>NC_047675.1:48540363-48892863 GCF_011762505.2 Arvicanthis niloticus
TGGGGTCTGGCCTCATGCAGCCGCTGGCGCTCGAGATGGCAAGCGTCCATCTTTCTGCACACCCATCCCTCACCTCTGCAGCCTTCTTGTGCCTCCTGTGTCCCCACAGTGCCCGCTCTGAGGGAGTTGGCACCGACAGGACCCGGCCCGCCTCTGCAGCTGAGGAAAGCCATGTTTCTTTTCTCTGTATTTTAAACTCTCTCTCTCTCTCTCTCTCTCTCTCTCTCTCTCTCTCTCTCTCTCTCTCTTTCTCTCTCTCTCTCTCTCACACACACACACACACATGCCAAGCCCCCCCCACCCCCGACAACATGCATCCCTTCTGTCAGGAACAGACCCAGCCAAGAAAGCCCCTCACAGGCGGGGGCAGAGCGGAGGGGCTTCGCATAGCTGGTGTAAACCCAGCCCCATGGTTCCATCCCTTCCTGGCCCCAACGCGCTGCCTCTTACGTACACCACCAGGAAGGAATCAAAAGGAAACACAAATCCATGTCACATTTTGGAGCCTCCTGATTGGGCACACCTTTTAACTGGCTTGGTCTTTCCGAGCATGCTCTGGTCTCAGTCGTCCTGAACCCTGCCTAGCTGGTCATCTTCTTCATCATTGTTTCATACCCCTGGACACCCCAACTGGCCTGTGCTGCGGTGACTTCATCCAGCCCCTGGTGCCCATTCCTGGAAGAATATTGATTTTTGAAACCAATTCTGGAGCCCATGCTGGGGATTCCGATGTGGCCTGCTTGCTGGACAAGCATCTAGTAGCTACAGGACAGAGATTGATGGCTATTTTGGGTGTACCTTCAGGTCCTGAGCTAATGAAGTCTGGGAAAGCCAGAAGAGGTCCCCAGGGGACATGAGAGCCAAGACCAGCCAGAGGTTGAGGGCAAAAGATGGGAAAAGATGTAGTCAGTTTCCAGCTGGCTACGGCAGGGCAGCGAGGCCTTCTCCCAGAGCCACCTGCCGCCTTCCTGACATTTCTTCTGTTTGGGTAAGGACCTCAGTTTAGTACACACACTAGACCATGCTTCTGAGTGATGTGGTCGAGGCTCTATGGGGCCTCGCTCTGTGCGGCTCCTATGTTGAATGGCAGACTCTGTGGTTACATGGTAGTGACCTCTTGCTCGGCTCCTTCCTCTTCTTAGAGCTTGAGCCTGGAATTGGGACCAGTCATAAGAGATGCTTCCTCTGAGAGGGGATCGAGAGAAAAAAGAAACCTGGACTCTGTCCTTGCCGAGCGACCACTCACCCATGACTACCCCCCTCTCACCTTTACCCATACTCACCAGATCTCCTGTGAGGTGAGAACAGAGGCACAAAGATGCGCACAGCACCAGGCCGTGTCAGCCATGTGAGGCCAGCCCGCAAGCAACCCCTTCCTCTGGTCTACCCCGCTTACCGTCTCCTCCAAGCCTTAGCCATCATGGGGATACATGTCTGTTTGACCAGGCTGGCTCTGGGTCCAAGGTCATTCCAGCCCTTGCACTTTAGGCCAGACTGTACCTGGTTTGTCTGGCCTTTCTGCATTTTCAGGCATTGTGTTGTTAGGGGTTTGGGGGGAGAGTTTAGGTTTTTCCCATTGTGCACTTTATTACGGAAGTAGTTGACTTAATCTTAGCTTCAAACACCCTTGAAACACCCCCAAAATGAAGACCAGGAACCATCCCCTCCTGGTTCATACCCACACCCCAAGTTTAAGTCCAGCAAAGCCGCTCTAATTCAAATAAATACCAGACTCCAACATCCCAGTATATGCTTGCAAGCTTCCCAAGCCTCTCAGCTTCCTGGAGTTCTCCCTGTCCTGTGACAGTGGTGTAGTCAAGACCTATCCTCCATAGCTGGGCAGCCCAGAGAGTATGTACTCTGTCCACAGCAAGAATGCTGTGTACACTCAGAGCTAAGTGGAAATGGTGTCTCCATGATCTCCTACCTTGCTTTATGGTGTTGACAGTTACTGCTCCTTTGAATAACACACAGATGAAGCAGCCACTGTAGTTGAACCTGCGATTGAACATGCCTGTCCTGGGCAGGGTTGGAGGCCCCACTGTTGAAGTGAAACACCAGACATTTAAGTAGACCTAGACTGAGTTTGTTGGGGTGGTGGTCAAGAAACTGGCAGTCTCCCTGTCCAAGCTTCCTGGACTGACCTGGTCATCACTCCTATGGTACTTCAATGACCTGCAAGGCCTGGGGCATCGAGAGTTTGCAACCAGCAGCTTCTGAAGATGCTTCCAGACTGACACGGGAGTTCTTAGGGCCAGGGGAAAAAAGGAAAAGACTCAACTGTGTCCTGAATCATTAAAGGGGACTGTTGTACCTAAGCCTGAACCAACATGGCCCCTAGAAACGTGATCAAGGTAATAACATTGGTGAAGGACAGTGGAGGAGAGAGGGCTCACCCCGATGTTGGCTGGTCTAGTTTCTATTCTATTCTATTCTATTCTGTTACTGCTACAGACACTATGACCAAAAATAGCCAGAAAGAGGAAAGGGTTGATTTTATCTTACAACTCCCAGGTAATGGTCTATCTCTAAGGGAATCAGGATTGGAAACACAGAGAAATGCTACTTTCTGGCTCACTTCCTGGCTTGTGCCTAGGCTCATACTTGACTAGGTTTTTAAATTCATCCCAGGACCACCTGTCCAGAGAATGGCTCTACCTGTAATGGGATGCCATGCCAACTCTGTTTCTGCACACAGAGTTCTGTTGGGCTGGTGGACTCTTAAGAGGGGAATGATGGTGGGTGAGCATGGATCTTGTTAGGACAAGAGCTGCTCAGAGCTATTTTAGGTACAGTTACACACACACAAATTAATGAATGTAATTGTAAAGTCTTAAAGTACAACACTGTGTCTGTAGAGAGGGAGGTGAGGCAGGAGAGTAACACGTATGGAGATAATCTGGGTGGGAAATGTGGCCATTCTTCACATGTTCTTTCAAATTATCTGTAAGTTTGGAATAATGTCAACCCAAAAGTTAAAAAATCAGAAGTAAATATCCTCTCCCCTATAGGACTCTTGGATGGCAGTGTACAAGGTCCCAGGACCTGAGGCAGGCTTGTCATCGCAACTACTCAGGGAGCTGAGGCAAAGAGAGAGAGAGATTGAGGCCAGCTTGGACTACAACGTGAGTTCAAATCCAGTCTAGTTAACCTCTTGAGACTCTCAAAATGAAAAAGTGAAAAGATTTTCTGGTTAGATTTTGTTTGTTTGTTTGCTTGTTTGTTTGTTTGTTTTGTCAACCTGACACAGAGCTAGAGTCACACGGGAAGAAGGAAACCTTAGCTGAGGAAATGCTTTTATCAGATTGAGCTGTAGGGACATCTGTGGGCATTTTCTTGATTGATTGATTGATCTATCGATTGATTGATTGATGTGGGAGGGTCCAGGCCACTGTGGGCGGGGCCACCCCTGGACAGGTGTCCTGGGCTGTACAAGAAAGCCTAACGTGCAAGCCATGGGGAGCGAGTCAATGAGCAGTGTTTCTCCAGGGCTTCTGCTTCTATTCTTGCCTTCAGGTTTCTGCCTTGAGTTCCTGCCCTGGCTTCCTTCATACTGGATTATAAATTAAGCTAAAATAGATATTTCTCCCCAAGTTGCCTTTAGTACCGGTGTTTATCACATGAACAGAAGGAAAACCAAGAAAGGACTTTCTTTTCCTGTATGCATGGAGTCCTGGTCCCAGCTCCCCTGTACATTCATGAAGTCTTGGTTCCAGTCCCCCTCCCCCATGCATACATGAAGTTCTGGTTCCATCTCTTCTGTGCATGCATGGAGTCCTGGTCCCAGTTCTCCTATGCATGCATGAAGCCCTGGTCCCAGCTCCCCTATGTTTGCATGCATGGAGTCCTGGTCCCAGCTCCCCTGTGCATGCATGGAGTCCTGGTCCCAGCTTCCCTGTGCATGCATGGAGTCCTGGTCCCAGCTCCCCTGTGCATGCATGGAGTCCTGGTCCCAGCTCCTGTGTGCATGCATGGAGTCCTGGTCCCAGCTCCCCTGTGCATGCATGGAGTCCTGGTCCCAGCTCCTGTGTGCATGCATGGAGTCCTGGTCCCAGCTCCCCTGTGCATGCATGGAGTCCTGGTCCCAGCTCCTGTGTGCATGCATGGAGTCCTGGTCCCAGCTCCTGTGTGCATGCATGGAGTCCTGGTCCCAGCTCCTGTGTGCATGCATGGAGTCCTGGTCCCAGCTTCCCTGTACATGCATGGAGTCCTGGTCCCAGCTTCCATACAGCAAAGAGAAGAGGAGGAGAAAGATGGAGGAGGTGGAGGAGAAGGAAGGATGGGGGAATGTCGCCCACAAAATTCCATTTCTCGTATTCATTTCCTGCTGTGGCCTTGTTTCTGCAGGGTGGGCTCTCTGGTGTCCTTTCTGGAAATGTGGTAGCTTTGGTTTTGATGCCTGGTTTCTCCATCTTTGTAAATACCCTTGGGGATCAGTTCTTTTTTATTATTATTATGAAGATTTTAAATATCAAATTTTCTGAGCCTGGTATGCAATTTGGAGTATCTTCTAAAGGAACCTTTCCATTTCTTTTTTGTTCATTGGCTTGTTTGCATCTTATACTATTTCAGGTGACTTTTTGTTTGTGATATTCCCAACAAATATGTGTGCATTTCAACAATTCCTAGAAGCCATTGGAGAAGGCGTCCTCCACATGTCCTCAAGATTTGGAAAGTCTTCAAGCTGGTGTTACTTCCCTGTTTCAAGTCCCTGAGTCTCCTCTTCTGGGTTACTCTAAGAGAAGTGTTGGCCTAGTTCACAGCTGGCTTCCATTTCATCAAGAAATCTCTCCACACCTCTGTCAAGACTTCCTACCCTACTTGATTTTTCCTGCCTTATTTTTATTTATCACCTTTACTTTGGGCTTAGATACCCACAACCCTGTCCGTGAACCCTCCCCCAAGTGACAGAGACACTGTGTGGACTATAGTTTATGGCAGTTTGTAAAAGACAAAAGTCTAGGTGCCTGTGTATTCTTTCTAGATAGTGTGTAATTAAAGTATTTGTTTCCTGCCGGGTAGTGTTGGTGCACACCTTTAACTTCCAAAACTCAAGAGGCAGAGGCAGGCAGATTTCTGAGTTCGAGGCCAGCCTGGTCTACAAAGTGAGTTCCAGGACAGCCAGGACTACACAGAAAAACTCTGTCTCAAAACACACACACACACACACACACACACACACACACACACACACACAAAAGAAAGAAAAGAAAAGAAAAGAAAAGAAAGAAAGAAAGAAAGAAAGAAAAAAGATAATAAGTATGTGTTTCTTCTATTAAAATAGCCAAGCAGATTGTGTTTTCCTCCCAAATTTGAGACTCAGCAGGTTGTTAGCCACTGATCTTAGCGCATTGGGGTTGGACAAGGTGGCTTCATTGATTCAGGCATATCTGGTCACCCAGGTTTAGTACTTTAGGACATGAGCCCTCTGCCACTCTTACTGGGCAAGTCCTGGGCAAACCAGGCTTGGTCATTCCACCCTGCTTTGGGGGATTTTCCAAAACTTCCAAAACACCTAAGACATGAACAACTATAGGACTTGCTACAAGGGAATTTGAAAAAAAAAAAAAGGGGGGGGGTGTTTCCTGAAGGGACGGTGCGGGGTTTAAATTTGGATCTACTTATTTAACTTAATTAACAATAGTTCTCAGTTCCTCTAAAAAAAATTTTTTTTGTTTTTTGCTAATTTGATTAGTCAAAGTTTGAGAGGAGCATGTAAATCTTAGTCACCTCAACCTTGAGAGAATGGATTTCCTCCACAGTTTTTAGACATTTGCCTTATAGGTGTATTTCAGTGCAATGGCTGTTCACTGAGGAGATTGTTACTGTAACACTGACAAGCTTCTGCAGACACGAAAAGGCAGCAGAGGAGCGCCAAGGTCAACGTCTCACTCACACACTCCACAAGGTGGAGGTGAGTGGATTCCCCCAGAGCACAAAACACCACGTCTCAACCAAGACGAAAAGGGCTATCTGCATATCACACAGGTTGAGTCTATCTCCTGCACAGCCCTCAGAGGCAAGTCTCCAATCCCAGGCTCATTCCCTTGAACACTCTATCAAACATTCTGGAAACTCTGAACTCCAGGCCCCCACAAACTCTTCCAGAAAATTCAAATGGAGGGAACAGTTTCTGACAGATTTTGTGAACTTAGCACCATACTAAAGCTAAGACAATTCCAAGCAGCCACAGGTGGGTGATACACCATCATCCATGTCAGAGCCGACACACCAATAGGAGACTCCTTGGCAACTCAAGGGCTAGTGAGCCTGGAGTATGGAGTTGAAAAGTCACAGAGACAGTGTCTCAAACAAGGGGGAAGGCAAGGACTGACACCCAACTGACAGCTGGCACCTGAGGTTGTCCTCTGACCTCTGACCTCCACACAACTGGCACAGTGCAGACACTCATGCCTTTACACACGCACATGCACATACACACACACACACATGCACACACACACAGAGAGAGAGAGAGAGAGAGAGAGAGAGAGAGAGACAGACAGACAGACAGACAGACAGACAGAGAGAACTCACATGTTAGTGAACATCTGGGTAGGAGAAAGTGACAGGGATGTGTGGGTGTGTCTTACTTGGGGTCAGTATTGCTGTGATATAGCATCCATGACTAAAAGCAATTTATGGAGGAAAGGGTTTATTTGGGAAGTCAGGGCAGGAGCTCACTGAAGGAACCTGGAGGCAGGAGCTGAGGCAGAGACCATGGAGGGATGCTGTTTACTGGCTTGCTTCTCATAGCTCACTCAGCCTACTTACTTTTTTCTTTTCTTTTCTTTTTTTAACAGATAAAAACAAGGGACATTTTATTAGCGTCCAGGGGGATCAGCTTTGGGCAGCAGTGGAGGGCAGCTTCACGTAACTCTTCATGGGTGGCAGTGGCCAAATCTTTCGGCCGGCCCAGCCTCCCTTGCGTTGCCACAGCCCACTGTTAGGCCTCTTGCCCAGCCAGCGGTTCCGTTCCGTCCTCTCAGCCTACCTTCTTATAGAACCCAGAACTACCAGCCCAGGGATGGCACCGCCCACAGTGGGCTGGACCCTCCCCCCACTGATCACTAATTGAGAAAATGCCCTGCAGGCCTGTCTGTAGCCTGATCTTATGGAGGTTTTCTCGGTTGAGACTCTCTCCTCTTCACTGAATCTCGAACGGGTAAAGTTGATAAAAGTAACCAGCACAGGTAGGACAGTGGATAGAATGACAGGAGAAAGAGCCCGGATGATGGTTTCACCAGGGATTGGATGGCAGCAAAGGGTTTGTGACCAGCCAAGCTCTGGGACTGATACATGAATTTGTTATTATTATTGTTGTAATTATTATTATTAGTGGTGGTGGTGGTGGTGGTGGTGGTGGTGTGTGTGTGTGTGTGTGTGTGTGAGAGAGAGAGAGAGAGAGAGAGAGAGAGAGAGAGAGAGGGAGAGGGAGGGAGGGGGTACACGTGTGCCACTGTGTACACATAGACGTCCGAGGACAACTTTTGGGAGTCATTTTTTTCTTCCACTATGGGTTCCAGGGATTCACCTCAGAGCATCAGACTTGCATGGTGAACACCTTTTACCTCGGGGCCACCTCATTGGCCCCGGGATGCACACTTTAAATACGTGTGCCGTGTTACATGTCAATCACATAGCAACTAAGCTATTAGAAAGCGGTGCCAAAAAACCCAAACAAACAAACAAACAAACAAACAAAAAGCAGGACAAAAAGTGGTGTCAAACAGGGTATGGTGACACGCACTTTCAACCCCAGCACCCAGGAGACAGGCAGGCGGATCTTTGTACCAGCGGCTTGGCAAGCGAATCTGAAGTAATGCTGGAATGCACAACAGAATCCATGGTGTGGAAAGGAGCCGAAAGGCAAAGGGCTGGCTGACATCCCAGGCAGCTGATGCTCCTGGAGGGACAGAGACACCTAAGCTCTAACCCAGGAAAACTTGTGTTAAATTAATCGGTTTGTTTAAATAATGTCACATTTAAAGCAATGCATTAAACATCAATTTATTTAAACCATACATTGGTAGTAACAGAAATATCTTCGGGGTTTGGGGAGATAAATCACTGAAGTCCTATATCAAGCCGCACTGTCTCCTGTAGCAGGGGGACAGACTTGTCTATGCAGAAATTCAGAAATGAAGCCAGCTGTGGCCAGTCAGCCCCACCCTATGCACAGGCACACCATACACACACATACACACACACACACACAAACACCACATGCATGCACCACACACACACACCACATGCATGCACCACACACACACACACACACACACACACACACACACACACACACACACACCTACCTCAAGCCTTCCCAGGGCTGCCCTGGAGATCTGTGTCTGAAGGTTGCACCCTACTCCCCTTAGAGGCATGAAGAAAGAAGCCCCCATGACCACAGTTTGAACACAGAGGAAGATGGAAAGACAGGGGCTGAGCTACTTGGGGAGGACACTTGTCTGTCACTCCTGTCTCCTGATTCCTCCTGTGCTGTTAAACAGAAACAGAGACATAACAGGATCTTTAAGCTCCTCCTGTGCTTCTTTAAACATTATAGCTGCACGGACTCTGACTCTGAAACCCACAGTGATCCTGGGGAGGAGCAGCTACTGTGTGCACATCAGATGTGCAGAGCCAAACCAAGCCCCACCTAGCCCACACTCCAGCCCAGCAGGGAAGCCCTAGACAGGCTTCCAGAGCCTGTTAGGACACTCCCTCCTTCCTAGCAATCTGGAACGTTCTCTGATGTGTCTGATGTGTCTCCATTCAGGATCCCTCCTCTACCCACAGATGCTGGACACGCATCAGCACGAGTGTGCAGCCGTGGCAGTCTGTAGCTCTGGGCACGCCCACTTGGTAACACCAAGAATGTCCTTCACTCTAGGGCTGGTGTCATCACTGTCCCCCTGGTGCCTCATGGTTGGTGCTTTACCCTAGAAGAAAGTACAGGTGACTCTTAGGGGAATGTTTAAGAGATGAAGAAATACTCTATTATTTGAAAAGCAGGAAGTAAAACACATCTCTGACGCAGCCCCTCTAGAGAAGTCCCAACTTTCTTGGCCCATGACCAAGATTTTTGACCTTTACTATCCAGCATGTCCTTTTGGGGACCCTGAGTGCACAGGTCTCCTCAGCTCAGGGATAGCTTGTGTGTTTCTGAGGTCTGTTCTTAAAGAGAATGGTGCGGGGGGAGGGGCTGTAATGGCGGCTGTTCTCAGGTTGCTTCATAGCGGGAGTCACAGAGCCATGGACAGTGGTCACGCACATGGCTCGTGCTGATTGCCGGTGCTTCGCATCATCATGGACGCAGGGCTGGGAGAGATGGCAGTGGGTGACGTCAGTGAGGTCCCAGGGCTCCAGAAGGCAGGAAAGCAGGAAGTCTTGGGGACAACAGACAGCCAATCAATGGCAGACTGGTCTACTGTGTCAGAGTGAAGGCATGAGCTTGGTGGGTAACAGAGGGAGGGGGCACCCAGGAGGATTCTGCAGAGGGACCCTAAGGGTATTCATTCGGTAAAAAGCCCAAAAGCTGCTAGATTTTCTCCATCGAAATAGAGGGTCCCCAGCCAGGCAGTGGTGGCGCATGCCTTTAATCCCAGCACTTGGGAGGCAGAGGCAGGTGGATTTCTGAGTTCAAGGCCAACCTGGTCTACAGAGTGAGTTCCAGAACAGCCAGGGCTACACAGAGAAACCCTGTCTCATCATCCTAACCAAGAGTCTCAGAACAGAGCAGGACCCTGGCCTTAAAGGGACAGTTTCCCTTATGTGATGGATCCCCAAGCACATTTCTGTCTCTGTGCATCAGCCCTCTGGACATCGAGGGGACTAAGTATGTCCCAGCTCTGGTGTCTCTCTCTTCTCCCCTCTTTTCCAGAAGTATCCCCTGTTCAGAGCACACCCCCCTTAAAATATGCTGACCTGGATTCTGAGGTCATATCCTACCATTCCCAAGTACCATACGCCATGCCTGCTGGGGCACAGGTGGGAGCAGGCTGGAGGCATGAAGGCATGAGAAGCTGACAGCTTGGTGACACAGCTGGGAGCAGGTGTCCTCTGTGCTCTGGCCTCAAGCTCTTCTGTCTTCATCATGAGCAGCAAGCAAGGTCTCTGCAGGTTTCCACACCAGAGGGTGCTCTCTGAATAGGTGATGTCAGCCTCTGAACCCTGTTTGAGGGCTCTGAGGCAACCACAGAGTCCCCATAGAAGACCAGGGAAGTAGCTGAGGTAGACAGGAGCATGGCCCCACGTATGATCAAGCCAGGCCAGGCCAAGAAAAGACACCGGGGGACCCAGAGACACGGCTTGGGGAAATGAGCTGAGCTTCGTAAGAGCTGTACTTCTGTCCTGCAGTCCCTGCCCACCCATCCTGTGTCATGCGACTACAGAAAGCCACGTGGCATGAGAGACACAAGTCACCCAGGACCATCCATCAGCCCTGAGTCTGACCCAGGTGCCATTGGTCCAGTGAAGGGGACATAGGACTGTCCCTGAGCTCGGCCCAGACTAAGATCTGGGCCTTAGGCCTATGGCAAGCCCCAGAGTCCTGGCCACTTTGTGGCTCTACCTTTTCCCCACATCCTGTAGAGTACAAAGCAGGCCTTTCTACTCTGCCTCTGCACAAGGTACCTCCCCTCATTTACTGGTTCTGTTGGCCTATCAGGCAAGAGCCAGCCAATGGAGCATCACACACAGACTCAAGATGGCTACCTGGTACAGCTGCCCTGGACAGCTTGCATTCTCTCGAGCTCAGTCCTCTCGCCTGCCAGTGAGAACGGTTACAGGTTCCTGTTCCTCTCCTTGTGCATGCAGGCAGTCATCCTCCTGGCTGCCGCTTCTTCCTCTCCCCAGAAGCAAGCTGCCAGGCCATGTGGACACTCATGGAGAAAACACTGTGAGTCCTGCCTGTCCAGCTTTCTCAGCTACACAAATCTGCTGTGAGCAAAACACAATGCAATGACACTTCCTCAGGGACAACCTCTCCAGTACTGCCTCACACTCTGTCAAGCTGGACCGGAACCCAGCCAGGAGCTTTCCTGTGGCCCTTTCTGAAAGTACCTAAGACTTCAAGTACAAGGAAAACCAGGGCCACAACCTGCCAGAGGCTCTACTTCCACCAGACCACTCCGGCCCTGCTTCTAGAAGTATCTGCCTCTCCTTTCACCCCTATGAATAGAAAGGCCTGTTCTTTCTAGTGCCAGATAAGTGTGTCACAAAGCTAGGACTGCTATAGAATTTTCATGGCACCAAGTCATAGTCCCCATAGGCAAGCAAGAGGCCTGGGAGCTGGCTGTTTGTCCTCTGAAGGGTTAAGACCTCCACGCTGCAGCTGTAGCCAGATACATGACAACAGAGGTGCTGTCCCCAGCCAGGCCACACTGTAGGCTCCCCAGGCAGGCCGGACTTTTTCCAGGCCTCAGGCCTCAGTTTCCCAGAAGGTTACCACAGCTGTTCCAGAACTGAATCGTTCAGTGTGTGGGTGTTGGAATGTTCCACCAGTGTGCCGGGTGCCACCCACCCAGGGGACCGGGAAGTGAAATTGCTCGGTCTGCGTTGGGTGTGGCAGGCCCGGGGAGGGTATTTGAGTTTACCCTGAAGATTATTATCAAGGGAAGTAAGGAGACCAATCTATTTTCTTTTTCTTTTGAAATTTTTTGAGATAATATCTTGCTACATAGCCCAGGCTGCCCTCGGACGCATGAGCCTCCTGCCTGGAATTACACATAAATACCACCACACCCTAGAAATCTTACTCTGGAGTAGAGGTCAAATTGTAGTACTAGTTCACGGGCTCCTCAACCGAGAGAGGCTCTACACCGGCCTGAGCTTCATGGCACCCTCCTCCTCTTGAGGTTGGTCTCTTTTGAGATTCCATCTGAGGTGGACACCGAGGGTCAGCGGAGGAGAGGGAGAAACTGCACCTTGAACACAGTGGAAGCCGGCTTGTTTGAGACCCCACCCCCTGCCCTCTATAATGGCTCACATAGGTGTCTATCCTTGCCCACTACGGTGACAGAGCTGTCCTCCCTTGGGCTGAAGAAAGTCTTGTTTAAATATTTATCTACGTGTGTGCACTCTAGTGTGCGTGTGGCAATCAGGGGACAGTTTGCAGAAATTGTCCCTCTCTTGTTCCATTCTGTGGGTCCTAGGGAGCCAATCCAGATCATCAAACTTGATGGCAAGACCCACTGAACCAAACAAGAAGCAATTTTCTGTGCAATAGCCAATCAGGTGGGCAACCGGCACATTGAGCAGGGCCCTGCCCTCCTGTACTGGCTTCTGCACCATGGTGACTGGCCTGGGAGTGTGCTAATACTCCTGTCCTCAGGACCCAGCGATCACTTGCCCAGCTCTGAATAGAGAGGTGTTTGCAGTTATCAACCCAGTCCAGGTCAGAAGCCGGAAGCAGAGACAGGTGCAGCTACAGCATCAGAACTATGTAAAAATGGAACTGTGGTCCCCAATTAGAAAAGATGGCTATTGCAGTACCCACCGGGGTCTCAACCCCGCACAGACCAGCTCTAGGGTAAACAGCGCCCAGGCCCTATCTCTGGTCAGCCTCCACCTACTGCCTGTGACTTCGGGGATGAAAATGAAAGCCACCTGTCTCAATTAATTTGCTGTCACTGTGATAGAACACCATGACCAAGTGTGACTTAGGGAGGAAGGAGTTTGTCTTGACTGTTGGTTCCAGAGGGATAAGGGCCCATCACGGTGGGGAGACATGGTGGGCGGCAAGCAACAGACCTTTGTGGCAAGAGCAGGAAGCTGAGAGATCGCATCTTTTGCCACAAGTAGGAAGCAGAGAGTGAAGCAGACGTTGGGCACAGCTTTGGACCTCAGAGCCTCCCCTGCTGAGTAAAGTATTTCCTTCAGCAAGGCCACAGCTTCAAGACCTCCCTCAAATTACTCCACCCACTGGGGACCAAGAGTCCAAATGCCTGCACCTATAGGGGACATTTGACATGTCAACTAGCACAACTATGATCACCAGAAGCTGGCACCAAAGCTATCAACCCACATCACACCCACGGTGGCCACTGGGGTTTTGGCAGACGTGACTCTGTGCCAACAGAGCCAATAGAGTTTTATTTATTGAATAGCCGATGGCTGGCATTCGGCCCTTAGCCTGAAGCCGCTGACCTTGGACGAGAGCACCGAGGTTCAGAATCACCTGTCCGAGGTCACATGGTTTTAAACTAGCAAAGCTGGTCAGTCATACTCTGGGACCCTGCGCAAAGCATCTTTGAGTGGCCACTGAGCCCCTCCACTCTGAGAGGATGAGTGGGCAGACAGCCATGTAGAGCATGGGAGGGTCTAATGTGTTGTTTCTTTGCTCAAAATGGTCTTAGAGATGACAATTCTGTGATCTATCCCAGCATGCACTGGGGGTAGCAATCCTCTAATCTGTCCCCAAGAACCTGAGCAGTTCTGACTACAGGTTTGGTATTCTCAAGTATTGGATTTCTGTGGAAGATATTTGAGAAGGAGGAAGAGGAAGAAGAGGAGGAGGAGGAAGGATAGGAGGAAGAGGAAGAGGAGGAGGAGGACTTCAAGGCATATGCATGTGCTAAAAACATGCAAACCATCCAATCTCATATCTCAACATAAGGAAAACTGATTCCAAGAGTAGGTGGACCCAGAATCTGTGCCTCGCTGAAACTGAAATCCTAGCTGGACGTTACGTGGTTTCCGAGCACAGGCCCACCACCCAAAGCTCCTGGAAGTCACCTTCCACTGGTCACTTACACTTTCTTCTGGAAAGCCCCTTGGGCTTTGTGCCTGACAGACAGTGAGACTGACTACGGCAGTGTCCTGGGCTACCCGCCTGAGCTCCTGACGCAGGTACATGCTTCTTATACTGAGGATTTGAAAACCAGAAAATGCTTTGGGGATCCACCAGGTCAAGTAGGGGAGGATGGAGAGTCTGGCTGCCTCCTGCCCTGATGCTGTCCTGTTCCACCTGTGGACAGGAGCAGGAACAGCGGAGGAAGGGTGCTAGGTAAGTCGGGCAGGGGTGGGGTGCGGTAGAACGATGAACAGAGAGTTTTCATCCTGCCCATGTAAGGTCAGACTTAAAAATATACTCATGATGTTGACCAAATGAAACACCTCTGTGGCTGGCTTCCAAAGCTGCAATTTAGATGCAATGGTGTCAATGCCGGCACCATCAGGGGCTCTTTCCGGAACACACGGAGCTCAGGGCTGCCTGAGTTGTCAACATCATCAGCAAATATTTACAGAGCAGCACAGACACCTGCTCCTAAACAGACGCACAGCTGCAGAGGTCTGACCTGTCCCGGTGTGCATTGCTGTGAGGTTCTGTAAAAGCTTGTGGGGGGGGGAAACCTCTCTGGGTCTCAATTTCTCCATCTGTCAAATGGGAATAAATCCAGACTGGCCTCAGAGGGACTCCTTCAGTGGGATTTTTTCCCCTATTCTTTAGGTGCTTTTTTATTTTATTTTATTTTATTTTATTTTGAAAGTCTCCTAGAGTCTCCCAGCTGAAACCAGTTGAGGACAGAGGAGACAGGCCCCAGGATGCCCTGGAGCTGTACAAGCCACGATGCACTGTACTTCCTAAGTCCCAGGACTGCAGGTACATGCTGGGTGACCTCTGTGGATGTGACGCTTCTGTGCACAGACACATATGCCCTTGTCCCTAGGGCCACAAGGCCAGACACACTGCTGGCAGTACTCCATGCTGGCAGGGCTCCGTCTGGCCAGGAGGGCTGACAGACTTGTAGCAGGAAGCCTGGGCACTGGGACACCAGCCAGCACTGCCCCACGGCTATGACTCTTTTGCACTGAGTGCTGGCTGGAGCAGCCAGACCTGGACTGAACCTCTGGTAGTGCCTCAGGCTCTGTGCTCAGTATTAGAGAAATTGTCCTTCCCTCAGGGGTAAAGGCTAAGCTTCAACAGGCCCCTTTAAGTCCTTGTCATTCCCCTCCCCCATCCAGGCTCATTCTAGAAGACAGTATGGGGTCCCTATAAGAACATTGAGGTTATCTGGAGGCTCAAGGGACTAACTGCTTTTGTTCTCTCAAAATCCACATGTGGTAAAGCCCCTGCTGTGACAATATTAACTGTGGGGCTTTGGCAAAGGAGGAACATGAAGCCCACTTGAGAGGAGTTGATGTCTATCGGATTGGCCTGTGGGCATGTCTGTGGGGCATTTTCTTAATTAATAACTGATGTCGGAGGGCCCAGTCCACTGTAGTGCCATCCTTGGTCTGGGGCGTCCGGCTGTGTGAGAAAAGCAGACGGAGCAAGCCAGTCAGCAGCACTTCTTCACGCCTCTGCTTCAGTTTCTGCCTCCGGGTCCGTCTTGCCTTGAGCTCCATCACTGACTTCCCTCCATGCACTACGATGTAGAGGTGTAAAAGAAGCCAACCCTTTCCTCCCCACGTTGTTTTTGGTCATAGTCATTATCACAGCCACAGGGAACAAAGCAGGACACCCAAAGTCACGCTGGGGGTTGATATGTCTGTCAGGCAGGGTGGGAGACGTTGGAGTGGGGGAGTTTTGTGTGACACCCACAGCTTAGTGTTGGCACCAAGCGGGAAGACAGTGAATGGTGACAGTGTCCCTGTCTAATCTCATCTAGGGTTAATGCCACAGTGGATGTATGTGGGCCTTACCTGGCTATCATTCCTCAGCCATAATATCTCCTGCAAGCGTTTCCTCTTCCTATCCCCCATCTCCAGGACATGTGCTCCTGGGCCTGAGATTTGCTGTTTGTGAGGCTCAGGGCACTGGGTCTGGCAGGCTACCCACACTGTCAGGTGTGGCCTTCCCATGGACACTGGATCCTGTTCAAGGGCAGCCGGGTCTTGGAAGCCACGCTGTGTGGGAAAGACCCTGAGAAGTGCAGGAAGGGAGACTGAGGCACAGAGGGGCTCAGCAGAATGTTCAGAGGGCACACTCTGGCCAGTGCCTTCTGTGCTACAGACTGGCACAAGCCCACTCCAGAATGCCGGGAGCCGTAAGTTTGGGTGCCCAGAGACCCCAGGGCCCAGCACTAAGGAAGCATCATCAGGCCCTTCTGCCTCCCTTTCCACTGTGCCAAGTAGATCAAAGGTTTGGTCCCTCCTGAAGGCCCTGTACTAACTTCCTGGCCACCCACAGTAGGGTGCCCCAAGTTGCTGGACACCCCCCCCCGGCATAATTTTATTTTTAAACATTTGCTATTTCTTCTTTTTAAGGCTTTGCTCTCTCCACCCCTATAGTTCTGTACTTCTTCCTATTGTAGCAGCCCAGTGGCCTTACCTGGGTGTCAGCCTCAGAGACCTGGGTCTGTCAGGTCACTCTCAGAAGCCAGTCTCCTCTAGGGGTCAGTTCCAGCCCCTCTAGACTTCTGACTTTTCCCGGGTTTCAAAGGTCCTGTGTCCCTCCTCAGTACCTTCTCACTCCATCTAAATCTCAGTCCTTCCTCCCTCCCACACAGCTAGGGAATAGAAAATGAAGGAGCACTCATCTCCTTAGAAGGAGCTCCCATCTCCTTAGAAGGAGCTCCCATCTCCTTAGAAGGAGCTCCCATCTCCTTAGAAGGAGCACCCATCTCCTTAGAAGGAGCACCCATCTCCTTAGAAGGAGCACTCATCTCCTTATTCCAGAGCATAAAATTCTGGTCAGGCCAGATGCTCTGCATGCATAGGGCTCTTCCCTGGGGCCCTCTGCAGAGTCAGAGATGCTCAGGAGACCAGAAAGAGCAAGTCAGACAGGAGAGCACGTGGGAAATTTGATCATTATAAACCTCTAAGCTATGTTGCAGCTTCTTCCTCAGGCTGAAGGGTTGAGTTCACAGGTATGGGCTGCTTAGAGCTCCTGTTGGGACCTCGGCCTCAACGGATCTCCCCACTCACACCCAGTTCCCTCGGCTCATGCAGAACCTTGCTGTAACATACGGTGACCATTCCTGCATCAGTGGCAGCATGAAGCCTGGCCCTCATTTCTGGACTCTCTCAGTTTTGGGGGCTTTGAGACAGATACTCCTCTCTCTGGAGGTCAATTCTGGAGCTCAGGGACCCCTGGACCTTGGCTCATGGCACCGACAGTTCTATATCTGTGCCAGCTTGGCACCCGTGACAGGAAGGCTGCTCAGATGGCGTAGGTGGTGCCTGCCGCCTGGCACCGGTGATGAGAAGCACATGGGCTATGATGAGATTGGGGGAGGGGGCTGCTGACTGAAGGCAGAGGAGGAGTGTAGCAAGAGAAATGACAGGTGGGAAGCGGATGGAGGATTTGGAAACAAATCAAATTTTCAGTCGCCAGGAAATAGATCCCCAGCCACAGGTAGTCTGCAGAAGGGAGTTCCTGCCTCCCAACTGGCACCTCAAGGGGCAGGCAGGGGCATCTCTCGCAGCTGCTTCACCAAGCTGGCAGATGCGCTGCTGTACCATGTGGAAGGAGCCAGTCCCCGGGAGCACCCACGCCAAGCTGGTGTCAGCTGCAGGGAAACCACACGTGTGGCACTTGGACAGTTTTGCCCCGTGAGGCCTGGCATTCGTGGCTTCGTGGGAGGGAGTTCTGGAAGGATTGAAGCCTCAATATATCCCTGCCAGGGTCTCCTATCCCATGACAGTCCCACACAGCTCCCTGTCTATTACATGGCCCTGTGGGCCAGCTTTGTTTACTCACACCTCAGAAAAGGCTAGCCATGTGCTCGCAACAAATGCCCTGGGCTGTATCTGCTAGAGTAAAAGTAGAGTCGGGCCCTCTGTGGGTTTCTGGAACTTTGAGGACCCCCCGGAACCTTCTCCAAGGCCAGATAACAGGGCTGTGGAGAGGAAGCGTAGATGATGTGGACAGAGGGGGTGTGTAGATGAAGTGTAGACACGAGCAGAAAAGACTGCACGAGTGAGGTGTTTTACATGGACAGGGGTCATGTAGATAAGGTATGGGCTTGGACAGAGGGACCACGAGAATGAATTGGGGACATAGACAGAGGGCCTGTGTGGGCTAGCCTTGGATATAGTCAGAGCAGCTCTGTGGGAGAGCTGTGGACCAAAAGTGGATGGGGTCAGAGCAAGCAATGGAGTCAAGGTTTGCACTTCTGACTGGCTTTTAGATCCAGGTCCTGGTTAGTTAGTTCAGTCAGTTTGCTGAGTAGCCCACAGAACTCAAGGAAATGTCCACTGGTTTATTTAAAAGGACATAAATCAGGATAAGAGGCCAGCTAGACAAGGGAAATGGTAAAGGGCTGGCAGTGTCCTCCATGCAGGAGCTTCTAACCAAACCATTTGGGTATGCCAACTTCCAGGGTGCTCAGTTGCCCACAGGCTCCCTCTCCTCTCTTCTTGGGCTCTTGAGCAGACATCATAGTCTGAGCATGACAGCGTATGGGCTTGTGTGGAGGTGTGGCTGGGCAGAGGGGGTGAGGGGCCAGGTGGGAATACTCAGCCAGGCTTGTCTAGCCAGATACTTCTTGAGGATCTGAGCCTCTGTGACCTGCTTGGGGAAGAGAAATTCTAATCTTTAATTTCTGTGACCTGTTGAAGAGGTGGCTATGACTCAGGAGCCACAGAAAAGCCCCAAAACAGCCATTTTCTCTGAGTTCCCATTTCTTAGGACACTGACAGTGTTTTAGGAGCCCTGTGCTGTTGAGGCCCACATTCTGCCTCAACACTTTGCCTCAACACTTTTGGGGCTAAGTGCTCTGGTCAAGAGACGTGAAGAATGGAGACAAGACAGGGTGTGATTCAGTCTCTTCTATTTTCTCAAGTCTCTCTCATTGAAGGGAATTCTGAGGTATTTATATACACAAGCAGAACACAGGTGAAAACATTTTACCACGTGCACCATACAGCTGAGGTCACTAAACAGCAAAGCAAGCTATGTGAGGTAAACAATATATTTATCAGAGTGTGCTTCAGCTGTTATAGGCTTTTGACAACCAAGTCTTTCATCAGGGTATATGGTTCCAGATGGCTGCAAAGTTGATCCAGCCGCTTTCTACTAAAGTCGGCTCCCAACACTGTGCCAAAACCCAATACCAAAATTCTCGGCCTCGCGATGGTGTGATCAAGTTCACATGTGGTGGACACTGTGGGCTTTAGATACTGAGCTGTTCCTCGACCAGCGGCTCACAGCTTGATGATCCTCTCAAGATGCTGAGAAGTATCAGGACCACGGCCATCTGACCATGAAGAATGGACGATACCGCGGTGTCATGTGGCTCAGCCACCGACTATAGCCTCACGATGATTCTGAGCTCTCTGGCAGACCTGATTACTTCTGTTTAATATTCATCTCTTTAATTCTAGAATGCTTCTCTGACCCCCATAAACTCACAGGCTCCCTACCTTCATGTGTTCCCTCTAAGGCAGCCTCAGCTGAGCACCTTGGTTTCCATGCCACTTGACCCAGAGACTTTGTCCTTGCTACCCACTTTGCCAAGCATGATGGTTCTCCTGACTCCCCAGGACCCTAGACTGCTGGCCTTTTGGGAACCAATGCAACCATTGTTTTTCACCTACGACCTTTTCTGAAGCCTGGTTCTTGAACCAGAACATCTGAGCCCTTACGGTTCTTTGATATAAAATTATATAGATGGTTTGTGACAGAATGGTGCCTGTGTTCAATGTTTGCTGTTCTCCTGGCACTGTGTCCTACCTGGGATTCTTTATTTGACTTTCATAACACACACTGGAAATGGCCTTCTCTCCTACAGATGAGGAGCTGAGGAGCCGAGGGTCTGAGAAGCTCACCTGCCCTTCCCATGGTCCCTCACTGGTGGAAGCTGGGCCTTATTCCTCTGCTGATGTGTTCACAGTGCCTCAGAACTTCACAGCCTAGAGGGTCAGGCCTAAGGCACAGTTGGTAAAGGTCTTACCCATCCTACAGGAAGCCCTGGTTTCAACCCCCAGCACCTATAAACTATGTGTGGTAGCACATGAAAGACACTCCAGGCCTTGAGCAACAGAGGCAGAGGGAGGGGGAGTCCAGGGTCATCCTTACCTTCAGCTACACAATGAGTTTGAGGCCAGCCTGGAATATATTAGACTATGTCTCAAAAAACTTTATGAGTGAAAAATAACAAATGTTATCCTACACAATCACGAGCATCAAGAATCCAAAAGAGGGGTCTGAAGAGAAAGCTTAGCAGTTAAGAGCACTGCCTGCTCTTCTAGAGGACCCCGGTTCAATTCCTAGTACCCACATATATAACTGTCTGTAACTTCTGTTCCAGGGGATCTAACACACTCACACATACATACATGCAGTCAGATCGCAAATGTACATAAAATAACAATTAATTAATTAATTAATTGTTTTTACAAACATAGGGCATGATCAGGCCTCCCACAAAGTTATATGTGGCCTTCAGCTTCCACAGGTACTGTGGGATTTGCTGACCAGTACACACTTCATGGGATTGTGCACAGAAGCCTGATCTCTTCAGGCAGACCCTCCACAGGCTGTACCTAGTCTTCATTCCATGGAAGCTGGTTTTTCTAGACACAGGATCAATCAAGGAAACAACAAGAAGACTAGAGTGCTTCCATAACCTCCCTGGGAATGCACACAACCTCTCTGCCAGTGTCTGGTTATGGATTCAGGTCAGCCCTGTCCCATGAGGGCTGGACCAGCCTGGACACAGAAAGCCAGTGGCAGGTCAGAGACTGTCATAATCTCTTCTCTTAGTCACCAGGGACAAGGTGGCGTCAGTGCTCCCAGGGCTGGGCCTCACCAGGACACCAGTGCAGGCTCCTACAGAACAGGCTGCCTGCAGAAGGTAATATGTTTACAGCGTGTGGAAGTTCCCCTCATGAGCAAACTCGTGCCAGCCAGATCTGGGCTATGCTTCAGTCAAGTGAGAAGGTGTGACCCAGGCGTCCCCGCAGCTTGTGCTCATTAAGCTGGAGGTGCAAAGGGCTTGGGGGAGGGGCTAAGTCCCTTCCAGGATGCTGCAGCGAGGAGATTTTTTTTTTTTTTTCTGGAAAGGGTAGGTGTGTGCACATGTGGGGGTGTCAGCAAGTGTCTGGAGTATGCAGGCATGTGATGGGGGCAGGGAAAGGTCTGGTGTCCGGTGTGTGAGATGTGGCGTAGAAAGTGCAGAGTCATCTCGACCACCTGAACCCAAGGTGGAAAAAGAGGCTGCATTTTGACTCGAAACTGTCAGGTGGGATGGCTCAGCCATCTCCTCAAGGGAAGGTGGAAGCTGGCTTCCTGCCCAAGGCTGCAGGTGCTGCTGTCTGGCTACTTCCATTTATCCCACATCTGTTGACAGGCACCTGTCCTGGATTAGGATGGGGAGCCAGTGATGAAGAAGGCTAGAGTAACGGTGTTCACACTTGCCCACAGCAGGAAGTGCCCTGGTGGCCCGTGCTCACAATCTCCCTCTGAGCAGCAACTGTTATGCCCCACCCTTGCATTTGCTAAGTCCACGTGGCCACCGGATCCTCTGTGCCAGGCCCTCCTGGCCTTGTCTCTGCGGGCTCTTTTGAGTTTCTCCTGTGAATTCCCTTGCTCTGTCTTTTCCACTTTCCCTTTCCTAAATCTCAAATCCTGCCCTCGGAACTTCCAGTGCCCAGCCAGTCTCTTTCCCCTCTGCTTTCTACCTTGGCTGTTTGTCCAGATTCCTCTCTTGTTTCCAGCCCTTCCATGGAGGATTCTGCTTAGCCACCGCTCTTCCTAGCCCTCAGGTCTTCGGGAAACTCTCTCTTGGAGCATCTTGGTCCTGCAGGACCTCTGTACCTCAGCTGAGGACAGTAATGGGGGCCACGTTGGAGTTCTCCTCACATGGAAATCCCTGCTCTCTGCATTAATTTTTCCAGACTGTGTTAGTCCACATCTCTCATGTTAGTGACGATCTGGATGACCTCAAATGTCTGGTCATTCCCGACAACTTGGGCTATGGTCACTGAAATGCCAATAAGAAGCTCAGGGGGTGTGTGGGACTGGACCCTGTGGGCGTCTTGTTGTTTTTGTATAAGTAAGTGTGTGTGTGTGTGTGTGTGTGTGTGTGTGTGTGTCTGTCTGTCTGCCTGCCTGCCTGCCTGCCTGCCTGTCTCTGTCCACAGAAGCAGGATCCCTCATGGAGCTTGAGTTACAGCAGTTCTGAACTGCTTGGTATGAGTGCTTGGAATCAGAGTCAGATCCTTTGGCAGAGGAGTACATGTTCTAACCACCACTGAGCCACCTCTCCAGCCAGTCTATCTCTTCTGTTGTTGGTTTTGTGGGTTTTTTTTTTTGTTTTGTTTTGTTTGTTTGTTTTCTGAGACAATCTTATGTGTCCCAAGCTGGCCTCAAACTCTCTATGTAGCCAGATAACCCTGAATTTCTAATCCTTTGGCTTCCACATTCTAAATACTGTGATTACAGGCATGCAATACCACGTCTGGTTTAGGCAGTGCTGGAAATCCAGCCCTAGGGGTTATGCTAACAACTGGGCACTCCAAACCCAAATCCAAACTCTTGATTTCCCAGGCCCAGGGTCACAGAAGCTGACTCGATTCATCTCCAGGCCACATCTAGGTCTATGCTTTGGAAGTAGAGGTTTAAGCATACAAGTTCTAAGGCCTGTGGTGTAAATCTCAATGTTAGACACTGTGATTTACAATGATACTCTGTCTCTTCCTTTCTGTGATCTCACTTGCCAAAAGGGGAGAAATAAAAGGAACCAAAAAGTTTGTTAGAAACAGTATAACTTCAGAAGCCTCCTGAATGTTGCCTATGGCTATTGTAAAGATACTGAGTGCTTTACAAGACTCAGAAGCCCACATCCTTACTAGGGTATCTACAGTCCTTGCCTAAATCAGCTCCCCCACCAATCAGTCTGTCTCAATGTTTATGCTTAAAGCAATGTTTTTAATAACTTCAAATGTGCTTCATAATGAATCATCCTGAAACCCAAAGTCAAGAATCCATGTTTTACCTACGTGGAGGTCCGTGACGCTTCTCCAGCTGCTGCAGGTAGAGGAGTTTTGTCTCTAGCTTTGCCGCCACCGACAAACGGACCTTAGTGTCTAGCTTTCAAGGTTTACCTTTACTGTACAGAAATCGTTTAATATCCCACCCTAAAGCTGGCTATGGTGGCACAGACCTTTAATCCCTATACTCAGGAGGCGGAGGCAGAGGAATTACCAGGAATTTAATGCCAGACTGTGCTATGGAATGAGACCTTGCCTCCATCCTGTCACAGTCCCTGATCTGTGTTGCAGATTTAAAAATTACCTGGTGTGTTTAGCATGCAGACCTCCAGCTGCAAGCCGAGGAGCCCCTCTTCAGGGACCAAGGAAGCCCATTTACATTCTGTTTTGGGGAAGATGGTGACTACAGCTGTATGGTCCCTTTGACTACGGGAGCCATCATGCCTATTAAAATCATCGTTGAGGGCTGAGGATACAGCTCCGAGTCGTTGCGGTGCTTGTCTGGCATATGTGAAGCCCCACATTTCATCCTTGGCACTACGTAAGCTGAATGTGGCGAAGCAAACCCATAATTAGTCATCTCTCAAGAGGTAGAGGGAGATCATCCTTAGATACGTTGCCAAGGTCAAAGCCGGCTTGGGCTACATGAGACTCTGTCTCAATAACAGTTAAATAGGACCCGATGCAAACAACCCAATAAGTACTGCAAACAGTACTTATTCTATCAGGGCAATGGATCCAGAGGTCTGGCAACAGCTGTCAAGCACCTAAAGGTCACTCTCTGGCAGTCTTTCTCAGGACTTGAGACCGGATACCGTATGCGAATGAGCAGGAACGCTTGACTCCGGAACCCATTAAGCGGGCTCTGCATGCGGGGAACATATTAGATCGTCGGACAGTTTTCGCCTGCGGACATTTTTAGGTGTAGGACTCATTCCGGCCGGATCCACCCACCTGGCTGACCTCTCACTCCCGTGCCCCACCCCCAGTGACCCCCGCCTGACCCCAGGTGAGCGCGTAGCCGGAAACAAGAAAGGGGGTGTCGAGGTGAGCTGGAGCTGATCAGGGGGCCGTGGGAGCTGTTGGGCAGGTGTCTGTCATAGCGCGAGAGAAACTTTTGTATGATAAACTCACGCCCTCCTCCGCCCTCGCGGGGCTGAAGTCACATGAAGCCCCTCCCTGATTTGTTTGCACCGAGCACCACGTGGGACGCGAGTTGCCAGGGTCCTGGCTCGGAAGGGTAGATGGGTCCCGAGAGCAGACTATGGCGGCAGAGACGGGACCAGCGTGCATGCAAGGAAGGGCTTCTGGATTTGAAAGCGGGTCCGGGAATTTCTCTAAAGGAGAAGTGTGTTGATTCTCATCCTGGGAGGGCACTTGTCTGTGGCTAAGGCCGCGAAAGCGTCCAGATATTGCTGTAGGAGCTTATCTAAGCCGTGGGCTGTCCCGCGAGGGAGTCCTAAAATCGGAAATTCGCTAAGTGTTCTCAAGGTCAACATGATTATTGCGAAACAGGTGTCCCAGGGCTGCCCTTGTCTTGAGATGGGATGTAAACATACCTTTCTTGATGGCTTTTTTTTTTTTTTTTTTTTTAATTTAGGGACAGGGTCTCATGTATTCAAACTGTCCTTGGACTTCTGACCCCTTTACCTCCAGCATGCCCATTTAGGTGGGGCCGACGAACAAGGGCTTTCTGCATGCCAGGCAGACACTTACCAATACACCCCAGTCACCGGATGTCTTCTTTAAATAGTTTATTATCAAGAATGGATATAGGTTTCAGCATGCTACTTTAACATGTAGTTTTGACAGTTCCCAAACCACAGGTATCATGTGGCATTCTCTGGCATCCCTGGACATGAAGTGGGTGGGAGGACCACGCACAGCCTAATGCCCTGAATAGACAGACTTTGTTTTGCCCTAAAGAGCTGGTTCTGATTGGATGAGCTAGGAGTTAGTGCAGCACTGATAGATGTTTAAGTGCTTGGGCCATGCTCATGCCTGAAGACCAAAGCAGCTTTGGAGGGTCAGTGTGTCCTTCTCATGGAGGCCACTGTTCTTTCTGGTGTGGGTGTCTTCTCACAGAATGAGGGCCCCAGGGGAACTGTAACTGAGTCTGTTCTACAAGGAGCCTGTCGTGATACCTCCTGATGCTCAGTGTCTGTCCATGGCTACCAACGGTCAGGGCTCAGGACTCTACCCCGGAGCTCCTGAAGCTGCATCATCAACTCTACCTGCTCCAGATCTGGTGGCCACCCTACTGTGTTGCTTACACCTGATTAGCCATGTCGGCTCAGCCAACCACCTCATGGGGAACGGAGGTGTCAAAAGGAGGGTACCAGATAGATTGGTGGAGGCCAGCCCCCTATTGCACTTGCATATTAGAGTGTCAGTGCGTGATCTACTTATGCTTTTGTGGAGGACCACTTGTTAGTGTCAGCTTATCCAATTACCACTTGTGTGAGCATACTATGTGTACAACTTTTGTGTCCCCAAGGTCATAGTGTTAATGCAGCAAGTGGGGAAAAGGTTGCAAGTATTTGTGCTACTGCTAAGAGGGCTTTTCTCTCATGGGTCAAGCCCCTGGCCTCCCTAGGACTAGAGGCCTAAATCAGGACAGATCTCCATATCCTTGTATGTTGTTCCCAAGTGCCGGAGTCTCTCCAGGCAGTGCAGTTCTTCATCAGGAACTTGGTCTTTAGGGTTCCTTTGCAAAGAAGCTTCCTGATGCTGATGAGTGCCCGCACCCGGGTGATGGGCAGGGAGGTTGCACCTCCCAAGTGCTCGGCTCTCCAGGTGTTCGGGAGGAGAGTTGTGTCATTTGGAGGCTGTGGTGCAACACTGCGTTAGATGCTTCTGCTGTCTCTCACTCAGCAGGTCTTCTGTGTGAGTTTCTCTATTTTCTGTTCCCTGATGCAGAGAATAGATGAATGACAGATGTTTTATCCTCCCTGTTCATCTACTCTTCCCCAGAGCAGAGCATCCTGAGACATCCCACACTCTAACCCACAGGAGCCCGGTCCCAAGTCTGTAACTCAGAAATACCACACAGCACATCTTCTCTTTGGGTTTCACTTGTTTTTGGCATCTCTGACTGTGCAACAAATAGAGAAGACGTTGGCGTGAGACTTAAAGCACCCCAATTTACTCCATGCTTGTTGACTCCTGACAGCTCACATGGCTGTCGCGCTCTTGGCTTTCCTTGCCTAGCCCTGCTGTCTCCTGCATTTGTCACTGTTTTTATAGAAATAGAAATCCAGGGTGTGAACAGATAGGAACCTCTGAGCCCTCATGGAGCAGAGCTGAGAGCTCTCACTCCCTTGTCTAGACCCCATGTGCTCTTCAGGAGCCAGTGTTTGAGAACTGATTTGTGCAGAGCCAGGGTGCATAGAGCCTGCAAGCAGCCACGAGCTAACCTCTGCACAGAAAAGTGAGGGCGTTTTCCTGCTACCTCGACCAGAGAGCCTGGATAGATGTGAAAACAGCCAACTCCAGCAAGAAGGCAGGCAACAGAATCATTCCCAAAGATCTCAAGCACAGAACAAAACTTAGTATTCAGACTATTATTGATATAGAATTTGTTTGTTAGGTCATTATGTAAGTATTGCAAATAGTCTGTATATAAGAGAATAAAGCTGTCCTGGTATGGCGGCACACGCCTTTAATCCCAGCGCTGGAGAGGCAGGCTGATCTCTGAGTTCAAGGCCAGCCTGGTCTACAGAGAGAGGTCCAGGACAGCCAGAGCTACACAATGAGACTCTGCGTAAAAACAAAACTGCTTTTAAACATACATATGGCTGACAGTGGTGTGTCGGCTTGCCCCTGGCAAGCTAATGAAAAAGAAAAGTTGGTACGTGTCAGAGAGAGCATGCTAGTGGAAGCAGACCTCACAGAGGGAATGTGACATTCGGTCATGCTTCGAGATATAGAGGGAACTGAAGGGAGATGAGGCAGGGTATAGTCAGTCTTGCCTTTTTCTTTCTCCTGGGCCTTCTAGGATAGCTCAAGGCTCCCAACTATCAGCCCAGAGCATGCTAGCTATTGTGTCTGTCAGGGAACGTTAGACACATGGCCTGGGGTGGTGGCAGGGTTCCATCGGCAAGTGTCTATTGGCTTCATATGAGTGATGCCTATATGTAGTGTCAGTATGTAGTGCCTCTCTAAAGACAGGTAGCAGTGCCTTCAGCCCACCATAACCTCTGCATTGATGATCCAGCTCAGCTGTGCCTGCCAAAGCAGGTGTGGCCTCTTGACTCTTAACTGTGGTTGGAGAGGCTTCTCTAATGAAAGCCACAAGTGATTGGTGCATAGGTGTGGCAGAAGCCAAAGGGCCTTCCTCAGTGGGGAGTAATGTGTTCTAGCTGATGGAGACCAGACAGGGTCTGGGCTGTCGTCTTGCCAGATAGGCAGTAAGGAACATGTGGCATGAGAGTTATAAAACCAGGGCAAGGGACGTTGCTAGCTAGCATCGGGAAACAGATCCAGAACATTGGGTAGCCTCTGGACCTGCTAGGTGCCCTGTGCAGAGTGGAAGTGTGATGGCCCCCTCTGTGTTGCTCTGGAATGGACCTCAGGGTCCCCCGAGCTGATGTCCAGTGGAGCAGCTCCACAGAGCTCAGCAGTGACCTCCTCCCTCTCCTGAGCGCGCTCCCTATGCTTATTTCGTTATACTTTAGTAGTTGTATTTGGGAAGACCAACTGAGGTCTAGCCTTGGGAACTTGCCTTCCTTAAGTTCTGCTGGGTTGTAGCTCCTGAATAACTGTGCTTTGGGACATGCTGGAGAGAGGCAGCTCTGTGTTCCTCCTGAGCAGGCTGTGTCTCAGATGTGATCTGAAAGGGGCAGGGTGACTTTTGAGTCCCTGTAATGCCTGCTTCTACTAACTAGTGATTTTCCAGGCTCAGAATTACAAAATCCATTTTTCAGGTTTTACCTTAAGTATACTTTATTTGGTTTTCCCAATGTGAAATTATTTGGGACTTTTGCATGTTTTTGAACTTTTTAAAGAATCCAATTGAAAAGCTTTGATACTAGACACTTTCTAAACAGGTTGTACTACTGAGAGTGTTGGTCCCTCTGTTTAGGAGATGCTATGTTAAGAGTTTGCACAGTCTTTGTGGGTGTTTGGAGGGTGTGTTTTAAACCTTGCTATGGGCAGTGGTTGGGTGACCCACAGATGTTCACACTCTGTACTCTCGTCCTCTCCAGCCCAGCCAGTGTCAGTGCCATGCCACCCCACTTGACACTACCCTTCAGGCGTCTCATCTGGTCCTTGGCCTCCAGTCATCTGATTCCCAGAAGACACAGAGGACACAGCGTCCTGTATACCACTCCGGAGGCCCACACAGATGGGAGTGCCCCAGTGTTCATTCGTGCGCTGGCCTTTGGAGATAGGATTGCCCTTATTGACAAACATGGCCATCACACCTACAGAGAACTGTATGACCGCAGCCTTTGTCTGGCCCAGGAAATCTGCAAGCTTCGGGGTTGTAAGGTTGGGGACCTGCAGGAAGAAAGGGTTTCCTTCCTGTGCTCCAATGACGTCTCCTATGTTGTAGCGCAGTGGGCCTCCTGGATGAGCGGTGGAATTGCTGTCCCACTGTACTGGAAGCACCCTGAGGCCCAACTGGAGTATTTCATCCAGGACTCCCGGAGCTCTGTGGTTGTGGTTGGCCAGGAGTACGTGGAGCGGCTAAGTCCATTAGCTCAGAGGCTGGGAGTCCCTCTTCTCCCTCTCACGCCTGCCGTCTACTGTGGGGCAGCAGAGAAACCCACAGAGCTGCCAGTTCAAGAGAGGGAGTGGCGTGACCGCGGTGCTATGATCATCTACACCAGCGGGACCACAGGGAGGCCCAAGGGTGCCCTGAGCACCCACCGTAACCTAGTGGCTGTGGTGAGTGCTGGGCCTGTTTCTCCGGGACTGTGCACCCATCTCTCACCGTCCTGGCCTCATTCACGGTCGTCACTGAGTGGGGCCCTGAGGTGCTTTCCGGGGTGGCCTGCTGTTCTACAGTGTCATTCACAGCTGTCACCACCCTGTAAATTCTGAAATGCTTGGTGACCCATCAACTTATAGTACATGGTGGGGAGGCACACAAGAACAGGGGGTTTGGAGATCACTGACCTAAGGTTTGAATTTGTAAGGGCGCCCTAGAAGCAGGAGCCACTGTCAGCTCCGGCTTGTGCGTTAGCGTGTATTCTGCCACGCCCAGAGTCACCTTGGAAACCCATAGGTCAGTCACTGACTCGGCTCACTTTCTGAAAAGCATGTGTATGTCCAGGAAGTCTCCTTTCAGTAGGAGCAATGCAGTGAAATGCAAGGCAGCACACGGAAGAGGGAAGAAGTGAATCCCAGGCTCCTTGGCACGTGGCTCATGAAGTGTGGCTCCAGCCATCTGGCACAAAGCCGTGATGGGCCGTGTGCAAAATCACTCCTGCAGGAGATGCTCAGCTCAGAGACCATCTCCTGCCTCAGGAGGACACAGGCTGTGCTTGCCTGCTGGAGCCAGTATCATCACCTTGATGGTCCAGCGACCATGACGTCAGGAGCCACTAGAGGAAGGCGCAAAGAGCCCTGTCTGTCCTTCCTCCCTGGTCAGGATCCCCGAGAGGCTTGTCTACCAGTGCCATCCCTGCACTGTTCATAGGCAGTGCTGTTCCCCACAGGTGACTGGGCTGGTCCACACATGGGCATGGACAAAAAACGATGTGATCCTTCATGTCCTCCCGCTGCACCATGTCCACGGCGTGGTCAACAAGCTGCTCTGTCCGCTGTGGGTAGGAGCTGCCTGTGTCATGCTGCCGGAGTTCAGTGCTCAACAGGTAAGTGTGGATCAGGGTTCCTGGCAGGCCTGGTCAATCACTGCAGGCTGGAGGCTTAAAACAGCACACATTTGCTGGTTGGCGATGACACACGCCTTTAATCCCAGCACTCAGGAGGCAGAGGCAGGTGGATCTCTGTGAATTTGAGGCCAACCTGTTCTATGGATTGAGTTCCAGGAGAGCCAGGGCTTTTACTCTCTGATGTATGGCTCTGTGCTCCCAGAGGTGTGTGTTTCCTCTGTTGGCATCTGAAGTGAGGGCTCCTTATTGCAGCCTAGTGGCAGGTGACCCTGCACGGGCTAGACTAGACATGTTTTCTAGTGCCTGGCTGGTGAGATCTGCCGTGCGTGTGCGTGTGCATGTGCGTAAGCTGTGGAGCAGGGAGCAGGTCCACAACAGTGTGGCTTGCTTACTTGGCATCGGCCCTTGGGTGCCTCAGAGCAATAAATGGACACCAGTTTTTCTTAAGGATATTGAAACAAAAACCTGACTGGTTAGAAACGTAAATGTTTTTATACTAAAGCTCATTAGAAGTTTGTTGTGGCGTAAAATGCAAGGTTCACGTGTGGATAAGGCAGACCTATACCTCTTACTTGCACCAGGCACATCCAGATTCCTGAGGCTGCCCCATGGTCCCCGTGTAGTTGCAGTTGAAGCTGGGGTTGCTTCTGGATTGTTTCTCCTCACAGGCCAGACACAGTGTCCAATGGGAATGTTTCAGAGGCACAGGAGCCCCTCTGAGCTGGAGCCACTGATGGACACATTTGTCTCACCCGGGAACAGCCTCTGTCAGGAGGACAGACCGGGAATGGGCAGGAGGTACCGTGTGGCCGCCAGGCATGCTAGCTTCTAACTGATGAATGCTGCTCCCTGTCTCCTCCAGGTTTGGGAAAAGTTCTTGAGTTCTGAAGCGCCACAGATTAACGTATTCATGGCAGTGCCCACAATCTACAGCAAGCTGCTGGATTACTATGACAAGCATTTCACACAGCCTCATGTCCAGGATTTTGTGCGTGCAGTTTGTAAAGAAAGAATTAGGTGAGTGGAAAGAACCCACATTCCCTCCCGTGAGGCTTGGCGGTCAGCAGGCATAACTTATTGTTACTGTCTGCTCAGCTCTCTCTCTCCCATTGATGACGGCTCTGTGCATCTGGCAGCCTTGGCCTGGATTCTCTTTATGTCATCTACAGCCACGTGTTTGTCTTCCCCTGGTATCTCTGACTTACACGTCTCTGCTTCTCTGCCTGTGGAAGGCTGAGAACAGAGCCAGCCTCTTCCCACTTCTCTCTGACTTTCTCTCTGAGGCCTCCTCACACGCTGCCCCTCTGATCACTGTCCTCCTCCCTCCTCCCTGACCTTCTGGACAGACCCCTCTCCTCACAGCCATAAGCTGAGGCCTGGGGGTCATTCAGTGCCATGAAGTTTGCCCTTCTCTCTCCTAAGCCCAATGCCATCATTCCTTTCCTGACTTTGTGTTAAAATGTGATTTGCTAAGCAGAGGTGATCACAGTGTGGCTTACTGGATCAGCGTGCATGGACCAGATCCATGTTCCCAGCACATGTGGGTAGGGTGCTTCTCTTCTGCCAGAGGGACAGGGGTGTGACCTGTGGGAAGGGACTGAAGCTGGGACAACTTTGATTTAAAGTTTGAAGCATGATCTGTGTGGGCGCAGCCACAGTGCATGCACCACATCTGGATAGGAGGACAGAAAGCAGTGCCTTGTATCCCCAGAGACCTCTGGATGGTCTGAGACAAATAGGATAGCTTTGACTCTGCCTGGCATTCTTATGCTCCTTGTCCATAAAGACACTGAGGAAACCAGAGGTCTGTTTCTGATGGAACAGCTGCTGGCTGCCTCTGTGGGCCCCTACCCAGGCCTGCCATCTGAAACACCCTGGGGCCTCCAGTGCTTAGCAGCCAGAGCCAGGGAAGGATCAGAAGATCCCACCAAACCCATAGAACCACGGGCACAGCTGCCATCTGAAATAGAGTCCTCAGCAGAGGGAATGAGACGGCTGGGCTCTTGTTGGCCACACACTTCTGGAGAAGCGTGGGGTTGGTTCCCACTTCAATTTAGAAGACACACAAAGGATCCTCCTTTCTGCAAGTGGCATGCGGTGGGGTTGTAGCAGAAAGCCATGTGGGGACTCTTGGATGTTCCCACTGTCATTGCCGTCGTCACCTCAGATTCCCAGTCCCCTGCATGTCTTCCAGCTTCAGCAGCTCAGCCTGGACAGGATCTGCCTCCTCCTGCAGATGCGGCCTGTCCTCCGTGACATTGGCAGCCTCGTCACCACCACCATGACGTGAGCGCCGTGGTTTAGGACTCCTGGTGAGCAGCATCGACAGGTTATCTGTTGTGCCACCAAAGATGCTGCTTCAGCCAGCATCCCTCTGAAAGACCTGCTTACATTTACATAAACACACTGGGAAAGTCCATTTTAAAACCAGTTTTAGCCAAGTGGCAGTGGCACACACCTTTAATGTCAGCTCCAGGGAGGCAGAGGCAGGCAGAGACAAACAGATCTGAGTTCAAGGTCAGCCTGGTCCTTATAGTGAGTTCTAGGACAGCCAGGGCTTCACAGAGAAACCCTGTCTTGAAACCCACCCCCACCCGGCCCCCCAAAAAAGAAAAAAAAGCCCTAACTCCCTTTTATCGTAAGTATACGACACAGAGATGGAAGAGAAGTGTTCTGTGCACTCGTGAGGAGTGCATGTGAGCCGCCCCATGAGAGCTAAGGAAGCCCTGTGCTTGTGCCGCCTAGGCTGATGGTATCAGGCTCAGCTGCCCTGCCTGTCCCACTGCTGGAGAAGTGGAGGAGCGCCACGGGCCACACGCTGCTGGAGCGCTATGGCATGACAGAGATCGGCATGGCCTTGTCCAACCCCCTGAAGGAGGCTCGCCTGCCAGGTACCAGTGCCCCACGGCTGTTTGTCTCCCATTTCCCAGTGCCTGACATGTGGCTCCTGGTTCACCTGCACGTAGGTGAGAAGGGCATGGAGGATACTGTTCTCTGCAGCAGACGACAGGGCGGGAGCGCCTTCTCAGCTGCAGCCATCCTTGCTCCTGTCCCCTCTCCCCCAAGGAGTGAGTGGTAGGGGGAAGATAACAGGGTCTTTCTTTCCAAGCTTAAGTGAGTGGCAGTGCCCTTGGAGAGAGCCCAACCAGAGAGCAAAGTCACCTTGCCTGCCAGTACCTCCTCCACCTTTAGGCAGTAGCTACAGTCCTGAATTCCTATCCCAGGGCTTTGCTTTTCCGTGCTGTGAATTCGTGTGTCTGTGTGCATTGACCAGTGCAGTTCATTCCCTGCTCCGTGACCAAAATGTCGACCTGTCCCTCTGGGGACCTGGCAATCATCCCAAAGCATCTGGCTTCTGTCTGTCCTGAGCTATGATGGAGTTTAGAATATCTGTACAGGTTTTCTGTGTGAGTGTGGGCCTGTATCATGATATACATGAGCACGGGCATATACATTTGTTAGTTTGTTTGTTAACTGTTTCCGTGTACCCACCGCTCCAGAATGTTTTCCATGTTCTTGTTCCCACCCTTGTGAGTCCTGAACCCCGGCAGTTCCAGCATGGTCCTTCCCAAAGGCAGCCTGGCTCTTCCTTTGCCTTCCTGTGTGGATCAGGGTGATGCTGTACCCCAGTGTTTGGGAGAGGGTTGGGGGTTGGGCAGAGGTCTCTGGCCAGTCAGAAAATGGCAGAGGTCCAGAGATAAAGCAGGCCTGTTTGTTCTACGTCTGAGGCAGAAGTGACGAGAACAGGTGGTACGTACCCAGACAGTGGGCTTACGTACCCAGACAGTGGGCTCTCTGTGGGAACTGGCTCCCAGAGTGCAGGCTTGTGCTTGTTCTGAAAAGGCAATATGTGATTAGGAATTATGTGGGCACCCTGGCCAGTCAGCTAGCCTGCCTCGTGCCTATGTGACCATCACATACCAGCTCTATGTCTGGACCAGCTCTTTCCACCGTGGCCACAGCAGCTTGGCAGAAATAAATAGCAGGTGGATTCCAGATGAAGGGAGCCATCTTGGATCTCCTCCCTTCCGTCCTGTGATCCTTCTCCTTGACTGACAGCCCCGGCTGGGAAGCTGCTCTGCTGCTGAGGCCCTGAGTTTCTAGACTGAGGAACTGACCAGAGCACACTGGTTTTTCAGCCCAAGAATTCCAAGTCCAGCTACAAACTGGAGCTGCAGCATGGCAGGGTCCCCTGAGCAGAAAGGCCTGGCAGCAGGAGGCTTGGTCACCTCTTTCCACGGGAGCATCATGGAGTATATTCTGTGACAGAGCAAAGTGTGTGTGCGTCTTTTTATGTGGCCCCTGGTGCTAGATCACTTTACGCCATCACGACCAGGGACGGAGCTGTCCAAGGTCACTCCATTTGCGACCAGATTCAGGACCAGGCCTTCTAACCGACTTCCAAGCTGTGGGGAGCACAGTATTCTAACAGAGCCCAGATTTGGAGGGGCTCGGAGCCCAGACAGTTATAATGACGGCAAATACAGGAGTGAAAAGTGAGGCCAGGCCAGGAAGAAGCATAGGGCACCGAGGATGGTCCATGAAACCATGGGGAGCCATCACACAAGGCCATGAAGGTCATCTACACCAGGCCATCGGCACTCTCTCCGGTGCCTTGGGGACCATTTGCATGAGGCTATGGGCAATCATTCATACAAGGCCATGGGGTCCATTCTCATGAGGTCGTGGGGCGGTTTGTGTGAGCTGTTTGGAACCATTCCCATTAAGCTCTGAGGATGACTTATATACAGCCATGGGGGACTGTCTGTATGAGGTGTCTAGGACCCATTTCACCCTAACAGGGTTCAAATGTACGACAGAAGCTCAGGTGAGTTGAAAGGACCCTGATGTCCCTGGTGGCCCTGCCTCTGCTGGCCTCCTGTTGACTGGGGGAGTTGTGAATTGCTGCCTGCATCTCTCACTTTGGCCCATAGACTGGCTGTGGAGTGCTGGGAGCAGCTGTTCTCTAGCCCAGCACGACAGGGCTCTGGGACCTTATCACTGGGTTCACTTGTTTGGACCCGGGCATGCAGAGATGCAGGCTAAGTCTCTCACACCCTCAGATACAGAGGCCAAAGGTCTAGGAAGAGCTGACACCATTTTCAAGAGTGGCCAGTTGTTAGAAAAATGACTGCTGCCGTCTGCTCCAGCCTCGGAGAGGCCTTATTCCTGTGGTGTTGACTTCAGATGGATCCTGGATCCTCTGTGGTTCTCTGGTGCTGTGTGTGTGCTGGGGGTCGGGAAGGGGAATACCATACCTGCTTACCAAAGATGGCTCCAGGCCAGGCTCAGCTCCACTCACAGGGTTCTCCTTTTGTCCCACGACCTGAAAGCCGCTCCTAGCCTTACAGTACTCAGCTCAGTGCAACTTGAGTTCAGCTCCCGAGGCCTCTAGAATAGGAATTCGTCAGGCATTTGAACTGAGTATGTTCCTCCCTCTGAGGGAAAGTGGCAGACCTGTTTACATCTAGAACTGTGATGAAGGCTGCTGGTGAAGTTAGCGTGTCCCGTCTGCTGAGGGCATGCTTGTGCAGTGTGAGTCTGCTGAAGACCTCAAGATGTCATCTAACTCACCTCAGAGGGTGACAGGTCAACTGATGGTAATCCTTGGGCTGGCCGTGCACACACACGGGGGTGAGGTCTGTAGACATGAAGAGGCTAGCGCTAGCCCCACCCCCACCCCCAGATAGCCTCTGACTGAAACATGTAGGCTAGACATGTTCCAATAGGTGGAAGTTTGTCTGAACAGTCAGATTTCTGAGTCAGCTAGATTGTAGCAGACATGCTGGCTGGAGGAGCAGCATGGCTGGTCTAGAGGACACGAGCCACCTCAACACTGGAGAGGGGCTTCATGAGAGGAGGAGTCCCCTAGGTGACCTTCCTAGGGTCACCTGGAAGGCTGTGTGAGCCTCTAAGTGCCTAGCAGATGACAGGGGACTCTGAGGTGATGGGACAGAGAGGAAATGACCCCACTATGGCGCTGAAGACATCCTGGTCTACAGCCCTGGCCACTAAGAAGGTCCTGAAGACTATAGCGTGTGGTCTCTTCTGCTGCCAGCATTGGGACAGATAGTGCAGAGGCAAATAGAACTTGGGTAGCAGAGGGAAGGAAGTCTCCACTGGGATGGCTGTGCCCCCAGGTGACGAGCAGGCTTTGAAGCTGGAGAGGCGGAGGCAGCACAGTCTCCTGGGTCCTCGCTGCACTGAGCTGTGCACTTGACATGATTAATTATGCCCCACATGGTCACCCTGATTTTGTTGTTATTGTTTTTGTTTTAGAGGTTTTTGTTTGTTTGTTTGTTGTTAGGGGACAGGTTTTTTTTGTTGTTGTTGTTCTGTGTAACAGTCCTGGCTGTCCTGGAACCTATTTTGTAGACCAGGCTGGTCTCGAACTCACAGAGATTTGCCTGTATCTACCTCCCAACTACTAGGATTAAAGTCATGCACCACCACACTCAGCCCGGTCACTCTTATTTTTAAAGTCTTAGAACTCAAAAGACAGAGCTGCTTAGCTGTCTGACTGGAGTGAGGTGACTCACTTCACTAGAGGTGAGGCCTAGGCATCTAAATACCTGGAGTCAAAAACCCAGAGGCAGCTTCCCCATGGCATGCCTCCAGACCCTCTGCAGTGGAATGTCAGCCATGGAGGATCATATGCCTCATCTAAAACAGGGACCAAACACACAGAGCTCACTGGGAGCCTCACCCCAAGATCCTGAGCATGTGAGGAGAGTCTACTGAGCTGCTGTTTGGGAGGCTTGTCCTGTTAGATTCCTTTTAACGGCAGTGGTTAAAATAAAGGCCTGAAGATATAAAGTGAATCCTCAGGAGAAAGGTGTGTTTGGACATTGGCCTCGTGCCTGGGTGTGGTGACCTTTCTGCTCTCCACCCTGTTCCTGCTGTGCTTGTTGCCACCAAGGCAGTGAGCTCAGGGCCCCAAATCAGGAGCAGAGTGAAACTTCAACGCAGGGCATTGTCCACAACCATGGGGACTTCCCGGATACATGCCTACCAACCCGGTCTGTCTCAGCTTCGCAGGAGGAAGCGTAATACCAGGAGTTTGGGGCAGCCCAGTGTACACGAACCTCTCCTTTCACATCAGCTCTTTCTGGGACGCACTGCGGTCTGCTTTAATCAGTCCCTGCACACATCTGTCCCATATAAGTCTTCCCTGGGTCTTCCAGCTGGTGGCCAGCTCTCTCTGCCCCGCAGGAGCAGTAAAGAATCCACACACCAGTGCAAGGCCACAGGAGCCACAGTGACTCTGGGTGTGCACCAGCAGCTGCTACCCTAGCCTCAGTGAGGCCTGGGCTCGCGGACCACTGCTCACACCACAGTTTGCCACATACAGGAGGAAGCATAGCCCAAACCCAAGACTGCAGCTCTCCAACTCCTACCTGTTCCCCCATTTTTCTACAGGTTCTGTGGGGACCCCATTGCCCGGAGTGGAAGTACGCATCATCTCAGAAAACCCGCAGAAGGGTTCCCCCTACATCATCCATGCAGAGGGAAATGAGAGGGGGACAAAGGTGAGGTCATCTTTTGGAGGTTTCTTCCTCACCATGTAGGGGCGGGGCAGCCTTGGGCAGAGATGCTGAGGGTGTGACAGGTTGTGTGCTTGTGTGTCTGAGCCTCACCCAAGAGGGTCTTCCATTCCCTCCCAGGATAGCGTGAGGTTGCTCAGCCTGGGTGTGCATTGGTCCTCCCCATAGCTCTGTCCCTGGGGGACACATCAAGGGGTCGTACAGTTTTACTGAGGAAGAGCATGGGGCGGCACAGCAGCAATCCTCACGGACTGGACCTGTGGGAGCCTTGAGCTGTCAGGTACTGGTGCCGTCTGGAGCCCCGTGTGCTCAGCCCCCTCATCTGCAGGAAGTGGGTCTCAACTTCGTATGTGACTTTTAACTTGGCAAGTGTGGATAAGAGGGAGATGTTGAATTCTTCAGTTAAGGGTTTTAAGAGATCAGAACTAGAGGGCTGGAGGGACGGCTCAGTGTTTAAGAGCACTGGCTACTCTTCCAGAGGACCCAGGTTCAATTCCCAGCACCTATATGGCTACTCCAGTTCCAGGGGATGCAACACCTCATGCGTACATACATGCTGGCAAACCACCAGTGCACATAAAATGAAAACGAATAAGCAAATAAGCCACTGAAAGAAAGAGTAAGAACTTCTGAGCATAAGGAACCTTGGCCACAGAAGCATTTAGGATTCGTGGGAAATGGAATTTTGACCTGAGAGGAAGTGATTATCCCAGAGACCAACAGGGTGTTGTGTGCCGCTGACACTGTGACCCCGAGGAAGGGGGCTGAGCAAGAAGTCTTGAGTTGATTTCTCCTCCACATGCTAATGTCTTGCCAGCAGGCCTTCCAGCCCTCCCTGGAGTCCACCCCCACAGAGGCAGCTATTGAGGTCTTTGTGACCTCACTGACCTTAGTCTTCACCAAGGGGAAAATGGTTGTTGGTGCTCCAGAGAGCAAGCAAGCGGGACATGGTGGCTCAGAGCTGAAGTCTGTGAAAAGCCTGTTTCGTCATGAAGTAAATGTTCTATTGTCCCAGGAACACTTCCCACCCTTTCCCCTGTGGTGTGGTCAGTGGTGTCTCTTGCCTGCTCTGGAGCTGCCTTGGTGCCTTATTGAGTGAGCTCTTACTCTCTGGACTCTTCCTTCTGGGGCCTTTTCTGAAGAGCACTGATCTGACTGGGCATCTCCTACCTCCCCTGCCCACAGGCCCCGCCAAGCTGCCCCAGGACCCCCTACCTAGCCCTGCCTCTGCCACCCTTTATGCTGAAGTGTCTGTAGTCACCTACCTTTTTCTGGCCCTTAGGCCTGTGCACTCCGTACCCCACCCTCAGCTCAGATAACAGTGCACATTCAGGCCACCTGCCTCCCCCAGTCTTACCAGTCCCCAGCCTCTGTGCCTTGGTGGATTCTTTCAGGGAGGGTCGTGAAGGGCTGAAGCTGCACCACAGTGGGTTTTCCCACTCAGGTGTCTTAGGTAGTGGACCTCAGGAATACCAGTTCTTCAGAAAACAGCAGAACTGTAGCCTAGGTCAGGGTGGATGGGGGCAGGACACTGTCTGTGGTGTAACTTCTTAGCACCTGCACAGCAAGCTGCTGCTCACTGCATGTCTGTGTGTGTGTGTGTGTGTGTGTGTGTGTGTGTGTAGACAGTACATAGACTCTCAGCATTTTGAGCTGAGCTCATAGACACTTTGTTTTCTCATAATGTAAATCCTGAGACCTTTTTATCTGTGAGGCTTCCAGAAGATGACTTTAAATGTTAGGAGGTTTTCTCCTCCTAACTAAAGTCCCACTGGACTTAGTGATGGGCAGTGCCCACTGTGCCCACTGTCCATATGTGTGGTGTGGACAGCATGACTCTGGGGCTCTTGCTGGTAGCCTGAGAACGCCAGGTTTATAAGTGGGACTTACTTGCCTTCTAGAAGGCACTCTGTGCCTTTTTACACAGCAAGCATTGTGCCCACAGCCCCCTGTACTCACCTGCCGGGGTGAGACACAGCAAGCATCTGTGCCCACAGCCCTCTGTACTCACCTGCTGGGGTGTGTAGTCTCAGCCAGGCGCTGCCTTCACGAAATGCTGGTGCCCCTTTGGCCCTGGATAGTGTCTGACCCGACCGTGCATTCCTTCTCATTGTCCCTGTTGGCATAAACCCTCGTGAGCATCCTGGTCTGTGCCGGACCCTCAACACAGTTTAAAGATGGGATGCTGTTCCTGTGAGTGTGTGCCAATGTGTGGCATTTAGTGAAGTCAGATTCTCTGACTTCCAAGTTTATGACTTTGGGCTTGTGGGGGAGCTCAATGGTAGAGTGCTTGCCCCCAGTTCCATGCCTAATCACACAGACAGCAAAGGCCTGGAACTTACCATCTGATCACCTAAATCTCTCTCTTCATACTCCTGCCTTGGCTAGGAAGGATTATCTGATCAGATCACAGAGGGAGGTAAAACAGAAGCTCTCATCCTGTCCTAGTCTCTCTCTCAGAGGACAGACGTGTTTTCTATGGTCACCGATGTTGCTTTGAAGAGGCTCCTCCTGTCCGCCTGCTGAAGCCCCTGAGAGCTACCTCTTGTTCTCCTCCATCCATGACTGACTGAACCCCAGGGTGGCCGCCCATAACTCCTTGCTGTAGACTCTCTGGACTTTCTAAAGTCAAGGATCCTTGGGGAGATGGGCCCCTAAAACAGCAGGTAACTTAGGCTCTCTGATTCTCAAGAGCTTGTCTGCCCATCAGACTTTTATAATGTCAGAAGGACTCTGGGAGGAGGTGAGGGAGGGAGTGGTGTGTTCCTGGATCAAGGAGGCGGTATTAAAGCAAATCAGAGCTGTGAGCTGAGGCTTTTCTTCTCTAAGTAGTGGCCATGCACAGTGAGAGGAATGGGCTTCTGGGTCCTTCAGAAGGACCCAGTGTAAGCTGGGTAAGAACACTCCCTGTATGCAGGGGCTGCCAAGCCTGGTCCTTGTGTGTGAGCCCCTCTCTCCTCACCTACTTAGCCCAGAGCCTTTGTCACTATGCATCTCAGCCAGCGTCCCACTAGCTACCTCCCTGTCCCCAGCTTCCTGAGTCTTGTAGCTCGGGCAGGCAGTGAGGCTCTGCAGAAGCTGTGCCAGTCCCTTCCTGCCTATGGACAGGGCTCCCTTTAAAGTCATTCCAGCTTCACAGGCTCCTCAGAGTGGAGGTTCCCAGGGCTCCCAGCCTGAGCCCTCGATGTAGAGGAGGCGACTGCTCCTCCATGCACTAGGCCTCCTCTGTTGGCTGCCATGCATGTCTTGTGGGCCTCAGCTCTCCAGCTGCTGCCTGCTGCCAGGCCTGTGAGTGGGCAAGTGTTGTCTCTCTATTTATTTATTTATTTATTTATTTATTTATTTATTTATTTATTTATATTTTCTCAAATTGCTCCAGTACATGAGAGCCAAACACCAACGGGTCTATCACCAGCAAATGGCTGCACAGCTGTGGCTAATGCCGCCCTGTAGGTGGGGCCTTTCCACAGCACCGCTTCTCTTGCTGAGGGTGGGCTGGAGCAGCTACGGCTGGAGCAAACCTGCTTCTCTAAAAAAATTATTTACCTCATCGTTCCTCACACACAAGCTGTGACTCTTGTCAGCTCTTCTTCCCTGTGGCCACCAGCACCCTGGCCTCCCCTTTCTCTTTCCTTCCCCTTATCTGTGCCATCTGCCCTGATAATGTCAACTGCTGTACCTGCCCCACTTGGAAGGGTCAGACACTGGTGTCCTTTACCGCATGGGGATGACAATTGCCAGGCATGTGTCCTCCGGTGAGATGTTGTGCTTACCCACTGTGTTCAGGGCCAACCAGGAAACAGCTGGTCCCAGGTGAGGAATCTTCAAACCAAAAGATGGGTTGTTGGCAGCCAGTCTGGCTTACAGATAGCCTAGCTTTTCAGTGTCTAACCCGGCTCCTCTGGAAGAGCAGCCAGTGAGTGTTCTTAACTGTTGAGCCAACTCTTCAGCCCTACTCAATGCCTTTTTCCTGGGCATGGGGCCTGTGTACCCACATGCCCTTTGAGGTGGTGCTCGGGAACGTGGGGGCACTCAGGGAGTACCCCACCCCAGCTTTTCTCCTGTTTTCTCGGCCTTTCTCTACTGGGACAGAGCCCTGCCCATTCTCTGGGAACCTAGTTCCCTCCCAGGAGCTCAGGGTCGCCCTGTCATTGCCCCCAGGAAAACAAATCATGTAGTTTTTTACTACCTGGGCCTGGGTTTTAAAGTCCTTTGTTGAGGTGTGATTCATGAACAATTCATCCTGCAGATGTCCTGCCCAGTGGTGTTTTTAGGGACCTGTGATGGCTGTGTACCAGTCCCTGCCATCAGTTTTAGAACCCCTTTGTCATTGTGGAAACCGTAGCTGTCAGTAGCCACTCTGTTCCCGCCCCACGGTCCTCTCACCCTGGACCCCAGCCAGCCACTCATCTATGTGTCTGTACATTCCCTGTGCTCAGGTCATTTCAGTGAATACAGAAAAACATCTGATGCCATCCAGCAACCCTCAGTGACCAACTCTGAGTAGATTAGACAGAAAAACAACACTCCTCAACATAGAGTCCAGATATGACAAACTCCAGGCAGCACCGTCCTGAATGAGCAGGGTTTTAGTTTTCCTTCACAGTGTAAAACCAGTCAAGGCTAACCTCTTTTTGTTGTTTTGTTACTGTTCAACACTGTACTAGAAGATTTGGCCCAAGCATCACACCTGGAAAGGGGAAAATAAAACTCCCCTGTTTAGAGATGACATGAAATTATATAGACATGAATTCAAACACTATCAGATTTAAAAACAGAAAAGTTACAGGACACACAAACAGCATTTTCATATACTAATAGTGAGTAATCTAGAAAAAAGTCAAGAAAATAATCCAAATATAATATTATTTTAAAAAATATAAACTATCGTAAGAGAGATGGTACAGCAGATACAGATATTTGCTGCCAAGCCAGATGACCTGAATTCAACTCCCAAGAATAGACCAAGGACAGAACTGACCCCTGCAAGGTGTTCTGTGGCTCCCCATATATTTCCACTCACTTAATAAGCTAGACCACTTAGGAACAAACTTAACTAGGGAGGAAAGGGTTTCTACACTGGAAACTGTAAAACATTGATAAGAATTGAAAAAAGCGGGACTGGAGAGATGGCTCAGCTCTTAACATTTCCGCTCATGCAGAGGACCTGGATTTGGTTTCCAGCACCCACACTGCAGCTCACAAACATCTGTTACTCCAGTTCCAGGGGATCCAATACCCTCTTTGGGTCCTGAGGATACAAATATGTGGTGCACATACATACGTGTAGACAAGCCCTCAAACACATGCATACAGTAGAAAACCATGTAGAATAAAAATAAATCTTTAAGTGCATATGTAAATGGATACTCTAAGTGTTTTGCACAGTTAATGTGGCTCTTATAAAAATACCAGCGACATCTTCACAGAAGTTATTCTAATATTTGCATAGAACCACAAGTGATCCCGAATAACCAAAGCATCTTTAACCAGAAGAACAAGGCTGTGGGTCTTGAGCTACCTGCCTTTAAAAGCTACCAAAGACCACTGACAACAGGTACACAGCACTGCCACCAAGAAGAGACGTACCTGTGGACCAGCACAATGGAACAGAGGATGAGAAGTCAGTTTGTAGCTGGGGGTTTCAAATTTTTAAAAAGTTCCAAGAAGACATTTAAGGAAGAAGGCTGGCTCATCAATGAATGTTGAGTAAACCAGATGCCCAGATACAGAAAGACAAGAACAGAGGTGGGGGTCCTGCCTGCTGTCATCATAGCGCTTATGAGGTGCAGGCACGAGGGGTGTGTGTTTGAAGCCAGCCTGGGCATGTGCAGTGAGTTCAAGGCAAGTCTGGATCACTCACTGAGATACTGACTCAAACAAACATCCAACAAAACCTGACTGTATGAGAACCAATTCCAAATCAAAGATTCTTAAATGTAGCACCAGCAACTTGAACAGTACTAGAAGACAGGAGGACCGGTGACAGTGTTTGAGGTGTTTGAGTAAAACGTCAGGAACATAGCAGACAAAAGCAAAAACCAACCTCTGGGATCAGGTTAATTCAGAAAGCTTCTGGCCGAGAAAAACCTATGAAGAGAGGTCACAGAATGGGGGAAATCCCTTCAAACCACGCATCTGATAAGAACTAGCATCTGAAATCCAGAGGGAACTCTGCTGCCTGGCACGGAAATAAGCCACCCATTGAAAAGGGCAGGAGACCTAGACACTTCTCACAAAATGGCAAACATGTGGTCAACAAGTGTGTAGAAAATACTAATATCACCAGTTGTCAAGGAAATCCAAGCGTAGACCAAAATAAATGTGGGTAATCTCTGTTAGAATGGCAGCCATCAAAAGACAATAGCTCATCAGTGTGGACACGGAGAGGGGACCTGGGCTTACCATGGGAACGTAAGTTAGTATATTATAGTCATCATAGAACATAGTATGGAGGGTTATCAGAACAGGGACAAGAGAAAGGACAAGCTTCAACCATCCCTGCATAGGTACCAGGGAGGTTGTCATGTGATAGGCTGTGCCATGTTTGCCGCAGCACTTCATAATAGCCAGTGAGTAGTATCAGCCGACGTAGAGCTCAGTTAAGAGACCAGCATGGATTGTGCACCCAGTATGCACAGTGAAACGTGAGGACCATTGGCCTTCTAAGGGAAGCGTACTGAGCATGTCAGTGCGTGCCTACAAGCCCAGCACTCAGGGGTCTGGGGCAGTCGCATTATGAATTCCAAGTCAGTCTGGGCTACATGATGAGACCTGATCTCAAAATAGGGAGATGTGCTGTTATTTGGAGAAAACATGGGTGCTACTGGAGGGTATCTGTAAGTGAGGTGACTTCACATGTGGGATCACAAACAGAACTAGGTGGAGAGAAGACCATGGTGGTAACTAAAGGCTGGGGAGTTGAGGGAATCCAGCTCCTTTCCCAGGAGTGGAGGATTTGGTTTTTGTGGTGACTGCCAAGGCTCGTCCTGTTGTGATGCCATAGCTGGGTGTGCTCTGAGTTCAGTTAGGATTGGTAGGCGTCTGTCTCCCCGGCCTCGGACATGGTGATCCTGTTTGAGGTGCCTGAGGAGAGGTTTGGCTGGGTTTTAAGCAGGATTGACCTGAGAGTCTTGGGGAGCCAGTGTCCTAGGACCCTGGGTGCTGATGCTGTGATAGCTGCTGCCAGTCTCAGGAGAGCTGGTGTGGTACCAGTAGGATGGCACATCCTCAGGGGCCTGTAGTATTTGTGTTTCAAAACCCAGGTTATCATGGTGGACAAGCCACAGCCAGATTTCAGAAACGCAGCCTGCGGAGTCTGGGGGAGGGACAGACGTGTATGCTTCTAGTTCATGCCACTTGCCTGACAACACGTTTCTTGTTTCTTATTGTATGGAAGCAGGAGTTAAGATTCACGGTGATGCCCTGGCTAAAGATCCCTGTCCCTGCTGCCTGCCCACTGCAGGAGCCCGGCACTGACTTGCTGTGTGGGGCAGGGGTCTTCAGTTGTCATTGTATAGCTGCCTGTGGAGGGAGCCTGCCTTCACCATGTTTGAGTTCCCACTAGATCCTAAAGTTGCACTTGAGAGGGTTACGCTGACTGGCTTTCTAGCCACAGGAGTACAGTGTTCCTGTGTGGAGCCAAGCCTTCTGTTACTGAGTTAACCGTGTGCATTATTCTGTTCCAGTCAAACAGAACCCATGCAGTGAGCTTTACACAGGTGATGGTTGCTATCAAGCTGGGCTGTCACGTGATTGGGAAAGCTGTTCTAGGATATTAGAACTCAGTGCGGTCCCTAGTGAAGATCTGAGAGGGAAGGTGGGGTGTGGTAAGGTAGCTGCCCGATGAGAGGTGTCAGGGATGGCTCCTGGTGCCACAACACAGCTGGTGACTAGTCGGATGACATTATTCCATTGTGTGGATCTGAAGACAGAGTGAGCACACCCGGGGGGTGGGGCGGTAAGAGGCCTGAAATGACCACGCCGTGGGGTTACTATGTCTGTAGAGTGCAGCGGCCGGTGCCTAGAGCCTCTACCACGGAGAGAGGTTCCAGCACCGAGTCCTGCTCTCATTCAAGTCTGCTTCCTCCCGGACATCGTGTGGTAGAACCCTGGGGAGTCATACTGGAAACAAAGTCTTAACACATCCAGAGGCGATGTGTGTTCCTTTTTTTCCTGCAAAATGATATTCCATGTGGTGGGTGTTCACTAATTGCTATTTATGAGACATTTGTTTTGTGTGGTGATTTGAGTCTGAGGTATCTTCAGAAGAATCTCTTGGGGGTTTGGGTGACAGCGGATGGGCTTTAGAAAGTTGGTGGACCCTGAGGCCTCTGATGACATCAGTAGATTCACTCCTGATGGAATCTTGGCAGGGTGGCATTATTGGGGGATAGAGCCAGTTTGGGGGAAATGAATCACTAAGGGTGAGCTCTCCCAGTTCCTCCCTCTCTGCTTCCTGGTCGCCGTGAGGTAGACAGCCCTGCTCCACTCAGCTTCTACTGGAATGCCTCATCACAGGTCCAGAAATGAAGCCTCGGAAACCATGAGGCAGGGTAATTCCTTTGTCCCTTAGTTGTTCTCTTAGAAACTTGTCACAGCTGCAAAAAAAAAAAAAAAAAAAAAAAAAAAAAAAAAAAAAAAATGACCAACATGAGTTGTTTCCAGACTTGGGTCTTGATGAGTAGTTTTGATAAATGTTAATTTTAAGGTTTTCTTCTGCAACTAAGGATCTCTGTCTCTAAGGTGAGTGCCTGCAGGGGCCTGCTATTATATGATGCAACATATCTGGGGACTTCTCAAACGGTTCCTGGAGGCGTGGACCTGCTTCACATCCCACCATCAACAGGTTCTGTCTGTTCTGGTGTTTGGAGTCTGCTCCTGACCATCACTCTGCATGCTGGCAGCATCCGGTGCTAAGCTCCCAGCGCGTGCTTAGCTCTAGTGGCGAAGGTGTCGTCCGCCATCACAGACACCACCTATCTGCCGCAGTCTGCCCTGGGCTGCAGACCCTTTTAGGAGGTGTTTCTGAACGTTAGGGGTGTGTTTCTGTTCCTTTTACCCGCTGTGTCCCAGCATTTGAAAACCAGACCTAGGGAAAGAACTCGGTCTGGGGCATGTGTGTGGCTTGCTCGAGGTGATGTTTAGCCTGACCTGATCATTATAGACTCACTTTAAGAGTTCTGTGTGGATGCATGGTTTGCCAATTTTCCGTTCTGTGGCTGTTTTCTAATTCTGTGTTTTATAGATCGGAGTTTGTAATTTGGTCAAGCCTGCTTTTTTTATTTTATTTTTTATTTTTTATTTTTTTCATGACTTAAACTTTGAGTTGGCATATCTGTGAACTAAAAGAATCTTCCTTAGGTTTTCTTCTGAAAGCCTGATTTGGGGTTAAGTCTGAGGTGTGTCTGAGGTGAATCTTGCTAGTATATGAAGACGTTATTATTATTGCTTTTGTATATGGTTATCCAGCTGGTCAACTCTATCTAGTGAAAAGACAACTGCCCTCATTAGCTTGCCTTTGCAGCCTGGTAAACGTCAGTTACACATACTGGAGCAGATTGGGCACTGCCAGCACCGTGCCACCTTCATGCCTTTGACGTTACAGTGTATTAAAAGTGTACTGTGACTCCAACAGCTTAACCCTTTGCTTTCAGTTACTTTAACTATAAATGTCAAGTTTTGAATTTAAGTTTCACAGTGCTGGGGATCAAATCCAGGACCTGTACCTTCTCAGCAGGCACTCTGCCACTGAACTATTACTCTACAATCCTACACCAGTTTTTATTGTGTATGGGGGTGGTGGGGGTACATGCCATTATATACATGTGGAGACCAGAGGAAAACCTCAGGTGTTTGTCCTTGTCTCCATCTTGCAGGACTTCTTGTTCACTACCATTTATAGCAAGATAGCTGGCCCTCGAACCTGCAAGAACTCTCCTGTCTCCAACTCTCATCTTGTGGCACGCTTGCATTACAGATACACATGGCCACATACTTGCATTACAGATACACATAACCACATGCTTACACTACAGATACACATAACCACACTTGGCTTTTGCATGGCAAGGGCTTATCCACTGAGCCATCTTCTCAGCCCCTCAGCCCAAGAACCAGCTTGTCTGTATCTACAAATAGTCATTTTGGGTTCTTAATTGGAATTATATCACACCTGTACATCACTGGAGGGAGAATTAACAATTACTAAGCCCTAATCCATGAACATGGTGTGTCTTTCTGTTCACTTAGATCTGACCTGCCTTTGTGTGCACCATCTTAAGCAAGCAGGTGCTATCATGATTTGTCGGACATATGCAAATGTTTTCTTATCTTTCCTCTTTTCCTTTCCTTTATCTTCTGTTTCAGATAACCCAGTGGGTGCAAGTGCTGGTTTCTAGTTGTTCGTGGATAGTCTGTAGTAGCACAGCTAGCTCTGGGTAGGCATGCTGCATCCTCTAGTAACCTGGCTAAGTTCATCCGATAGTTCAAGGACATTGTTTGACTTGAGTCTGTAATATATCGGAAATTTTCACTTGTCGAGTCTTTTGCAGATAACAACCCTTTTATTTCTTCTTTTCAAAGTTTTTATTCATTTCTTTTTCTTGCACGGTTTCTCCAATTAGGATTTGCATCATTGTGTCTCATAGAGGCAGGAAAATGGTCATACTTGTGTATTTGTGTATGTGTGTATCTGTGTGTGTGTGTGTGTGTGTGTGTGTGTGTACATACTCACGCATGTACTCATGTGTGTGTGACACAACATACATGTGGAGGTCAGAGGATAACTTGTGGGAGTGGTAATCTCCTGCAGAGTGGGTTCCAGGGTTGAAACTCAGGTCGTCAGTTTTGTCAGCAGGCTCCTTCACCCACCAGTGTGTGTCACAGTATATCATGAGTTTTAGGCCAGCCTGTCTACAGAACAAGACCATGCCTCAAGAGAAAGAGAGTGGAAGGCTCGAACTCTAAAAACAGAGGTGTAGATTAGCGGACTTGTTAGGTAGCAAGGGCATCATTCACCACTGCCCTCAAGCATTGTATCCAAGGTGCAAGTGTATGTGCTGACCTTACACAGCCAGTTTATACAACACAACCACAAACAGAAGCCCCATGGTAAAGACACATCGTGTCCATGACAGGGCCAGAGTGGCCACTTGACATCCAGGAATTCATTCCCTTGGTTGGTTACTCTGAGCAAAGCTGTTGTCCAGAGGCTGTACCAGGGTGCTGCCAACCACCAGCGGCTATACCAGGATGCTGCCAACCACCAGCGGCTTGCGTAGTGCTGGTAAATGTTTCACAGCTTCTGAGAAGTATGCAGAAATGGGATTCAGGTACAGTTTTTAAGAGTGGACGGACACTGGCCTCAACTTCTGGACAAGGACAGAGGAGGAGCCCAGGCTTGTGCGTGACTGAGGTCCATCCATTGAAGGTCGTAAGTTTTAAAGATTTCCAACTATCTGGTTTCAAAAAAAAAAAAAAACCAAAACAAAACAATAAAACAAAAAACCAAAAACCAAAAGCACCATTTGATCTATGGTGGAGTTGGAAGCCACCTACCTGGGTCCACAGTGGGTACAGGAGCAGAGGAGACCCCAGCACTGCCCTGCTCTGACCTGCATGTCTCTCCTCCCTTCTGCAGGTGACCCCAGGGTTCGAGGAAAAGGAGGGGGAGCTGCTAGTTAGGGGAGCCTCTGTGTTTCGAGAATACTGGGATAAGCCAGAAGAAACGAAAAGTGCTTTCACTTCGGATGGCTGGTTCAGGACAGGTAGGACAAAACTCTGAAGTGGCAGAGGGGACTGCTGTGAAGGAGGGTCTGGTCTATGTTGGTGTCTCTCAGCCTGTGCATTCCAGAACCTCCCACTGAAGGCGGAAGCGTTTGGAGGCTGCTATTTGACACCCCTTTGAGTGCCTCAGCCTCTTGCCAGCTACTGGAGAGGGTCTGAGGCAACTGCCCTCCCTACAAGGAGCCTGGAGCCCTGTCCTCCAGACATAGCATCTGCACTGCCCCTGCCAGCTGGCCACATTGCCAAAGCCTCGTTGATGCCATATGATTGTGGTCCTGCCGCCCCGAGGTCAGGACCTCCTGTTCTCTTGGGCACCCCACTGTTCCTGTCCACACAGCCATCCTCCTGCTCTGTAAACCCCCCTCCCCACAGGTCAGAAGCAGGGTCATTACAGGTTTGGTTTGGTTTAGGTTGCTTATTCCAGTTTAGTCTCTGTGGCCTGTGGGGCTCCTGGGTGAGCGCAGTAGCTCGTGCAGGCTGGGAGACACACTGCATGGACTGTGACTTCTTCACCTGAGCGTCAGTCCTCCTGAGCCCCTCCTTATCTTGTGGGAACCTCGTGTCCTAAGGACACTGGCTGTGCTGGAGTTGCTGGCTGTGCAGCTGTGTCCGTCTGCTGGCGTGGCTTTACCTGATGCTCATCACTGCACGAGAGACACTGACCTCAGGTCAGCCTTCTGGTTGCTTTTCCTTTTTGCCCTTCTAGATTTCTAATGTTTTGTGTATATGCTTTCTTTTCTAGTTCTTAAGGTAATACTTTTCAAAAAGAAAGGCCTGTTTCTCATGTGACACCCTAGCCCATGTAACAGAGGTGGGTTTTGGCCATGTTCTTTTGGGGAGCAAAGCCTTGTGGGGGCCATGTGCCCCGGGTGGGTACTGTGGCTCATCTGAAAGAAGTGGGGTCTGTAAGGAGGAGGCAATTTATAAGTTTGCCAAATGTGACCTCAGTCCGGTCAGCCTGGAAGCATGTGTTGTCCTGGCTACCTTGGGCCAGTATACTCTAGCTCAGTGGGGGCATAGATCCAGCACCTCCAGGGAATGCCCAGGGTCCACAAGTGGAGACCCACAAGCTCCTGGGCACACCCTTCGGGTTCTGCAGGCACTACTGTTGCAGGGTATCACCAGCTCGGTGTTAGAGAACCTAATGTGATTCCATCGTGATCATATCAGTAGATCAGGGATGGAAAGTGGTAAGCATATAACACACGGCTCCCCAGTGCTCCCTCTGTAAACACCCTGGTTAATGCCAGCTATCTGGAGGAAACAAACCTCCCACTATTGTCCCTCCAGTGCAGTATTTAGGAAACCCTGCTTTTGAGTGAATCCCATGTTTAGCAGGCCCCTCTATCGCCTTCTGCACAGTCCCTGCGGGGATCCCAACTTGGCTTTGTGGTCACCTTCTTTCATGTTTAGGTTTGGATAAAAGGCTGTGTTCTTCCCTTTAAAAACACAGGGAGCAAGCCCTATAGGTTTTACTGATGTTGGGACTCATGGAGCCCTGGGGTGCAGCAGGAGCCACGTGGGCAGTGAGCGCTCCGGGTGGGCCTTTCTGCTGAAAAGGAATAGCATGCATTAATTATTGTAAAGAGATGTCTTCAGGAGAAAACGATTTTGAAATTCAGTTTAATTTCATTGTAACGTGCTGCAAACAGGAAGGGAGTGTGTGTGTTTAATTGGCTCTCGGGGGTAAGGCCGGGAGCTGGCAAGCCTTTGTCACAGGCCATTAGCGATACAGGCTGCATAATGAGAGCGCGCAATCAGCTCGCAGCTGCCGCTCCTACGGGGAGAGCATGATATTAAGTAGAAATCAGGATAAATTAAACTTAACCCTTTCCCTAGCCGTCCCTCCTGTCACTCGGAGTGTGTGTGGCACAAGCTGGAGAAAGGCTGACCCAGGCTCTCGGGAAGAGCTCTTCCACACCCTCTCCCAGGCCATCCTCCGGGTCACCCCTGATCCCACTGCTCACAGTCTCCACCTTCCTTTCTGCGATTCTTCTTGGCCCAGAGAATACGCAGAGGAGCTCACAGGGTTGGCGGCTACACAGAAAGGAGCCGGGGCCTCCCTTGCTACCAGAATTAGTCCCAACTCTGTGACTTCCAACAAAACTGTTTAGAACCCGTGGCCTGCCTGGAGTTTGGGGGCCAGGCAGGCAGTAATGGGTGAGCCTGGGGTGGGTCTGGAGTTAGGCTCTTTGGTGGGTCATAGGAAACAGGAACTCTCCTGGGACCACCTGAGGACCACCAGAGCTAAAGAGCCAATCCCCCAGTCTCTACAGCAGGGTGGATAGGATCTAGCAGGTCTCTACAGCAGGGTGGATAGGATCTAGCAGGTCTCTACAGCAGGGTGGATAGAATCTAGCAGGTCTCTACAGCAGGGTGGATAGAATCTAGGCTCGATGAGTCGATTCCATCAGTACATGCAGGAACCAGGTATAGTTACCAATAAGCCTGCAAGGGGGCAGCCAGCTGTGGCGCTCCTGAGAGAACAGAACCCTGGTCTCAGGAAAGTCACCGCAGCTTCTAAGCCACAGGGAAGGAGAGATAAACACCTTTGCTCTTCCAGAACAAGCCTACCATGTCCTGCTGTCCCACCTTCAGATCTGTGCCCTGCTTGTGTGTGTCTGTTGGGGCTCTGTTGTGGTCTGCTGTGTGTGGCTGGCTTTGGGGACTTTGCCCTTCCCTGTTGATCTACACCAGGCCATCTTGTGCTTTTGGAGGGCCCAGGCTGCAAAGTTTCTTAAACACATGGCTGTGAATGGTTTTCAGATGTAACCTGTTGACCTTTGCCCGTACCCTCCATAGGAATGGTAGTGTGTGAGTTGTGACCTATGAACCCCCTGTGTGGTGGGCAGAGGCTGCTTGTCTGCCTGCAGGACTGCAATCAGCCAAGATCTGGGCTGGGAGCCAGCCTTGCCTTCATGCCACAGTAATTACACATGGCGGGCAGTTTGTGCTGTGCTGTGCCATGGAGAGAGCAAGGCGCCAGCAGGGAGGGCAGGAGTTAACAAGACCCCAAAGGCACTGGGTGTTCTGGGGAGTTGGAATCCTCCAGACAGGCGGTGCTGCCCTTAACTTGGGTTTCCATGGGAACATGAGACATGTAGAGGCCAAAGCTTAGCCTGGAAGAGGCCACCCACTGATAATGGCATTGTCCACCACCCACCACATAACCTGTGTTGGCCAGGATAGGTGGGCAGAGAAGTGAATATCCCTAATTGCACTGCCATTTGAGCAGAAGCCCACCGCCCACCTTTCTCTTCTGCTCTCTGTGTGTACCAAGTGCTGCTGGGAGTCTCCTTAGCTCTGCTGAGTGGCTTCTCCAGTGCAACCTCTAAAGGTTATCCGTTTTTAATCAATTGTCCATTTATTAATAGTCTTCCCATAGACTGTCAGCTGTTCAGTGTCGTCACAGCCAGTGGAGGCATGTGTGGGTCTTCATCTCTGATGGTTGAGCGGCCTGCTCTTGCCTTGCCATGCGACTGTCACCTGGGAGGTTGGGAGAGCATCAGTTCCTTCCTCACTGGTGGATACAGGGAAGAGGAGGGCACCTGGCATCCTGTGCTTTGTTCCCAATGATAAGTCCCTGACCTCAGGTGCTATGTGTGGATGAAACAGGCCAGGTCCACAGGACAGTGACCTCATCCCCCTGGTGCTAGGATAGCGTGAGTGCTGGCAGTATGTGTTCCTGGTTTGTTCCTACACAATGAGGAACAATGTTCCAGGCAGGCGTTTGCAAGCTTTTAAAATCTGAGTTATGTGTCTATCCATGGCTTAGACCTTCACAGCCCAGCCAGTCCAACCATAGCCCAGAAGACCCAAGACTCCAGAGCACTGTGAGTGTGGAAACAACCACGCCCCTCCCGTCTGCTCCCCTCGGTCATACTGGTGGGTTCAGGGAGGCTGTCCCCCATTCACAGAGGATGAGCTGTTATTGCCACTTGGTTCCTCACATCCTGCCATCCTCTGTGGGCCTCACTCCCAACGATAGTTCCCACAGCCTGCTCAGTCCACATGCAGTATTTGCTCTGCTAAGCTCTGGCTGGTGGATGCTGCCTGCTTGTGCTCGAGAGGCCAGGTCTCAGGTCCCGCTAGTCCTTCTTGAGGACCCACCCTTCTCAGATCATGTAGAGCCGAGGCCTGCAGTAATGGACACTCTGCGTTCTTTCTTTGCCATCCAGAGCTCCTCCAAATCTACAGTCCTCACCCACTGCCTGTCTGCTCTCTGGCATTCAGCTGCTGAGATATAATTTCTTCTGCCTTCTCCCTGCTTTAAAAATCAAACAAATAAACCATTGTTGATTTTTGTCTCTGGGGTTCCTGGCTGTGCTTGGTCTGCCACTGTCCCAGGCAGCTTTGGGTGAAGTTTAGGATCCTGGGACGTTATCGTGTCTGTTTTGCTTTTATTTTCTGCTCCTCGTGCCTCTCTAGGTCCTGGCCCCCAGGCTCAGGTCTCAGAGGCTTTCTGCTTCGGTGCCAGTGACAGCTGGCTCCCTTCTGCCACAGGCACACCCTCGGTTAGGGTCATGATGCCTCCCCTTCCCTACCTCAGCCACGTCCTCTGTCAGACAAGAGAGGCCCAGGTGGAATTGAAGCTGCTGGGAGACAGGACTGTGGCAGCTGAGAAGAGCCAGAGGGCAGGCAGTCCTGGGTCCCCAAAGCCTTGAGAACCAGAATCCCAAGTGTAGGATGTCATCCTGCAGCTGCCTGTGGATGCCTGGCACCATGCCAGACCAGCAGCCCTCAGCAGAGCGGATGCTGTGCTGTTGTTTGCAGGGTCCCTAGCCAGAGCGGAGTGACCACAGGAGGTGATGTGCAGCGTCCCTGACAAGGCCCCTCAGAAGGCACTGCCCTCTCCATTCTTGCATCCAGAAACCAGAATCCGAGTATCGCAGATTTATTTTCAATTACAGTTTAAGGCAGAGACATGAACTAGCACTGGGTTTGAAAGCAGTGCATAAATCCATGTAATAAGATTTTATTGATTGCATGCTGTTTCTTTCAGAACAAAATCCCCTCGATACACACATCAGGTCAGACCAAGGAGGCTAAATCCAGATCAATGCCTTCTGACAAATATGTGGTTATAAAAGTAAAAGTTACTTAACTTGTTTGATGTACATTTCAAAATGAAGACTCTGTCTTTAACTCCCAGCCCAGCAGCCTGGTGTCTCTGCTGCTTAGAGGCTCTCCCCTGCCTGTTTGCCCTGGCTTCCCTGTCTTTAATTACTTTGGTAATGGGGTTGTACTGAACAGGCCAGGACAAGCTGGAGGCCAAAATGGCCTCACACTAACAAGTCAAAAGTTACAAATTAGGTGAATTTCTAAGGAATTGTCTCAAGACAGTAGAATATCAGGAGGCTGCTGGAGACCATGACCTCCAGGGGATTTCCTATGAAGGTCCTAGCCAGGGAGTGCACAAGAGGGGCGGGATGGCAGGCAAAGGCACACTAATGCCACTAGTGCCCACCTCACAGTGAGGAACACTGTGTTGGAGATCCCAGGTAGCAGAATCCTGAGGGCCTCAGGACCCTGGAGGGTTCCTGGGCTTTTTCCTGAGACAACAGGAAACCTTTTCCCCATTGGCACAGATAGAGTGAGGGTTCTGCTGTAGGACGCAGAACAAGGTAGCCTGACCAGAAAGAGCCAGCCTCCTGATGCCCCGTGTAGAGACATCTCACCATTGAGGTAGCGACAGTTAGGCTGCAGTCGTGGAAGACGGCCCTTAGCCCCATGCCAGTCTGTTAGCCTCCTCTGCCATGCTGATGCCAAGTACAGCCTTCTACTGGTAACATCCCCTTCCTCCCTCCCAGGGGCCTGGTAGCCTGAAAAGGGTATGGCCCCTGCAACTCTGCTTTGTGGGTATTACTTGCAGAACGTACCCACAAAGGAAAACCAAGGTAGTAGTTCCTTCTTTCAGTCCCTGGAGATAGCCTAGAACCCAGCAGAGTGAGACTGCAGGGCACAGCTAGAATAGTTCTTGTATGGAGACACCAGTGTTCTGCCACATGGCAAGTAAGAACCCAGCACAGTGCCCCGGAGCAAAAACAACTCAGCCCGTGTAGCTGTCTCACCATGGGAAAACTGGATACTGCCTCTGTCACCACTGGAACACCAGCATTAGGGTCCCTCCAATGCACTTTCATGCACCCTGAATTCCAAATCTTTGTTTTATAAGGACATTCACTGTCCCAAGTGTCCCCTTGAATACTTGCTGTCCCCTCTGGCTTGAAGTACCTGTGTCAGCAGCATTATTGGGAGGAAGGAGTTAAGAATTGAGCCTCTGGTTATAAACTTACCTTCAAACCTCCTGACTTGCTCTCTTTCCTAAGCTTGTGATGTGTTACCTAGTGGTCTGTCCACAGAAGCCACTCTGTGGACACCATGGAGACCACACCTAGGCTGTCCCTCCACCTGGGTCCATGCTGCTCACAGCTCATAGCCCTGCAGCTTGCCAGACCTTGGCATCAGCATGCTGTGCTGGTCCTTCAAGCGTTTGAAGGACAAGGACACCCAATGGGCTGGAGAGAATGGTTTCCTCAAGACTCAGACAATGCCAAGAGCAAAAGCATGGCTGGAGCCGTGGAGCTGCTGCTGTACCACACTGCAAAAGACGTGGCCCGTGCTCTGGTGGAGGCGCTGATGGCAGACCTCAGCTTCTTGCCCTGCATCAGACTCTGCTGTGAACACGACTGTTCAGCGGAATGGAATCCAGTCATCCAAGTAGAGATAGAGACCTGAGCCACCAGTGCTTTGAGTGTTGACATCTGAGCGGAGCACTGCAGAAGCCCAGCACACTCTCATCCTGCCTTTCACCTGGGGACAGACACCAGCTAGAGAGATTTATACAGCCTGTCTCCAGGGCCAAGGATGGTGAAGGCTCAGCACACCCCCAGTGGCTCAGACTCCATGGTCAGCATCATCAGAGCTGAGGGCACGCTAGGGTTGAGGTCTTCCCGGCTGTAGGAAATCATGAGCTGTAAGCAGCGTGGAATTGGGCAGAGGGAAAACCTGGGTGTGGCCTTTATTAGGTACAGAGTCGTTCTGTAGACAGATCATGAGGTGACACATCGCAAGCTTAGAAAGGCTGACACGTCAAGGAGGTTTGAAGGTAAACCATGACCAGGCGCTTAGTTCTTAACTCCTTCCTCCCAGTGCTGCTGACATAAGTACCTTCCAGCCACAGAGGGGACACTAAGGAGGATAGACATTGACACCCGTCATCCTACATTGTCCCCAAGCTGTGGACTGTGACGGTTCTGCATGCTCATGCATGAGGCACGTCGCCATGCTCAGGTGGCTCTGCAGAGCTGCTGTCCTGAGTGCACCCAGTGTCCCATGGCGAGCAGCTGTGTGGATGTGGAGAAAGCACTCTGCACCTCCTCCCTCAGTGCCATGCTGCTGGCCTCCCCCTCTCCCCCTCACCCCTGCCTCATACACAGAGAGCTGGCCTCACCTCCCCCTTGCCTTTTGCACAGAGACCTGACCTTCCCCTTTCCCCTTCACCTCTGCCTTTTGCACAGAGAGCTGGCCTCACCCTCTCCCCCTCACCACTGCCTTTTGCACAGAGAGCTGGCCTCACCCTCTCCCCCTCACCACTGCCTTTTGCACAGAGAGCTGGCCTCCCCCTCTCCCCCTCACCCCTGCCTTTTGCACAGAGAGCTGGCCATATGCCCTGATCCACAGCAGCTCCTCCCCGGGGAGCAATTGCTCTTGACTTCCCCAAATGCATGCCCTATGACCCTGTGTATCACAAGCAAGAGCCAGTCCTCAGGCACTGGCAGTGTGAAGCAGGATCTGCCTAGGGAGCAGACCATGCCCAGGAGTGCCTAGATCTTTCCTCAAGAGAGAAAGGAGCAGCATAGGGCATGGCCCCAAATCAAGAACCCACAAAATTCCTTATCCCAAAGGCTCTCACCAGATTAAACTTAACAGCACAGGGCATGGGGAGAGGATATGGAGCTTTGCAGTGGGCAGTATGGTATCTCCTGCAGGACCAAAAAGAAGCCATGTTCAGGGCAGGGCAGTGGCTCAGCAGTGCTGCGCCTTTTAGAGTAAGTGGAGGAGGCCCATGGGAAGCAGCACCACAGAGCTTCCTGCTGGAACTCTCAGTGCCAGGACAAGTCCTGTGTACCCCATAGATAGAGGGTCCCTTAGGACTCAGGACAAGCCACATATACCCCATAGATAGAGGGTCTCTTAGGACTCAGGACAAGTCCTGTGTACCCCATAGATAGAGGGTCCCTTAGGACTCAGGACAAGCCATGTATACCCTGTAGGCCACACCTGGGTCTTTTCCCTTCTGTCAGTATTGCCCAAGGCCTGTCCTGGTCTAGGCTGAGGTTACCCATCCAGCTCTTCTGCCACCTGCCACACACATAGCTGCCACACAAGAGAGAACTACCCAGTGCCAGTCCTTGCTTCAGGGGCTGGCCTCTTCCCTCTCTTCCATAAATAAGCCCTGAGCTCATCCGGGCCGCCCATCCATCTTGTTTAATAGACTGGAGTATACCCAGTACTGCAAGTCCCAGGGAGCAGTGAGGTGATGGATGGTGCCTTCTCGTGTCGGACCGCGTGATGGATAATGAAATATTTATGATTTATTCCAGCTAATAACCCACAGGGAGTGCAGGGAGCGTGTGAACAGACAGTGAGGCCCCAGCACTGCTGTCAGGGCTGCTGCTGACATCTGCATGCCTACACACAGCCGTAATCATTTAAATGTGTGTGCATGGACACGCACCTACACTAATGTGCACACACACACACCACCGTGCAGCAGGAAAACTCAGTGGGAAACACAGCCCTGTGCTCCAGCTCGGCCCCTGCTCCTGGCACTGCAGTGCTTCGGTGGGGCATGACAGGCTCACCAGGCCCCACACTCCTGTGTGGGAGGAGCAAGTGGGGCAGTCAGTCTGCTTAGAAAACAGGCACAGTGGCCGTTAGGGGCCAGTGAGAATCAAGAGCAGGAAGACATTTACCACAGGGTATCCCCGTTGGAGGAGCTGAAAATGACCCGCCCACGGTGGGATGGTAGAGGCTGTAGATAGAAGTAGGACGGCGCGGCCCAGGGTCCAGCATGTGTCTGTGTGAGGCAGAGTCAGGGTCAGAGGCCCCAAACTGTTGGCTGTTCCTTTTTGCACCCTGTTTCTGAATGCTGTGACAGGAACATAGTCCACGGTGGCTCAACTTCAAGATATTTACAGAATACGGCTGCCCAGTAGGTTCCCAGCATGCCATGGATTCTGGTGGGCTCCACCCTCCGCTGCTGGCTGTGGGGCTGGGTGCCAGTGTCATAGGGATGGAGAAGGGAGGAGGACACATGCCGTTGGAGCTAGCCTCTACAGGAAGTGGGCCTGGACAGTGGGAATGCTGGGACTCACATATGCACGTGGTCCCCGGGGACTCTTGAGGGTGACAATCAGGAGCACTAAAGTCTCCTGTGACCAGATTGTCCAGAGCTATCACAGAAACTCCTCTTCCAGGAGACACCGCCGTGTTCAAGGACGATAGGTACTGGATCCGAGGGCGTACATCAGTGGACATCATCAAGACTGGAGGCTATAAAGTCAGCGCCCTGGAGATCGAGCGGCACCTGCTGGCCCACCCCAGCATCACAGGTGAGTGGATGGTGACCTCAGGCTTAGAGCACTGGCCCCAAAACACAGCGCCTCCCTTTATACTGTATTAAGGGTCAGACTGTCAAGGATCCTCTGTCGCCCACTCTCAGGGAGTCTGTGAAGTGTGTCTGTGCTCCCTCCATTCCCTGCACACAGCACCACCGTGGCAAGCCCAAGCTGCTCCCCGCTGCACTAGAGTGGCCTGCAGGCCTGGCCAGAATGCACATCTGCTCTGAAGCCTGAGCAAGAGCCTGCTGAACCCCTAGAGGTGCTCTCCACTCCCAGGAGGGTCATTCCCACAGGTCTTGCTCCGGGGGCACGGGCACAGGCACTGCAGCTAACAGCCTGGCATCATCACACATTCCTGCCTGCTGTTCAGCCTGCTGTGGTCATCAGGACCTTCCCAGGCATCCCCAACCTGTTTACTGTCCTCAGATGTCGCTGTAATTGGAGTTCCGGATATGACATGGGGCCAGCGGGTCACAGCTGTGGTAGCTCTTCAAGAAGGACACTCGCTGTCCCACAGGGATCTCAAGGAGTGGGCCAGGTAGGGCTAAAGGGACTGTCCTGGGCTCTAGGGTATCTAAGGGAACCATCTTGGAATCGAGGACAGAAGGGCCTGTCCTGGAGCTGGGAGGCTGGAAGAGGGAGGATGGAGTTGAAAAGCCGAGCAGTGTGACCCGTAAGTAGTTTTGTCTCTTCCTTCATTAAATGCAGACTTGGCAGTAGAAGGGCCTCTACTGCAAACCGAGTTGGGAGGCAGCAGTACTGTGTTCCTGAGACAGAAGCAGATATTTTGGTATCAACTTATAAACCCCAAGTCATTTCTAGGCTGAGAACCCCCAGAAAGTGCCTGACAATCCAGCACTGCACTGAGTAACCCCTCCCTATCCTGCCAAACTTGCACAGCCAGCCACAGAACGGCCTGGGCCCTGCACCAAGGGTGGCCTAGATGTCTCATATCTTACTGTGGGGCCTTCAAAGCTTGGGGGTGCCTGGGCCTGGACCCACAGCTCCCTCCCTAGCCCAGGGGCTTGTTCTCCCTGGTTCCCGTACATGATACTTATCTTGGGTTTTTTTTTTTTTTTTTGAGGGGGGGGGTGGAGGGAGGTGAGACAGGGTTTCTCTGTGTAGCCCTGGAACTCTCTCTGAAGGCTGGCCTCCAACTCAGAGATCTGCCTGCCTCTGCTTCCCAAGTGCTGGGATTAAAGGTATGCACCCCCACAGCCACCATACTATGCTGGCGCGTTTTGCCCCCTGAGTTGTTTGTGGTAGACTGCAGTTTCTCTCATCTTAGCCCCTGGCGATTTCTGATACCCTTCCTCTGTGCAGAGACCTTCAGGTTCCTTCTTTAAATCTGAGTTCCCTGCACTCCGCTGTCTCCTCCTGCCCCCACCACCCACCCCAACTTGCCTTCTCTCAGTGTAGGACTATTTTTGGCTCGTCCAACGAGACTTCACACGCAGCAGGAGTCCTTGTTTCATCAGGGCCACACAGCTGGGCAATTACCGATTCCCCTGGATTCGCAAAATCACAGTTGGAGCTCCATAGCTTAGCAGTCTGCTTGGCCGGTTGCTGCTTTGATTAAACAATTACTTTTTTGAGAAGAAAAACACCAGGCATTCTCTGCTGAGAGCCACTGCAGTTGTTGGATAGAGGTCCCACGCTGGCCTGAATCCCTCAGGCCATGGCCTGTGTCCGTGGCACAAGTTTGTGGCTCCTGCACTCTGAGTGCTTCTTCTCAGGGCCTGTGTCTGCCACTGAAGTCCTTGCTTGGGTATTCAGGCTCATGGTGAGTATAGAAGAGAGGCTGAGGTTAGACCACCCGGGGAGCTGTAGCTGGTTAGAAGAGGAACAGTGTCTAAGCCCCTGTGCTCCTCCTGTGCAAGGAAGGCCACCAGGCATTGCCGAGTGGTCCTGAGGGAATTGTGGCCCCTCAGATTTTGTCCCCACAGTGGGTAGCCTTCCCATCAGTTGTTTCTTGCGGTTGGGGACCTGAAGGGACCCCAGCCCTACCCAGTCCCCAGAGAACAGTGTCTAAGCTCCCTGGTGTACCTCCTCTGGGGACACCTGCAAGGACTATGTGGCCCAGGAGATACTCACCCTTGTATGATGGCCAGGTCCATACTTTGTGGATGCTTCTTGCTGCGGGTGACCCTGCTGTCTCAGGCCACAGGGCTGTGCTGTTCCGAGTCCATTGGAGACGCGGTGGGAAGGGGAGAGAGTAGAGTGTTCATCCTGAGGGTGCAGTTGGCTAATAAGAGTTCCAGGAGACTGTCTGGAAAAGACACTAACACAGAACAGATTTTCTCTATGTTCACTGGAAGGGAAGTGGCACAGGCCTGGGCCTTAAGTTCTCAGTCTTGGCTACATAGCAAGTTCAAGGATAGCCTGGGCTGAGATGAGAAAGGAGATTCAGGAAGGAACAGAGAGAACACAGGTGTCATTGTGTCCACCTGTGGTAGCCACCTGTGGTAGCCACCTGTGTCATCCACCTGCTGCGAGGTACAGCCTACACCTCACAGCACACAGCAGCCCAGTGATCATCAGGAGGTCCACACAGACCCGAGTGTGTCCTTGGAGCTGATAGGACCGGTGACATGTGTAAATTACCAGAGCTGATAGGACCGGAGACATGTGTAAATTACCAGAACTAGTCCAAGAGCCAGGGCTGAAGAGCTCTGTGTCTATGAAGCTGAATCCCAGCTAAAAAAAAAAAATCACAAGGCAAATGCCAGGCCCAGAGCACTCAGGGGACACTCCCCAAAGTGCATACAAGTCCATTCCAGTTAGGAGGGACACACCCACCTGACTTCATGACACCCTCAACCCTACTACCAAAACCAGACAAGAAACCCAGACCAGTTTCCTGTCAGACAGACACAAAATGCTTAACCAAATGCTAGAAATTAGGTCCTATTCACAAAAGAGCCAGCACATCATGATCGTGTGGCACTTACACCAGAGACGGGAGGTTAAGCATTCAGAAATCCAGCCGTATGGCGCGGTGTGCTTACAGAGCGAAAGCCTTGCTGTCATCAGTAGACAGAGAACGTGCATTTCTAGATGCTGGTATCACTTGCAGGGACTCTAGCAGTACCAGAGAAGGAGCATTCCCCAGCTGAGGGAAGAGCTCTGAGGACCACTGTAACTGAGACTGGACATTTCCTCCTGTGTTCAGGGGCAAGAGCTCACCCCCACCTCTGCCGGTCCACCCAGGCATACAGTTTATCTGGAAGCTCATATGTCTACTACTTATATGGGGCCGGGAGCCCAGGCAGTGGTCATGCTGTGTCTCTGTCTGGAGCCGGCTGCTGGCCGGCCACTGGAGCCAACTGTAGAGGTTTGTCCCCAGTCCCCACGTCACACTGCGCTTGCCCTCCCTGTAAAAACCTGCCCAGTTTAGTTTCTACATAGAAATACACAGGCCAGGTAAACGTAACAGGACAAGAGGAGAAAGATGGGGCACCAGGAAGAATGGGGACCACAAGCTGGGAACAGGGGAGGGGCTGGAATCCCTTGGGATAAAGTCACAGGGAATGAGGCCAGTCCATCCAGATCCAAGGGACACAGTCCAAGGTGGTTGGAGAAGCAAGGTTTAAGTGCCACCCACAGTGCCCCAGACAGCTCTGCTGGGAGGTCTGAGCAGTCACACAAGAGTCACCAGCCTGAGAGCTGGTGAGCCAGCTCAGGCAGGAGGAACAAGTGTGACATAGAAGGCCATGAGTTGTCCAAGACTGGAAATTGTATTAAAGTTAAAAGGCCTATGGAGTCCTGGGGTTGTCACTTAGAGCCCTGGGTAAAGTCAAGATTTCTCTGGTCTGTGGAACTTGGGGGCAGGCAGCGATTCTGCCCCAGGCCTTCCACATGATCTCTGGTTGGTTGTCCATGCCGCAGAGCAGGGGAGCATCTGCAGGGCTCACATCCCCGTCAGTGTCGTCTGAGGCTCAGAACAGGACTGAACGCAGCCTTTCCTACCGAAAAGAGGAAGGAGGGATAACACAGGAAACCCGCCTGTGCCTCCCTTCTGTTTAGATTCTGGTGGTGCCCAAAAGCTTTGTGTAGTTGACCATGCTTGTCACCTACAGGAGCCAATGTCCTGTGCCAGCTCATTCCCTTTGGAGGGAATGGCAGTAGGCAAGCCTGTGGTCAGTTACAGCCAGGACAAGAAGAGACCAGTCTGGATGAGGAGAGCAAAGCACTTGCTTACTTCCCTTTCCTCTGTTCCCTCCTCTCAGTGTGTCCTCCTCACCCACGTCACTGCTGCTTCTGACCTGACTGTGCAGGAAGCCAGAGGGAAGATGATGTTGCCATCCATCACAGTCAGGGTGTGACCACAGTAGCTTCTGGGTATATCAGATGCCCACATTTCCCGGGAGTGGGGTGCTGTCCTCTCAGGCTGTGCTTGTCTCTGCAGAGGTGTCCTGGCACCCTACGCTGTGCCCTCGGAGCTCCTGCTGGTGGAGGAGATCCCGCGGAACCAGATGGGCAAGGTGAACAAGAAGGAACTGCTCCAGCAGTTCTACCCTCGTGACAGAAGCCAGCCAGCCCAAGGCTAGAGAACAGCACTTATGTGCTGTGGGCCTCGGAGCAGGTCCAGAGACCCTCAGATGGAACCCTCTCCCCTGCAATCAGGCTGACCAGAACCAAAACCACTAGGATGAATCACCAAGTGAGTTTCCCCAACCCAGGTTGATTGTCTGAGCCCATGTGACCCTGACCGCTGGCTGTGTCCTCAGTGGTCCTTGAGATCACTGGTGTGTGCCAGTCTCACAAGCACAGTAAGGACATGACTGTGGCCAATGTGTGGCCAGCTCTCCAGCGCCCGAGGCTGCTGCCTCTGCTAAGGGCAGGTCCCAGAGAGTTAGAGGTGACGGTGAGAAGAGAGATGAAATAAAGACACGCGATGTGTATCCATGCTTCCCGACTATGACCTGTGACCTACTAGTCGCGTGTCTGCGTGTGCACTTCCTACAGCCATCACAGCTCCCGGCCCACATAGGATGCCAAACAACAGTGTTGGGTGGAGCCTACAGCCCCCAGACCAGGATTCCTGCTGCTGGGACTATCGCCCTGGAACTGCTGTGTGTGTGGTAGAACACTTGAAGTTCTTGTAGCCACCCAGGGCCATCCCCAAATGGCCCTGAAGCTTCTCTTCCCTGACCTTGTCTCACCCCAGTTTGGGGTCCTTCTGGTCTTCTGTGTCCCCTTTGATGTTTTCTCAAACCTCTTCCTGCTCCGCTCCTGAAAGCTTCCCTAACCTCCATCTTCCAGCCCACAGACCTCACATCTGTCCATGGTTATGTGTCCTCAAGCCATGTGGAGAAACAGCTCTCTGTGTCTGTCTCTCTGTGTCTGTCTGTCTCTCCCCACCCCCTTGGGGCCACTGGCAGCTGTATTAACGATAGCCCTTTGTCCACACATGGCCCTCAGCAATCTGCAGGCCTCAAGTGACGGGGCCTCTGACATTGCCACAAGGCCCGGTAGAGCCCAGGTTAGACTGGACTGTTGATCTGTTGAAAGGAAGATGCTCTGGCGCCAGAAACCAGGATGCCTAAGGTGCTGTCAGATATCTGGGCCTCCCAGAGGCCAGTCCATTGTGGTGGTCCCCAAGGGCAGGACTTCCAGAGAGTCCAGTGCAGTCTGTGGGAGTGACCCTATGCAGTATCCCCCTGTGCTGGACCATCTCACTCAGGAAAACACCTCTGCTACTGAGCCCAAGACCCGGGACTCGGAGGCAGCATAACGCAGCCTCAGGACCGGTGGGAGGTGGGCTGGCTCCCAGCCACATCCCTGCCTTAAGCAAGGCTGACTTCTGTATGTCGAGCCTAAGTGAGCCACGGTGAATGGTTTTCTGAGGTCAGAGGTCACTCTGTCTAGGCCGTGGCCACAGGAGCTGCTGACACTTAGGTGGGTCTCCTCCCAGCAGCTCTTAAGTTTCCCTCGCCATCCCTGGCTTTGACTGCCTTCAGTGTCACCACTGCCGCAGCCAACAGCACCTGGAGCCCACCTTCTAAAGCAGGTGTCACTGGCCAGGCCAGACCTCAGTCCTTATGTTTCAAGATTGAAAGGCATCCTCGTGGGGTCATGGGAGGAGGCACTCGTGCTGTGCACACCCACTCTGTTGGCTCTTGGCCAACGCATCAAAGCCTTCACAGGGAAGCCTCGTGTTCCTGGAAGATGGAGAGCATCTCCTGGTGAACTGAGCCTGAGAAGACAGCAGGGTGAGGATCCTTGTAGTCCCCATGTCCTCATTGGTAATGCAGGTGTCTGGAGCCCTGGTATGGCCCAGCACAGTGAAAGGTAAGATGTTGTGGGACCATCATGTAAGCCTGAATCTGGAGCCGCGTAGCTCAGGCAGCTGTGCAGAGTGGAGAGAAATGTCAGCCTTGCCACTGGAGATCTGTGTGAGTGCACGCACACACACACACACACACACACACACACACCACACACCACACACACACACACACACCCCACACACACATACACCACACACACACACACAGACACACACACACACCACACCACACACCACACACACACACACACAGACACACACCCCACACACACATACACCACACACACACACACACACAGACACACACCCCACACACACATACACCACACACACATACACCACACACACACACCACACACACAGACACACCACACACACACACCCCACACACACAGATACCACACACAGACACACACACAGACACATACACCACATACACACACATACACCACACACACAGACATATCTCTTGCCATTCTCTGCATGGTGTTTTCAAGGTCGCTGTTGCTTGACTGCTTTCTAGACATAGCATCACTTGCCAGAATGGGGAACATTCATTGTCACACTTGTCACGCTCCTGTGGGTGCAGTGCTGGTGGCTCGTGGTCCTTGTAGAACTTTCCAACATCCAAGAAGACTCACTTCCCTGATATCTGGGACCCTGGCCCTCAGTGTTCATCCCTGTAATTGTTTCCCTCTTGAAGCCATGAGCAGGAGGTCAGAGCCACCTTCACGTGCCCCAGTGGAGCTGAGTGCCCTTGCTGACATCCACCATGCGGTCAGTTTAGCTCAGCAAATAGATCGATATCAAATTATCCCCATTCACCTTCATAACTCTTAAGCGAGCAATAGTGGAGGGGAGACAGGGTCACTGGAAATAAATAGTCGTGAAAGGCCTTTGTGATCTATCACCTGAAGACAGTTGCAGCATCCCGCGCCAGCTGCTGACACGGTCGTTAATAAAGCCCAGGAAAGCGTTGTCAGCTCCAGTGAAGGATAGCCACTGGTCAGGCACGGGGACCTGCCTCACACCGGCAGGGTACAAGATGCACCATTTGTGAGCTGAGCCCTTTTCAGAAGTGGCAGTGGGTACTGCCTGGGCAGACACGCTGGGTGCCCCTGTCTGTGGCTGCTGTTTACACACTGAGGGGGGCACCTCTGGCCTGCAAATGAAACAGCTGAAGGCCGGAGAGGAAGGCTGTCAGTGTAGGTTGCACTCACTGCTCAGGTCAGAGCCCTAGGCCTTCATCCATCCTGGCCGCCTCTCTGGAGTCTCCCACCTGCCTAGGGCATTTGTATGTGACCAGAGTGAACACCTGTGGAACTGGTGTGTACACGTGTGGTACACATGGACACTTGACTCTAAAAGCACTTGTAGGGGAGGCTAGTGTCTGCACTGTCACACGTAACCATGTGTATGTTCAGGCTTGTAAAAGGTGTTTTCCTGAGGACTGTGGGTGTCAATATGGGGTGCTCGGGTACAGGCTCAGACCAGGCTCAGCTGGGTCAGGCACATGTACATGTCTATTCTTTGGTGGCCCTTACCCCCTTCTCTGGATCACCTCTGAAACACAGAAAGGTCATTGGCCTGCAGGGTATGGCCTCGAATGACAGGTTGATCAGGTGAGGGTGATAGACCCAGACTGTCAGAGCTCTCCTCCATCCCCACTCCCAGTAAAGAACCAGTGACAACCAGCTGCCACATCATCGGTGCCTAAGCCACTCCTACAGCACCTGCTTTAACAGGAACGGGCTACTCCGTAAAAAGAGGCAGCACTGCATCAGACTAGCTGGATTGTGCACACACGCCACCAGGCACACTCTCGTGCATTGAACATACATGAAACACATGTACACTCAGCTGTCCAGACAAAACAGCTCTGGTCTCAGAAACGCCTCGCTCAGTGAAACGTTGGTTGTCTTGTTGGCTCCAGCAGCTGGTGTGAGCCACAGCAGTGTTACAGGTTGGATTCCCAGGACCCACCTGACAGCTCACGGTTGTCTGGAACTCCACTTCTAGGGGATACAACGCTGGCTTCTGGCTTCTTGGGGCACCAGGCATGCATATATGTTGTGTACAGACATACATGCAGGCCAAACGCTCATTTAAGAAATATACAAAGTAAAAGCAAAACCCAGACTTTGCTGGTGACACAGGACCCAGCTGGGTCTATCTTCAGGTGGAGCTTTCTCCACCTGGGAGAAAACAGCTGGTGTCCTGAGTGCTCACAGAATGTGGTCCCAGTCCCCAGCACTCTCCACTGTTCTGAGAGGAGTTCACCACCACTGGGAAGGGGCTCATCCATCCGTGAGTTCCAGCATGCCTTTGTAAAATGGAGCTTCTCTGTGGCCTCCAGGAGAAAGTTGGGGAATTGGTGGACATCTAACCATAAGTGAGAATTTGAGATGCTGGACACTCAAGGAAGAATTATAAGTGATGAATATGAAAGTCAGTTGGCATTCAATGTTCTTATACAACTGTAGCCTCAGAGGGTTGTTTGGGATGTAGGAAAAACCACTGGAGCATTTGTGCAGATGAAAGCCCTTGAAGATGTCTGGGGTGGATCTCAGTGGGCAGCCCCAGAAGTCATCCACCTTGGCACAGTGTAAAGCCAGACGAGCGTGGTGGTGTATGTATACCTGTAATTCCAGCACTGGGGTGGAGGCAGGAGCATTGTCATGAGTTCAAGGCCAGCAGACTCTGTCTCAAAAAAAGACAGGGAGGAAAAAATGAGAAAGATAATCCTAACGGATTTTATTTATTGTACCTTAAAATTAGTGGTATGAAAACAGAGCCGGGAAGTGACAGTGGTGGCAGTGACGGCACCGGGCAATGGCGGCACACTCCTTTAAATCCAGCACTGGGGTGCGGTGGGGGCCAGAGGCAGGAGAATCTCTGTTAATTGGAGGGCAGCCTGGTCTACATAGCAAATTCCAGAACAGCCAGGACATAGGCCCTGTCTCGTGTGTGTGTGTGTGTGTGTGTGTGTGTGTGTGTGTGTGTGTGTTCCATTATATACAAATAGATAATAGTCCTTTACATTATCATTGTAACCTAGGTATTTATTCTGCTTGTTCCCACTTATAAGCATGGGCTTTTGTAGCATGGATATGTTTGGGTTTGTTGCAGTTAGAAACTTCACAGATTCACTGTTAAGATAAATAAAAAATATGCAGCGAATACATATGTATATATGTGTGTATGTATAGAGAGATATAAAGCATATATAATTTTTTAAATGTTCCCCTATGGAAACCCACTACTTTGTAAGCTAATTTAAGTGTATAATTTGGGGCTGGAGAGGTGGGTGCACTTAAGAGCAGTTGTTCTTACAGAGGACTCAGCTTCAGTTCCCAGCACCCACATGATGGCTCACAAGCATCTGTAACTCCAGTTCCAGGGGATCAGATGCCCTCTTCTGACATCTGTGGGCACCAGACATGCGTGCAGTACACACACCTATATGCAGGCAAAACACCCAGACACATAAAATAAGATGACTCTTTAAGACTGGACAGTTGAATAAGCCTGTGAGGTCAGACCCAGCCAACGTGGAAAAGGCCACCATTTGCTGTCTTAACTCACTCTTCCGAGGACACCCTCTTGACCAAGACTCGGATTTACTCTGTCCAGACAGTTCTGTTGGAACAGTGGTCTCTCTTCTTTGCAACCCTGAACTTATTTGTAACCAAGCTTCTCTACACAAAACCTTCTCTAGGATTTGTATTGGAGTTGCAGAATTTATAGGTTAACTTGGGTAAATCTAACCCTGAAAGGACACACCCTGGAACCACCTTTCATACTTTCCTCTGGGTAGTTCCTGTCTTTGGAGAGATTTGACCTCAGGTATCAGCAGCTTTTGGTGGACCTCTAGATGTCTTTCATTTTTAAATTGCTTACTGGGGTGCTCTTGGGAGGCTAGCCTTATCCTCAAGTCTCTGAGCCTGGGTCCCTCCCTGGTTTCTTTTCTGAACTGTCCAGAGTTCTGTTTCCTCCCTTATCGCTCTTTCCTCCCCTAAGGAATCTCGAAACTTCCAAGGAAATAAACCCCAAGGCTCCTTCCTCCTGCCCGCCTCCTCACCTCCTTCCTCAGGGCCGTGGAGGACCCTGGCTGCTCTACCACACTCCCTGAGCAAACGCTGGCTTCTGTTCACCATTAAGCTGATTGTCCTCTCTGGGTCCAGTCTCTCTTAGGGACTTCCTGTTGCAGGCCCTCCTGCTCCTGGAATGTTTGCTATACAGGTTTGTGGATGTGTGAGGACAGAGTTCCCTGTCAGATCTGACTGTGACTCTGCAGGGCCCTATTTCCAATTCTAAACCCCAGAAGGCTCTGAAAAGCAATGATGTTTGGGTTTTGTTTTAGTGTTTTTGTTTCCTGCAAACTCATTCCCAATGAGAGCTGAGCCGAACGAACGCCTGGGGCTCCATCTGGTCTTGGACCCCCACTTGATAAGAAGCTTTCAAGTCATGCTGGGAGCTACAGTACTTGGCTCTGGAAGCAACCCCAGACCCTGCTGGGTGTCACATACCAGGTGTCTCTGTGCCTCGGAGACAGCTGAAAGTTCAGAATCTAACACACACTTCTTGCCATGGGCTCTGGATGCAGGATGCAGAATTACCTTTAATCTGCGATTTTTCAGGGTAGTAAACTGGCCTCTGAAACCTCCTGACCTCTAAACTGGGAAGGAGGAGGGGTGGGGTGTCTGGCTCCAGATTCCCTTTCCTAAGGTTTAATGGCTTACTTAGAATTACACTTGAGCTCAGGCCTCTGTGTCTGTCCGCGTGTCCTGTGTACCTTCCTCGGTCCTGCAGGAAGTGTTGAGTGACTGATCTGTGGCCACACCCTTTAGATGAGTTCCCGTTCCTCCTAAGAGCCCAAGCTGAGCTCGTGCCTGCCTACGTTACCTCTGCCTTCCAGGCCTTTAAGACAAGGTCCTCTGGGACAGCAGCGCCCGTGTCTAAGCTTAATCCTAATGGCCTGACCTCACGGAGTGGCCACCATAGAGTCTGCAAGGCTTTATCTCAGCCATTTGGCAGCACTGAGATCCTGGCCCTCGTGGATGGCTGCATGTTTGAGTGTGTGTTACTAACGCCTTCTCCATCCACTGCCCTGCCGGTCCGACGGCTGGGTTGGCACTTTGTCCATCTTTGTAAGTCTCTCCCCCCAACTGCTTTATGTACTATCCGCCCATCGGGCTTCCGTAGACCACGTGTTTGTGGGCTGGCTGCCCATCGGGCTTCCGTAGACCACGTGTTTGTGGGCTGGCTGCCCATCGGGCTTCCGTAGACCACGTGTTTGTGGGCTGGCTGCCCATTGGGCTTCCGTAGACCACGTGTGTGTGGGCTGGCTGCCCATTGGGCTTCCGTAGACCAAGTGTCTTATGTGCTGTGCTGGCTGTCCATCGGGCTTCCTTGTTTTTCCTTTGTTGCATTAACCTCTGCGTTTTTCCCCCTCTCAGATAATTTAGAAACTATAAATCAAGCTTATGTTCTTTTACAAGTGCCTTTAAGACTTCTAAATGCATATTCAGTATAAAGCCGGCCGTGTCTTCTCTTAACTGAGTTCTCAGTTGTTCACTGAATGGATCCTCGTGGGCAGACTTTCACAGGGTGCCCCTCTGCTGTCTTGGTGCATTTCTTAAAATGTCTCTTTTATGTTTTGGTTTTTGATTTGCTTCTGGTTTTTGAGACAGGGTCTCACTATGTAGCCCAGGCTAGACTTGAACTCTCAGTCCTCCCGCCTCAGCCAACCGAGTGACTGGCCATGTGTTTTGTTTGGCACAGAAGTAAAGGTGTGGTTTTCAAGTGCAAGGATGAGAGCGCCCTGTCTCACGGCCTCCCGGCTCAAGGGCTACACGTCCACAGGCTCATTCTCATACTAAGCATCAAGTGGTGCGTGATCTACACCCGGATCAACCTTTATTCCCCTCACTCCGGGTCGTAGTGTGAGGGGTGACGCCAGCTCCTGGCCTCAGCCACTGTCACTGCCTTTGACCCTTTTAACATCCAAATCAATTGGTCTTTTTCCAAGGGTGCATTTAAGCCACCCCTTGTCCTTGCTACAGTGGTGACCCAGACACAGGTGGAGACCATCCCCCAGTGTCTGCCCTCCCCTGTGGCTGCACAGTCCCGTGGCTGTCCCTTTCACCCCACCAAGTGCACTTTGAATGAGTATGTTCCCTTCAGGTCTAAATTCTCTCTCAAGCCAGAGGCAGACGCTCAGGCCTTCTGTGACCAAAGTCTGGGAGGCCAGTGGTGGCTTCATGGAGTGAGACCAACAAGACTCCCCCACCCCGCCTGCCCACTCTAATGGAGGACTGCATTTTGTACATTCAGATTACATCATGAGGACTGGACATCTGAGGAGCTCTGGAGAGAATCTTGACCTGCAGAGCCCGGGTCACCTTCTGTGGCAGACCACCAGGTCAGGCCCCACTAGTCCCCACCACCAAGCTGCAACTATCAGCAGGATCATTCCAATCAAAGGCACACCCTGTCCTGGAGGCCTAAAGGATTGTGGAAGTTGGCAGACGCCTGGCAGAAACCCTAACTGGTATGTTTGTAGGAATACCCTGTGTGGAACACTCTTATGAGGGAACCCTATAGAAAACCATTTCTTGGTACCTTCCTAAGGAACCCCCTCCGAGGGTCCCTCCCTGCGAGACTCCCTTTCTTGGGACACACTAAACTCTTTAAGACACATAGCCATTCACCAGAACACAAGTCCACCAGATAGACTTGTGGACAAAGCTTCTGTCTGATGTGCGGTACCAACAAAGGGACTGAGGAAGGGGTCAGGGAGGTGGCAGGGCTGTGGCACAGCCCTGGGAGATGTAACCACAGAAAACAAAGGTGTCAAGTCCAGATCCTGGCTGGGTACACATCCCACTAAAAGCTGGTGCCTCATCCTTGCCCCCAAGATGACCTCGGCTAACACTGAGCCTTGTGGTGAGGCTCTGGTCTGGCACTGCTTCTAGCAGCAATGAGAAGCCAGGCATGGCAGGAGACTCTGTGGTGACTTAGCCAATCTCCCCTTTGGGAAGGAGACATAGGTGCTTTGGGAGAGCTGGGAATGCTAGAACTCACGGCCAGGTGTAGTAGTTTGAATTAAAATGGTTACCATAGACTCATAGGAAGTGGCATTATTGGAACTGTGGCCTTGTGTGTCACAGGAGGGTGGACTTTGAGATTTCAGAAGCTCATGCCAGGCCCAGTGGCTCACTCTCTGCCTGTTGCCTGCCGATCAGGATATGCCTCTCCGGCACCACGTCTGCCTGTATGCTACCATGCTTCTTGCCATGACGATGGACTACACCTCAGAACCGTAAGCCAGCCCCAATTAAGTGCTTTCCTGTAGAGTTGATGCGATTGTGGTGTCCTTAACAAGACACTACATGTGGCAAAGCCAAATCTAGAAAGGTTGGCTGCCCACAGGAAACCAAGAGGCAGACATTGACCCAGGAGAGTAGACTGGAGGCAGCCACAGGGCGGGTTCCTGGGATGTGCGAAGACTGAGGGAGGAGTCCGGAACATTCCACCTGTATGGAGAGTCTGGATACAGAGCCACTGAAGGAACAGTGACATGTTGCCTGGAGGTGGCCTGCCTTTGGGCGGTGTGCCTAGCAACCATCTAAAGTGGGCAAGACCACATATGAAGGAGGGGTAGCCCCAGCCAGTGTGTGTGCTGCCATCCCTACCAGAGGAGCCAGACAGCCCCAGGTGTGGTGCAGCGGATTTCCTCACCAGACCCCAGCACCAGCGACATCCTTGGCCTGTCTTTGTGATCTCATGGTCACACCCAGCACAGCCTGGAACTCTGGACCTGGCTGCAGGCTCCCATGTTGCTCAGGGTGAACCCCCTTCCTGGAATCTGCTGGCCCGTGTTTAATTGTGCAAAACAGCAGCAGGGATTGGCCCCGGGACGCAATGTTCCCCATCGTCCTCATAGATTCGGCCTTTCTCCTGAGCTCCGTGGCTAAAAAGGACACACAGGTGCCCCCCCTTTCCCAGGTGCCCCCTCTTTCCCAGCTGTGACGCCATGCCAGGACTCCGTGGAGGAGGGCAGCTGGAAAGTACCTGGACCGGGGGATAGGGGGAGGCAGCGACGTCTCATCAGCTAAATGGGTTCGATTCCATTGACTGATTCTATCTGAATGGTCATTAATGTGATTTATTTGGCTGTTTCAGATTCTTCACTCTCAAATTTGTCACCAACCCTCTTGGTATTGACCAAGAGACAGTCTGAGTTCAGAATGCAGTGGGGACAGGGCGATCTAGCTTGGCTCAGGCCCCTGTGCACACCCCTGTTCTTTGTTCCCAGAGCAGCTGGACTGGACAGGGTGATGAGACAGAGGAGGGGGCCGTGCCTAACCCCCGGTCTTTCTACCCGACCAACTCCTACTTAGGTGGACAAGGTCTCTTCTCCCTCAACCCCAGCCATGCCCTGGTCTCGCCAGGGAAAGCCTGTCTGAGATGACCCCAGCCAACAGGGAACTTTCCTGACAACAGCAGACTCTTACTGAGGCCACTGGTGAACAGAGTTCATTTCCAATCCTGGCATTAGAGACTCAGAATACCAAGCTCTCAGCTGCCACCCCAGTGCCCTGCCTGGTGCCATGATCTTTGTTGATGGACTTCGATCCCTTGTGAACTCTAAGCCCTGAATAAACCCTTCTATTAAGAAAATATAACCACCTCAGGATGCCCTCTGCCCCAGCTCCCCCTCCCCCTCCCCCGTAGGTGCTCCAGCTGCCTCCAGCTCTTGACCATGCAGCCCCCTTGAGATCCAGTGCCCTGTGGCCAACACACTAACTAGATTGGGAGGTAAGGCCACCAGAGCAGTGGCTCAGCCATTGTGCACAGCAGGGTGTCCCCAGCTCTAGGGCCTATTCTTGCTTCTCCTTGACTTCCTGCCCCACAAATCCTGACTCAAGGCTCTCAGCTCACCCTGTCTTCTCCCAGGAAGTCAGCAGAACTGTTCCAGCTCAACCAGGGGGTGTAGGTAAGTACCTGCCATCTGCACCCCTGCTCTCTGTACCCCTACCATCTACACCCCTGCCATCTGCACCCCGGCCCTCTGCACCCCTGCACTCTGCACCCCTGCCTTCTGCACCCCTGCACTCTGCACCTCTGCCCATCCTCAGCCCTGGTCTAAGACAAGGGAAGCCACAGGACCCGGTACTTCCTCTACTGTGTCCCTGGAGCCACACTGCCCCCTGCTGGACAGTGGACATGGCAGGCATCTCTGAGCTGAGGCTGTCTCCTGAGCAGATCGATACTGAGAAGCCAGTTATAATTGGTGGACTTTTCTGGCCCTAGCTAGGACACACAGGAAGCCAAGCGAGCTCAAGGCTGGGCCTCTGCCTGCATAGGTGCCCTGTCTGACGGGAGGACGTATTCAGTCAGTACCAGAGCTTATACCCAAAGCCAGAGGTTTGGCGCTCAGGAGTCAACATCCCCGCACCCTGTCCTAACCCCTGTGGCACTGGGACTAGCAGCCTTTGGGGACGCAGGAGCCTGCAATGTCAGCAGCAGCAGCAGCCAGGCTACTGGGTCTTACCTGCTCCACCCAGCCTCTCTGTCCATAGATCTGGAATGTTCCATACTTTTTTTTTTCCTGCTGGTGAGGACTGAATCCAGGGTCTCATGTGCGCTGGGCTCACTGACAAGGCCCCAGCCCTTCGTTAGTTTAATTTGACACAGAATCTAAGTTGCCCAGGCTAGTAATCCTCTTGTCTCTGCCTCTTGAGTGGCTTCACATGAGACCCCTTTAGACCCAGTGTATTTTAATTAATTATATTGGGGAGGGGGTGAGACAAGGTCTCACTGTGTAGCCCAGGCTGACCTTCTCCTTTTCCTTCCTTGCCCCTTCCCATGCTTGTCTCGGTGCTCCCCCCTTTTACAGGAACATGGAGTTACATAGAAGATTTAAAAGGGAATAACTCGCCGGGCAGTGGTGTCACACGCCTTTAATCCCAGCACTTGGGAGGCAGAGGCAGGTGGATCTCTGAGTTCGAGGCCAGCCTGGTCTGCAGAGTGAGTTCCAGGATAGCTAGGACTACACAGAGATACCCTGTCTCGAAAAAAATAAAATAAAATAAATAAAATAAAATAAAAGGGAATAACTCAGGTGAGATTTGTTCGTGGTATAAGACATAAAGAAGATAAAATTGGGTTGTCACCCAAGGGTGACACACATGATGGAGCCTGGTGTCTGACTGCCAAACTTGTCCTAGGTCACCTGGACTGGAACTTTCCACCGCCTAGGAAGCCACTGTGGACCGAGGAGCCCAGGACAGGGTGGGCCACACCATATTCCTAAGCAGCACATACCCGGGGTTGCCACAGGAGCCAGCATGGTACCACCAGAGGCAGGAACCAGCCACAGAAGTGGGAGATACCAACAGGCTATGCCCTAGATAGGAAGCCCCCAGGGCCAGGCTGATGGGAAGAGAGTTTTCAGATGCTATCTGGGAGGGACTCCACTTTGATGCTAGCTACCCCCCCAGCTATTGACGTCCTGAAAGCAAGTGCGTAACTTATCACTGTAAAGACCAGCCACAGGCATGCAGACAAAATACCCATACAAATAGAAAAAATGAATAGAATTTATTTTTTTAAAGTTTAGGTTGGCCCACTGCAGGGGTGCTCCTGTAACACACACACACACACACACACACACACACACACACACGCAAGCACGTATGCATGCACGCACGCACACACCCTACCTCTCAGCCCCTGTCAGCTGGAAGAAGCCAGAGTGGGTGTTTCCTCAATTCCTTCTCGAAGTTCTGATACCTCGACAGGGGCAGGGGGTGATGAGAACAGAGGGGGAGGGAAGATTGGATAGGCAGTCTAAGGTTAAAAGACTCCAAAGAATGGGCAGTGCTGGCACACACCTTTAATCCCAGCACTCAGGAGGCAGAAGTAGGCAGATCTCTGTGAGTTCAAGGCCAACCTGGTCTACAAAGTGAGTTCCAGAACAGACAAGGCTACACAGAGAAACCCTGTCTTGGAAACAAAGACTCTAAAGAAGAGTAACCAGTTTATCTCTTTGCCAGAAATGTCCTCAGATCTCTTGACAGCCTCATTCTTGCCAGAGGTCAGAGATGCCAGAGTGTATGGAGGGTTCCAAAATGATCTGGTCCCTAAATGATTCCAGGGTCACCTCTTTAGAGGGGGTGATACTACAGGAACAGTTGGGGCCTACAAAGAGAAAAGGTCCTCTGGTCAAGAGACTGAGATTTCTGGCCTGAATGGAGACCTAACATTCTAGTTGGTTGTTGGGAGCTGACTTTAGTAGAAAGCGGCTAGATCAACTTTGCAGCCATCTGGAACCATATACCCTGATGAAAGACTTGGTTGTCAAAAGCCTATAACAGCTGAAGCACACTCTGATAAATATATTGTTTATCCCACATAGCTTGTTTTGCTGTTTAGTGACCTCAGCTGTATGGTGCACGTGGTAAAGTGTTTTCACCTGTGTTCTCCTGCTTGTGTATATAAATACCTCAGAATTCCCTTCAAAGGGGAGACTTGAGGGAGACATGAGAAAATAGAAGAGAGACTGAATCACACCCTGTCTTGTCTCCATTCTTCTCGTCTCTTGCCCCAAGAGCCACACTCTCTCTTGACCAGAGCACTTAGCCCCAAAAGCGTTGAGGCAAAACATTGAGGCCGAGTGTGGGCCTCAACATTAGTGGCGCCCGAACAGGGACTCCAGTAAGCGGGATACAGTGGAAGACACCCTGCGCTGGAGAACCAGTGGATTGACAGAGTCTCAACGTTAGAGCTCCAGTAAGCGGGATACAGTGGAAGACACCCTGCGCTGGAGAACCAGTCGACTGATGGAGCTGGCTGAATTCGGAAGTGAAACAAAGGTGATTGCATAGTAACAAAAAACGGGGCAAGAAATAAGTAAATAGAAACAGATGAAAAAGGATTTAAAGATGCAAGAAGTAAATTGCAGGCTGCTCTGAGTCAAGAGAGCCAAACAGATAAATAAAGGTTATAGTAACGAAAATGGGGCAAGAAATAAGTGAGTAAAAACAGATGAAAAAGGCTTTAAAGACGCGAGGAATAAATAGAAGGCTGCTCTAGACAGAGCTAAGCAGAATGATAATGTTAATTGATTTAACTTTCAAAATGGGTGTGATTCTGAGTTGTATAATATTTTTCTGGATAAAAACTCAATGTAAAGGTTTTTCTGGTTACTGGCTTAAGGAAAAGCTAATTTGGAAAAAAAGGTTTTTCTATGAGTTTTCTGATGAGGTCATTAAGGTAGTAGTTATGTCTTCCAGAATTATATGGATCAGACATGACAGAGGTAGGCCTCCAGAACACTAGATTTCAGAGAATCAAAATAATTATCTTGATACTAAACCTTGTTTTGAGATTTGTATATTGCAGAATACACAGCTTTGGAGAATGAATCTTATCACCTGCATGTTCACTGATGCCCTGGACTTCCAGCTGGATGCAGTTAAGACAGAGTCAGAGACTTATCAATTAACCCTTCCCCTCATTCCTCTTCTAATATCTCAACGCCCATGTTCAGCTTGAAGAAGTTAATGAAGAGTCGGCGCCCCAATTCCCTGGACTTGGGGACTGAGGTGGTTAATATTAGGCTGTCTTTATCTGTATAACTGTTACTAAGCTGATGCAAAATTCAAGGATTTCATTGGTATAAATTTGTGGGTACAAGGCTTAGACCTTTCACTTCTCCAATAGGGGAAGTTGTGTGTTGCCTTAAAGAGTGTTGCTTTTATATCAACGGTTTAGATATTAAGTCTCTTGTCTCTCGGGTTCATGCTGTTCAACAAACTGATGGCTTTGGTACGGCAACAGATAACAAATGAAACCCATACAGGTCCGCTATTACAGGCTGGAAGTAGGGGACTCTGAAACCTCTGTCATCAAGATTGACGAGGATTAACCCCTAACTTACGCACTAAGCCGGATAGCCAATGACGGGTAAGAGAGCATATTGAGACCCTTGCCCCTAAAATAAGGGAGGCCTCACCATCTTAAGTGAGGCTGGGGTCCTTTGTTCCAACCTAGGACAGGCACGGTTTCCGTAAAGTTTTCCCAGCCTTCCCTTTTGAAAAAAATTTAAAAAGGGGGACCTGTTGGGAGCTGACTTTAGTAGAAAGCGGCTAGATCAACTTTGCAGCCATCTGGAACCATATACCCTGATGAAAGACTTGGTTGTCAAAAGCCTATAACAGCTGAAGCACACTCTGATAAATATATTGTTTATTCCACATAGCTTGTTTTGCTGTTTAGTGACCTCAGCTGTATGGTGCACGTGGTAAAGTGTTTTCACCTGTGTTCTCCTGCTTGTGTATATAAATACCTCAGAATTCCCTTCAAAGGGGAGACTTGAGGGAGACATGAGAAAATAGAAGAGAGACTGAATCACACCCTGTCTTGTCTCCATTCTTCTCGTCTCTTGCCCCAAGAGCCACACTCTCTCTTGACCAGAGCACTTAGCCCCAAAAGCGTTGAGGCAAAACATTGAGGCCGAGTGTGGGCCTCAACAGTTGGTTGCGGTCAGTCCCCCGGTCAAGGGACCACCCCGAGGAAGACAGGCTCACTTGAAGCCTTGCTAGAGAGCTAGAATAAGAAACTCCTTGCCCTAGGGGCCCAAAGGTTCATCAAAGCCAAACAATCTCCAGTCACTTAGAACAAAGTTTGCTTTTACTAGAGACTTCAAGAAGTCGACGACATATGCTGGGTGAGTTTGATGGGGTTGGGGTACAGCAGCCAGAATGTATAATAAAGACAGAGGAATTGTTAGAAACTCTTTCCCCTGCCGCTCAAAGGTGGCTAGCTTGCTAAGGGCCACAACTCCATAAAGCCCTCCGGTCTTTTGAAACTCTGTGAGCATGCCTGTTTGCCCAGCTCCTCGACGTTCTGCAGACTTGACTTGCTTTAACTCCTCTCCCCTTTCTGCCAAGTATGAATTAGCCAACCACCTCAGACCTTGAGGGTGCACTCCCGCCACTGAGATGAGACACAGTCACGGTAGAATACAGCTAAGAGAGCATCGTGCCCTGGCGTTCTTGCCAGCTCGGCTTAGGTCATCATGCAGTGTTCTACGAGAAGTTCCATGTGTGCCTGTGCGTCTGAGTGCATGTATGTGCACCACACACATTACAGGAGCCCGTGTAGGTCAGAAGACGGTGCTGGATCCCTTGGAAATGGAGTGGGTGTTTGGAACTGCATACGAGTCCCCTGCAGGAGCAATGATTGTTCTTAACTGCTGGACCATATCTCCAGCCTCATGACATACACTTTTTTTTTTTGCAAAAAAGAATAGCCTTTCCAGGTTAAAAAAAAACCATAAACATAAAACTGTGTCTTTAAGCCTTTTCGTGAAACATTATACAGGCCATCGAGTTAAGGCACCAACATTATCTAACAGCAAAAAACGAGCCAACCCGAAGAATGACAGGATGAAACATCTCATGCATCTGGGGAAACATGTCTGTTGAAGGAACCTTCCCTGCCTCTGTAGTATCCCACATGAGATCTATAGGTCATGCACACACTCGTGTGGCCTTACTGAGGGTGTGAGTGTTTCATAACCCAAGTGGCCATACACGATTAGTGGCTACCGTTTCCTGTGTCAGGTCAAGAGTTTGCCTGTGGGACTCTCCTAATACCTGCTAAGAAGTTGAGGGTTGGGTACAGGAAGAGGAACACTTTCGGTAGATCTGAAACTCTTCACTGGTACTGGGTGGCTCTGGCACAGCCTACCCAGGGCAGGGGTGCTGGGGAGAACTCATACTCTGCCAGCTTCTAGGGAAAAGGTCTGGATTTCAGGGCCACTCAGGGAGGTGCTTCTGGTGATAAAAGTTTGAGGTTGGGACACCTGTAGGGCCATCTGTGTGCTGAAGTCACTACTGAGTGTCACTCATTTTACGGCAGTATTTCTAGAGCCAGAGGGTTTAGAGGCAGGGCAGCTGAGGGGCTGGGCCCCTTCTGGCCACCTACATGTTGCACTGGGCTCTTCCTCTGTGGGAAGGACATATTGTTACTCTCAAACTCTTTCCTGTTCACAAAGGACTGGTCTCCTCCGTGAGCAGGCTTGTGTTACAGGTGATGAATTTACACACACTGAGCCATTGCTTGGCCTGTGGTTTACCGACATACTTGCCATATTGCCAGAGGGGCCGGCCCAGGTGGGCGATGAGCAGGTAATAACAGGCCATGAGGTGTCTGTGAGAAAAGGCTAGTACAAGGCTCAGTCCAGGAAGCAGATCTCAGTGCCTCGAGCCAACCCTGATTTCCTGCTTTAGTAATGAGAGAAACATTTCCACACTCACTGCATAAATCCACCTCAAATAGCACATTGCGAGCTTCAAAGTAACGCTGGTCCTCACTGGCTGCGTGTGTATCCTGCTGGGTTTTGTCAACTTAAGACAAACTAGAGTTATCTGGGAAGAGGGGATCTGTTTGAGAAATTGCCTCCAACAGATTTGCCAGTGGATATTCTGAAGAGACATCATCTTAATTGCTCCTTAATGTAATAGGCCCCACCCACTGTGGGCGGAGCCATCCCCAGCACAGGTGAGCCTGGGCTTTGTGAGAAAAGTAGCTGAGCAACCCGGAGGGAGCAAACCAGTAAGCAGTGTTCCTCTGTGCTTCAGGTCCTGACTCCCAGTTCCTGACTTAGGCTTCTACTGTCTTCTCTCAATGATGGACTGTAACTGGTAAGATAAAATCCTTCCCTCCCCAAGTTACAATTTTTGTCATGGTGTATACAGCAGCTCGGAGAAAGCTACCACAGGTATCTTCCTGTGGATCCGCCTGGGTTGTGCCAGCATCAGTGCTCAGGAAGCCTGGCGAGGCTGAGGAAGATTTGAAGTGCTGTTGAGTACAACGCTTCCCAATAGACATGATGCGGGCCTCTGCCCTCACCTCATCAATGACGGCTTTCATCCACTCAACACAAAGCGCCCAAAGTTGTTGTTGTTTGTTTGTTTCCAGACAGGGTTTCTCAGTGTAGCCATACTTGGTCTGTCATAGACTCCCTATCCAATGAGTACTGTCTATCCAATCTGTACTGTCTCCCCAAGAAACTAATCCTGTAGACCAGGCTGGCCTTAAACTCAGAGATCCACCTGCCTCTGCCTCCTGAGTGCTAGGATTGAAGGTGTGCGCCACCATCACCCGGCTGCAGGTGACTGTTCTTTCTGCGTATGTTTTCGAGAGCTTCTGGACATCAGTCCTCATTATGGGCCCTGAAGGCTATGGAGCCTCCTGCGCTACGTCCTGTGACCAACAGAGGGCAGACAGAGCCCTTGGCACCGGATAGGGCATCTCACTACCTCTAGGGACAGATGCCTCTGTCCTGGGAGGTGCTTACAGAGCCAGAAACCCCTCTATAGAAGCCACCTCACCCACCCTGGCAAACCCCAGACCACTGCACCAGGTCAGAGCTCATAGTCCTGATCTGTCCCTGCACTCTTTTCTACTTTAAGTCTGGCCCTGTTGTATAACAAAATTTCCTGGGGAGACATTTCACATGTCTGCTCATCCAATAAAGAGCCCATGACAGAGCCCAGTATGGATACCAGGAAAGCCCAGCTTGGTGAGCCCGTGAGTTTTATTAGAGTTTCTTACAGGAGCAGCAATGACTCAAAGATGCTCAGCTGGTTTCTGCTTCTTCCGGGCACCAGGTCTGCATTAAGAGTCTGTGGACCTTGGCTCTGCTCTTCTGAAGAGGGACTCTCAGTTTTTATTGCTTACTCTGGCATGGATGGGCCTAGTGAATCTAGTCAGTTTCAGGGACTTCCTGAGTTATTTACTGTGGTGGTTTGAATAAAAATGCTCTCCATAGGTCCATTCCTTAGAGAGTGGCACTACTAGGGGGTGTGGCTTTGCTGGAGGAAGTATATCTCAGTTCTCTTCCTGTGGCCTCTAGATCCAGATGTAGAACTTTCAGCTACCTCTCCAGCACCATACATACATACACGCTGCCATACTTCCCACCATGATGATAACAGACCATCCCTTTGAACTGTAAGCCAGCCCCAATTGTTTTCCTTTATAAGAGTTGCTGTGGTCATGGTCTCTCTTCACAGCAATAGAAACCCTAAGACATTTATCTTCCTGCTTAAGGAGCTTCCCTGCAGGATGGAATATTTTAATCTGGGAGGAAGCAGTTACGTAACACCCCCTCCCTCCTGGCCTACCTTTCTGTCTAAGCTCCACCTACGAAAGAACCCCAAGGTAACAATGTTCAGACAAGCAGAGAGCTGGGTCCCTAGGAACCCCGGTCAGCTCATTGTGCTGACACAGCATCAAGGGATATAGTCCTGGCCTTCAGTGAGTGCCGATGGGTGCTTGTCTGTGTCACTTTCTGTGAACCCACGTTGATTTAGCATCACTCCAGTGTCACCCAGCTGCAGAGTGACCATGCTTCTCAGAAGGCTTCATTTGATCTCCAGAAAACTGAGAATGACTTGTTTTTTGAGACAGGATCTCACTATGTCACCTTGGCTGCCCTGAAACTCGCGGTGTAGACCAGTCTGTGTAAGTGTTACAGCTCTGAGGAGAAAGACATCCTGGCTGTAGGGAGCCCAGGAATACCACAAAGCCATACTATACCACAGACCTCACACAGAGATTTGCTGGGAAACACAGGAGGGAGGCTGTCTCTGCTTGGGGGAGAAGCAGTCAAGAACTGAGTGGGAGGCTTATATAGGGTTTCTTGGGGGTGGAGTTTTCCAGGATAGGGATTGATGGGATTTCAAGCCCTGAATTTGGGATGAGCTCAGGGATTGGTGGGATTTCCAGTTCTGGAATTGCATTCAGCTTTTTACCCTATTACCACACACACACACACACACCCTTTATCACTATTGATAAACTATCAGGTTGGGAAAAGGAATCGATGTTATCATTAAACTATTTCCTGCTGAATGGGGGCATCGAGGTCACGAGGCAAGCTTGACCTTCATCATTGGGCATGATCAGGGGTCATCGACCTCTGGTCCTGTAGCTAGAAGCTGATACTCCCATAGTAGAAACTGATTGAAGGTCTGGTTAACAATTCTTTCAATTTGCTATTGTAAAAATCTACACAAGAAGTTTATGAGGCAGGCTGCAGTTAGTGGGATTCAGGAAAGGAAGAGAAAGAGGTTAGAGAGGGCGGCATCCGATTCCAGCTCCACACTGGTCGGCCAGTGATCCACTGGCCAGAGGCATGGAGCTGCTTCCTATGTTTGGGGAGATCTATCTGGAGTCTTGTCTTTGGCTATACCTGACGGACTGACATAAAAGCAACATTCCTCCCTGAGAAAGAAGTCAAGATCACATTCTAGGCTGTTGCCGCTGAGTTTGTAGCACCATGGCAGCCAGTGAGTCTATTTGGCCCTGGAAGGTAAGGATGATCTGAGCCACCCATTGGCCAGAGTGGAGAGTTAGGAAAGTGATTAGTCTCTCGGTTCCAGTGGTGATGCCAGCGGTATACCCAGGACTGCAAAAGGTGGAGGGGGCGCTGCACCATGTGTCATGTGGCGCTGCCATATGCCCTGTGATGGGAACGGCAAGGGTTCTGAAGACACTAGCACACATTTTGGAAAATAAGAGGCAAAGACAGGAGTAGAGGATGAGGCAGGAGAGGCAGGGAACCAAGGAGAAGGGGAAGGGCTATTTGTCTGGGGGAAAGGGAGATGACAAAGGACTGCCTCTGGATAGAGGAGACAGACATGGCCCATAGGCAAATGGTGGTTTATAAAGATTCAAAGGGAGACCCCGTGTTAGGATGAGGTATTTAATTTTAATTGGGCATGTTGATTAGGTGAGCCAAAGGGGGCTTCTGATCACTGGACTTCAATACTTTGATAGCTGGACCTTGATAATCAGCCTTAGGAAGAGTAAGTGGCCAAATAAGGGACTAGACCTGGGTGGCCAGCTTTAGGAATGTGATCTAATAGTTCTTAGCATGGCAGAGGGAATGGGGAGGGTGGCAAAGCCTCCCAGAGCGATGTTTACCACACACAGGCTGGCCAGGCCTCCTTCGTACCCCACTCTCCCAACATGTAGATATAGAGAAAGTAGAAGATGTGACCCGACATTCGTCTAAGGTTCTAGGCTCTCTAACATCTCCTCTCATGGACAACACCAATCCCACCTCTCTGTCTTCACGATCCCTCCATCTCCTGTTTCAGACCCTAACCCCCACATATCAGCTAGTAAATAACACTCCTCCTGGTCATTCTGGAGAGCCCTGGTGTGTGTGCCTTCCGGGTCAAACTCACAACTGCCACTCGGAGCCTTCCCATTGACAATTAGACTCCCTCACCTAGCTGTTCATCAACTGCTCTGAGCCAAATGCCACTACCGGACCTTATCTCCAGGGCAAACAAACCTCTGAGCTGAGCATGTGGTCTTGGGGCTTCTGATCCAAGGACTGATACCAGTCCCTACCGTGTATTCTCTTTGTATTTTGATGTGCCCCGTGAATGGTAGTGGTAAGTGCTGTAGTAAAGCTTACCAGTGACTCCCATCTCCCATCTGGGGTGCTGTGGGTCCTTAACTCGGAGATAAAAATTCCCCATTCTGCATAAAAGGTAGAATGCCTTCCTGGATATCTTAGGATTTCATTGCTATGAAGAGATACCATGACCAAGGTAACCCTTATGAAGAAAAACATTTAGGGCTGGCTTACAGTTGCAGAGATTCAGTCCATTATCATCACGGGAGGTGTGATGTAGGCAGACATGATGATGGAGGATCTGAGAGTTCTGAGACTTTTGATCCATAGGCATCAGAAGGAAAGACTCTGTGTCAGGATGGGAATAGTTTGAGCATATACCGGACCTTAAAGCCCGCCTCCACAGTGACAGGCGTCTTCAACAAGCCCACACCTGCTCCAACAGGGCCACACCTCCTAATAGTGCTACATCCTAGGGGCCACACATTCAAACACATGAGTCTATGGGGGCTATTCCTAGTCAAACAACCACACTGAATATCCATCGTGTCTACAGGACCGGTAAGGACAGCCTTCGTAAATCTATGGCCAATATTGACAGTAATCTCTAGTTTGGTCCTAGAGAAAGCAAGCATTAGGACAGATGCCTTAGATGTTGATTTAGGCGTTGAAGTAATGACCTGCTGGTGAGCAGTCTCCAGACCCTGACAAGCAGGAGAATGAACAAGTTGAGCATAAGTCTCTTGAATCTCAATCTCCATACATGCAGTCTGCTACCAATGGGAGTGAGCAGGAGCAGGTGGAAAAAGGAAAGGTAGGGCATGAGCCTGTGGGGCCAGACTGCATCTCAGCAGATGTCTGGGGCTTCGTGCCTCTGAGACCTGAGGTGAGCTGGTTGACCTTGGTGTTGTCTGAAGCCATGACCTTAGCAGCGAGTGGGGTGGTAAAGAGGACCCTAATGAGCTTGTCCATTTAGGAGAAAGGGGAAGAGTGTGACCAGGAAGAGAGAGGAGGACCAAGTCCCCCATGTTAATTGGAGAGTAAAAGGATGAGGATGAGTGTAAGGGTCTGAAAATCACTGAAGAAAGATCCCAGACTCCGTATGCAAAGACAAAGAACACTTATTCTACAGAAATATTATCTTGTCCTTCCAAGGAGGTTGAGGCAATTGGTGATGGGTGAAATTCCAGAGAGTGCAGAGATGGTCTAACAAGGTGCCTCTGCCTCCTGCCTCCTGCCTCCTGCCTCCTGCCTCCTGCCTCCTGCCTCCTGCCTCCTGCCTCCTGCCTCCTGCCTCCTGCCTCCTGCCTCCTGCCTCCTGCCTCCTGCCTCCTGCCTCCTGCCTCCTGCCTCCTGCCTCCTGCCTCCTGCCTCCTGCCTCCTGCCTCCTGCCTCCTGCCTCCTGCCTCCTGCCTCCTGCCTCCTGCCTCCTGCCTCCTGCCTCCTGCCTCCTGCCTCCTGCCTCTGCCTCATGAATGCTGGGATTCAAGGTGTGTGCCTCTCCAACCCTGCCCCTGGCTGTACAGGGAGCTCTTGAGAGCTTGACAAGGATGGGTTTTTTTTGTTTTTTTGTTTTTTTTTTTTTGTTTGTTTTTTTTTTGTTTGTTTTTTTTTTTTTTTTTTTTTTTTTTTTTTTTTTTTTTTTTTTTTTTTTTTTTTTTTTTTTTTTTTTTTTTTTTGGTTTTTCGAGACAGGGTTTCTCTGTGTAGCCCTGGCTGTCCTGGAGCTCACTCTGTAGACCAGGCTGGCCTCGAACTCAGAAATCCGCCTGCCTCTGCCTCCCAAGTGCTGGGATTAAAGGCGTGCGCCACCACACCCGGCCGACAAGGATGTTTTTAAGAGAGGGCAATTGGTTTATCGAACCTTACCCAAGAACTGGGGATGTCAGGGGCCATGAAAATGCCATGGGGGTTTAGGGGCTTTGAGCTAAATAAAGTTTGAGGGCTTTGAGAGGTAAATGTGGGGCCATTGTCTGATTGAAGGGAGGTTGGAACTCCAAAACAGGATGATCTTCCTGAGAAGACTGGAGACTGTGACCTCAGAGGTGTGGAAAGCCTTCACCTATCCTGAAACTGTCTGCCAGAGCTTAAAGGCATTTGAAACGTTTAATGGTGGCACATGGGTGAAGTCCAGCCATGAGCCATCCCAGGGAGGGATCCCCCGGCTTGAAGAGTGGGGGAAAGGGAGATCTCGATGCCTGGAGGTGGGATTAGAAATTTGACAAATTTTACAGGAAGCAGTGATAGCTCTTAGAAGGGATAGGTCTAGGGGCTAGAGAGATGGCTCAGAGGTTAAGAGCACTGCTGCTCTTCCAGAGGTCCTGAGTTCAATTCCCAGCAACCACATGGCAGCTCACAACCATCTGTAATGGGATCTGATGCCCTCTTCTGGCGTGTCTGAAGACAGCAACAGTGTACTCACATACATAAAATAAATTTTAAAAATTTTTAAAAGAAAGAATAGGTCCCCGGGGGTTGGCTGTCAATAGATTTTAATAAGGTGAGACAAAGCCTGACTGTCAGGGTGAAGATAGGTGCAGACAAGGTGAAAGTTGTCTAGCATCTGGGTAGGATGATGAAAATCTGGGTACTGAAACGAGACTTCCTTGTGACACATGAGTGGGATCCAGACCTCTGAGAACTTCGGCTCTAGACACCTCCACAGCTTGGTTCCTCCCCCAGAGACAATGGAATTGTCTGCTTGGCACGATTGGCAGCAGATAATCCTTATAGCCATAGAAGGTGCAAGGCCTTTAACATGGCCATATTTGACTTGAGTTGGCTGTTGTCTTCCCTTTGTCCCTAAGTCCATGTTCCCTCCAGATGGCTGCCTGTGACAGGAGAATATGGAAGGTATATTTAGAGTCTGTAAAAAGGGGTTAGGGGCTGTCCCTTTGCTAACCAAAAGGAATGGGTGAGAGCCATTAGTTCAGCATGTTGGTTTGTGTTTCGGGCTGGAAGAGCCTACGCCTCAACCACCTTGCTGTCCAAAACAGTGGTATAACCTGCTTTTCAGACTCCTTTGTGTCCGAAGGTGCTGCCCTCTGTGTACCAAGTGTAGGTGTCCTGAAGTAGTGTTCCCTTGTGTGTGTGTGTGTGTGTGTGTGTGTGTGTGTGTGTGTGTGTGTGGTGGGGGAACAAGGTAGTATTTCTAGGGTCTCCATGCAGGAGCAAGATGAAGACTGTCTGGGATTAACTGGAAAAGGAGACTTGAAATGTCAAGAGGTGTCGTGTCCTCTCCCAGTGTTACCTGAAGAGAGAAACTCAGGAAGTGGGTAGGCAGTGTTTGGAGACCTTTGGATGTCAGAGGGTGGGCAGGTGGTAGGAGAGAAGACAGTAATGGGCGGCCTGAAGGTTGACTTTTCTGATTTGCATATTAGAAGTCTGGCTGTGGCCGGAGCACACAGGCAAGGTGCCCATCCTTGGATAGTAGGGTCCAAGTTTTTTTCCACAAGTATGCAACAGAAGTAAAGACAGGTACTGGTTGCCAACCTAGGACTCCAAGGGTATATCCTTCCTTCTCTGTGACATAGAGAAGGAGCAAGTCAAATCTGAAAGGTGTAAGCCCTAGGTGTGAGGGCCTAGACGGGTGCTGCTGAGGCTCACACAAGGGTTTAGGAATGGGGCAAGCAGGGGCATGTGTGAGGGGCCAAGGGCTACCTCATGTAGGGGATGAGTGTGGAAAGAGGGGAGAAAGAGTGTAGGAAACCAGTCATCCCTAGTGACTACGAGTGACTGAATTAAATGTTTTCTATCTAGGACAGTGGCCTTGTAGCTAGGGCAGATAAGTAACCTGAAGAATGGCCAGCTGGGCCTTTGAGGGTGGATTCTATATCCCCAGTCAGGCAGAAAGTTTAATAAGGTAGAGGTGTGGGCCTGGCTAATTTTCAGGGACGGACTACAAAAGAGAAACTCATCTACATATTGTATAAGCTTGGGCTTAGGAAGAGACAAAGAAAGTAAATCAGGCCAGAGCCTCCAGAGCCTGCCCAAGTAAATGTAGGCTGTTTCTGAACCCCTGGGTGGGCCATCCAAGTGAGTTGGGTAGAATCAGTGGGTGTCCAGACTGGTCAAGTAAAGGCAAAGATATCTTGTGACTGGGGTTTCGAGGAACTGAAAAGAAGGCATCCTTGAGGTCTATGAGAAATGAGAGCTCCCTGAGGGGACGTTGGAGAGGAGACTACAGGGGCCATGTGCTACAGAGTGGAGAGGAACCACTGCACAGTTAGTAAGTCAGAGATCCTGAACCAAGCTGTTGGTGCCATTGGGCTTTTAATGGTGAGTAAGAGGGGGTTAAAGTGAGAAGACATGGGGCGCAGGAGGCCTTTTCTTAAGAGGTCAGAGATAGGAGGCTGAAGTTTCCTGAGACTTTGGAGAGAGGATAGGTATTGAGCCTGGGTGATGTAATTGGTGGGTTTGTGTAACTGGATGATGAGAAAGGGCTGGTTGTTGTGGATTTGATGTTTTGCTTGTGTTGTGTTAGTTGGGTTCCCAAAAACTTACACAGGAATCCGCACATCTCCACATGAGACACTGATGGTCCCTCCCCCCAACCTCCAGTTGGTTTTGATTGGTAAATAGTTTCCGATGCCTGGTGGCTAGGCAGAGAGACAGGGGTGAGATTTTTAGGATTCCCAGGCAAGGACACAGGAGGAGGAAGAAGGAACCATGCCGGGGAAGGAGAAGGTCCAGGACAGAGAATTGTAGGATGGAGAGACAGAGAGACTGCCAACATGTAGGAATCAGGGATCATGGCCCAGGAGGGCTACAGGCCTGGGTCTGGGGCAGCCAGGATGGAATGTGGATTTTAGTAAGTAATAATTCAGAAATATCGGAGGGGAGAGTGTGTGCTAGCCACGTAGAGGAGTGAAGTGGTCCAGCCATTGAGCAGTTGAAGGCATATTAAATATAAGGCGCTGTGTGTGTGCCTTTCGTTCCTGAATCCAGAACATCAGCGCCTGTAGCTGCCACCACCAGGGAGATTAGAGCAGATTAACCAACTATAGCAACAACTGATGTTTGACTCCAGAAGGGTTTTGGGTGTCCCATACTCAGGGTAAGTAAGGGGAGGCTGGTAAAGGGAAAAGTGTGTCACATTGCATGGTTTGGAGGAGGAAGAGGAGTGGTGGCTGGTGAGCCTGGGTCAAGTGGGTGTGGGAAGGAAGTAAAATGGAGGCTCCCACTCTGGCTAGGAGGTCCCTCCCCAAAGGTGATAGGGCGGGTTGGTACCACTAGGAAGGAGTGGGTATGAGAAACACCCCTAAAGATACAGCTAAGTGGTGGGCTCTGTGAGGCTACTCTGACAAAAGAGGAACAAGAAAGAGATGGACCCCCAAAATTTTGTCAGGACTGAGTAGGTGAGTCAGAAGCCATAATGGGACAAGCTAATAACTAGCAGGTGAGCATCCTGAAGAGGCCTGCCTTGGATTATTGCATAATCTGCGACAGGTGCACCCCTATTCAGCAAGGCTGTAAGGGACTCATTTTTAGGAAAGATTCCTGCTATTAATTTGTTTTTTCTATTATTTTTAAACAGATATAACAATCACTAAGTAATAGCACACCATTTGGAGCAGCTCTCTGCAGATCCACGAAGATGTACAGTCTTGTGGTGATGCTATATAGATATATAGATGACTTCTTAAGTCTTAATGATGATCCTATAAGAATTCCTAAAATTATATCAATGATTATTAAGCTCTTTTATAACAGGACTGCTATTAGGTCCTTTTCTGATAGTCAAAGCTGTGATGAGAACTCTGCCAGTCTCCCAAGTGTCACCAGTTAATTGCTCTTAGATAGTAACCAGACTTTCTCCTACTCAGAGCACATTCCAAGTGATTGTAAAACAATTAACCAAACATCATAAAAAGGGAACTAATGATTTATTATAGGTGCTGGGACAGAAGATAAAATATTGGCTGGGTTTATCTACACAAAACTTCACTAATAACTTAGATATGGTTTTAAATCTTCAGTGAACCTGTGGAGCTGAGACAGGTGATGGATGTTTAGCCAGATAATTACTCCTAATGGATATGCATGTAAACATTCTGTGTTGTAACTTCTATTTCAATTTATGATTTGATTTTTGGTGTGAACTTGTGATGAACTTTGCAACATGTGATCATGTACTCTGAAAGATGTGTAAGTACTGAGGACAAAGAGATGAGTGGCAGATAGAATAGAGAGACAGAATAGAGACAGAATAGAGAGACAGAATAGAGAGATAGAATAGAGAGATTTCCCCTTTCCCCAAATAGAGTAGGATTTTCCCTTTCCCCACTTAGGATCTTTCCCCTTAGATAGCTTTCATAGTAAACTTAACAACTCAGTAATAAACGCAATAACCACATCTCTAAGTCTTTTCTTCCTGTCTGACTAGCAGGGTGAAAGTTAGAGCCTGCTGAGATAGTGCACAGGCTATTAACTTAATCCTTTGCTGTTTTTAGGCTGAGGTACTAAGCACCAGAAACTACAGTTTGTGGCTTCAGAAGATCACAGAAGGCAGGTCAGCTACAGTAGCATAGTAACTTAGACTTAGATAAGCAAACTTTTATTATATAGCAACACTAAATATCTTGTAAGACAAAGTCTTACCCCACCCTTCCTCTTCCACTGCCTCAAGAAGAACCGACAAGAAGAAAGAAGATCATTTGCCCCCAAGCCGGGACTAGCCCCCCCGGTAGGTGGCCCCAATATCCAGAAGGACGGAGATGGATTGTCCCGATACTATGATGACTTACCTGAGGCCCTCTGCCAGAGATACGGTAGTTGGGCCAGAGAAGCCTGGACCCCCTCGGTCATCCATGGCCAGACCTAGGAGGTGAGCTGGAGGCAATTGGGCTTAATGTCCTCGTGCTGTGAAGGGACATGGCCCAAAATCTCCCTTGATGTCACCTTGAATATGGTTGAGGTAGTTTATGAGGGCTTGGCATGCCTGGGCACAGTGACCTTCCTGACCACATGTGGGGTATGGAGCCAGAGGTCCTCAGGTCTTGAAAGGCAGGGGAACCTGGGCCGTTGCTGAAATGGCCTCAGCTAGCACCAGGTGTTTTGTTTGGGCCTTTCTCATCTCTCCCATGGTACGCCTTCAAAACCAAAACTTCTGCCTGTGGAGTCAGGGGTTCCTTCTCTAGGCGTCTAAGTTTGGCCCTGATGTCAGGAAACTCTGGGGGAGAAGCAGCATTGCTTTAAGGGCAGGCATACGGAGACAGGCGAGGAGGCAGGTTGCCTGGGCTTCATCTGCACATTCTCTAGCCTGGGCTCGGACTCACCTGCACTCCTCATGGACGAGGTTGTTGGTGAGAATCATATAAACATCGTGGCTGTAAGATTGGACAATATCTTTAATGTCTTTAATAAAGGTGGAAGAATCGGTGGTATAGGAGCCCAATCCTTTTCTATTTGAGTGTTTGCTTAATGAGTAGAGGACACAGCCCTAACCAAGCCATCCGCCCCGGCAACCTCCTGCAAATGGAGAAGCATGGCCGGGTTAGGCCAGGTGAGGGAGGTAAAGGGGTCCCATGGTGGGGCAGGGGGAGCATCAGGAGGACTGAGGGCGGCTGGTGGGCTGAAGGTGGGCACCAGGAGGGTTGATTTGGGAGACCTGTTGCTGAGAAGGGAGAAAGGGAGACCAAAGAGGCCGCAGAAGGAGAGAAGGAACTGTGCGTTGAGGCCAATAAGGGGGAGGCTTGTCAGTGTGATCAAAATAATGGAGGAGGCACCTGGTTTGGGCTGCATAGCTGGGAAGAGTTATTTTATCTCCTCAGTCGGCTTATACCATGTCTTAAGAAGGGAACAAGTTCACATGTCAAAATCTATCCATTCCAACCTCAGCAAAGATGGTTGTCAGCCATGTGGCTGCCTCCATCCTGATGTGGGGACAGCAGCTAAGGAAGCAGTAAGCCATATATTCCTTTAAGATTACCTATGTGTAGATTTTAAACTTTTTTAAAGATTTATTTATTTTATGTATACGAGTACACTGTAGCTGTCTTCAGACACACCAGAAGAGGGCATCAGATTCCATTACAGATGGTTGTGAGCCACCATGTGGTTGCTGGGATTTGAACTCAGGACCTCTGGAAGAGCAGTTGGTGCTCTTAACCGCTGAGCCATCTATCTCTTCAGCCCGGATTTTTTTAACTATTAACCTTGGTGTTTTGTTATACATTTTACAGATTTTTTAATATACCCAATATGATTGCAAATCTTGAGGTACAGAAAGTTTTCATAATAGTCTTACAAATCTTGAGATAAGATTTATACCTTAGCAAAAGTTTTAGAGAGTTAAATCAGACCCAAAAGAGCACGAGACAAGCAGCCATGGTTCCTGCTGGGAGTAGTCTGTGCCTTCCTTTTCTGCTCTCTTCTCTGCCACACAGGTGGATCGCCTGATACAGGGCAGAGATGATAGAAAAACCTTTAAATGAGCATTCTTGGTTCTAGGAGAGGAGCCAACTTTTTAAACTGGCTTAGTTAAAGGCCAACTCCAGAGCCCGCTTTTAATTAAAGAAGGCCAGCAGAAAACAATAGTCTAATGCCAATCATATCTAAAAGATACCTGAATCCCTGTAAAACTGAATCCGGTGAGCTAAGAAACAAGGGATACTAAGGGAGTTTTTGAGCCCTGGCTATTGACAGAGGATGCTACAGGGGGAGCCTTGAGATTCACCAGCCAGCAAGGAGTGTGTGCTGGCTGCTGACCTACTCCTTTGCTTTCTCCCCCTCCTGCTAGGTCTTGTTGGGAGCCGACTTTAGTAGAAAGCGGCTAGATCAACTTTGCAGCCATCTGGAACCGTATACCCTGATGAAAGACTTGGTTTTCAAAAGCCTATAACAGCTGAAGCACACTCTGATAAATATCTTGTTTATCCCACATAGCTTGTTTTGCTGTTTAGTGACCTCAGCTGTATGGTGTATGTGGTAAAGTGTTTTCACCTGTGGTCTCTTGTTTGTGCTTATAAATACCCAGGATTTCCTTGTAAAGGGTGGTGTAGTAGTGGAGTAGGGTGCTATAGTGTGTGGTGTAGTGGTGGTGTAGTAGAGTAGGAATTGTGTGTGTTGAAGACAGTAAAGGAGACTTGACTACAGATCCTCTGGGTTGTTTTCCATTCTTCACATTCCTCTCCCTTCTTCCCCCCCACTCTCTTGCTAGAACCCGACTTGTGGACAGAGAGGGCCGCAACAGTTTTGGCACCCGAACGTGGGGCTAGTGCGGAAGCAAGAAGGTCTGACCCCTACTTTGCAACAAACTTACAGATCTATTAACTGTAACTTAAAAGGACATTTACACAGCGTGGCCGGGAGACCAGACAAAACAAAACAGGGCTTGAGGAGAACAGAGAAAGAACAGAGAGGAGAACAGAGAAAGCTTGAATTTAGGGAACAGGGAATCTCTTTCCATTTCTCCAACAGCTCACAGTATTTGTTTTTTTTTTAAGATTTATTTATTTTATAAATATATGAGTACACTGTAGCTGTCTTCAGACACACTAGAAGAGGGCATCGGATCCCATTACACATGGTTGTGAGCCACCATGTGGTTGCTGGGAATTGAACTCAGGACCGCTGGAAGAACAGTCCGTGCTCTTAACCACTGAGCCATCCCTCCATCCCTGCTTACAGTATTTGGAAAGATTCAATACTGGGGTCTAGGGTCCATTAGGCAGCCATTTGGACTGATCATCTAAGGGGTATTGAGGCCAAATTTTGTTGCAAAGATTAGCACTCTTGTCCCCCTTCAAGTCAGGTGTTAGGTATGGAGGATGGAGGCTTCCTAAGATGCATTCCAAAGGAGAATGAGAGGACATGAAGGCATCGTTCCCGTGGATGGGGGAGGAGTAGAAAAAATGTCACTGCAGCCTGTAGCCGGGGACATCTCCAGGACTCTGGAAGGACCAGAGTAAGACACAAGCCATTCAATGGATCATAACCTCACCTTAATGAGAGTCAGATACTTAGCCTGGCTAAGCTCAAGGAGGGACTCAGTGCTTGGTACCAGGGCTTTCATGGAGACCAGAAGGTGAGGACAAGAACCAAGCTCTAGGGGTGGGCCACAACAAACCTCACACATGAGATTTATTGGGAAACCACAGAGGGATGGCTGCCTCTGCTGAGGTGAGAGGCAGAGAACCGAGTAGTAGGCAGACTTGTATAGGGTTTCTTGAGGGTGGAGTTTTCGAGGCTGGAGGTTTCCAGGGTAGGGGATTGGTGGGATTTCAAGTCCTGAGCTTGGGGTGAGCTCAGGGATTGGTGGGATTTTTTCCCTTCCTCTCTCTTTCTCTCTCTCTCCCCCTCCTCCCCAGCCCTGCTTACTCTGGCCCAAAGGTTTTTTTTTATTTATGTATTATATGTAAGTACTGTAAGACACTGTAGCTGTCTTCAGACACCCCATAAGAGGGCATCAGATCTCATTACAGATGGTTGTGAGCCACCATGTAGTTGCTGGGATTTGAACTCAGGACCTCCAGAAGAACAGTCAGTGCTCTTAACTGCTGAACCATCTCTCCAGCCCAATTAGTAGGATTTTTGAGCTCAGGGATTGATGGGATTTCAAGCCCCAGAACTGAGCTTGGGCCTTTGACCCTACTGTCTGGCCTCGAACCCATAAAAATCCACCTGCCTCTGCCACCTTAGTCCTGGGATTAAAAGCTTGTGTCATCCTGGCCTTGAAAATTCTTTAACCAAAGATAAGCCCCAGGTTGGCCCCTGACCACCCTCAAATACTCTCTCATGGCCAAGCTGGGCTTCCCTCTCCTGCTTCTTTTCCATTGAGTGGATGTATCTCTTGACAGTGGGCATAGAGAGGCTGGAGAGATGGCTCAGTGGTTAAGAGCACTGACTGCTCTTCCAGAGGTCCTGAGTTCAATTCCCAGTAACCACATGGTGGTTCACAACAATCGGTAATGGTATCTGGTGCCCTCTTCTGGTGTGCATGAAGGTAGCCTACAACAGTGTGGTCATACACGTAAAATAAATAAGTAAATCTTTAAACAGACAAACCCGGGGAGCCCAGCACTCTCTTTCTACTATCCACAGACTGGTCCTTGGCCCTGGGCCTTAGAGACGTCTCCAAAGAAGGGATTGGCCTGAATCTGAGGCAGTGAATTAAAGCAAGACTAGGAAGCAGGGGCGAGTCTCCCCGAGTGTCTTCCCAGGTGGAGGGTGGGGTGCTTTTTACTCCTGGACCTAAAGGGTCCTAAAGAGACTTAAAGGGTAGATGCCCACAGGCATCTAGAGAACGTTACCATCAGAGCCCTTAAGGGGCTGTCCTCCTGAAGGGGCCTCTTCCCCCCACCCCCTCATGTGTGGGAGAGATCAATACTAAGGCTGCTGCTCCCCCTCTGCAGTCTGGCCACCCCCCAGGCACAGATGGTGTCACACCTGCTCTGTCCTGTCCCTGCGGTAAAATGCCTGACACTGTAAAAGAAGGAATAGTCGATCCATCCTGAAGACCATTGATCTGCATCAAAAGGCAGATGCTGGTTCAGGCTGGTCCAGGGACCCCGATGTGAGCAGCACTGCTGTGCTGGCTCCCCCGTGTCAGTCGGACCTAAGCTAGAGTCCTCAGAGAGGAGGGAACCCTAACTGAGAAAATGCCTCTTGAAGATGGGGCTGCAGCCAGGCCTGTAATGAATGGTTGATGGGGGCAGACCCAGGTGGGTGGGGTCGCTCCTGGGCTCCATAAGAAGGAGCAAGCCAGTAAGCTCTACTCCCTCCTGAACCCGTATCAGCTCCTGCCTACACGCTCTGGCCCTGTTGGAGTTTCTTCCCTACCTAGAAGTATAAGCTGAAATAAACCCTTCCCCCCCCCAGCAAGTTGCTTTGGCCATGAGGTTTCACCACAGCAATAGTAACCCTAATGGTGCAGCTGCCCAGTCTGTCTCTCCTTTTTCTCAGTCTGGAACTCCAGCTCATGGGACTGTGATGCCCACACTCGGGGTGGGTCTTCTCTGTGCTGCTAAACCTTTATGGAAATACTTGACACATCCAGAGGTGTATTCTCATGGGTTTCAGTGGTCTGCAGGATCCTGTGTGGGAATTATTCTCTCTCCCTCTTTCCCCATCTCCCCCATACTCTTCCCCTCTCCCCTCCCTCTTTCTGTTTTTCTTCTAGGTCCAGAGGACAACATATAAGGCCAATCATATAAGGGCTGCACCCACCAAGAGGTGAGAGGAGGAACGGCCTTGGTTGAGATGGTGCTCCCTTGAAGGTATCTGTGGAGCTGGGCATTGAGGGATGAATAGGAGTTTGCTAAGTAACATTGGAAGGAAGGTGTGCTCCAGGCAAGGCATCTCAAGGAAGGTGACCGTGGAGTTACAGGGTGAACAAAGAACACTTGGAGGTGAACTAACAGTTGTGTGTGAAAACAGCTGTGGGGACAGAATGGTGGGAAGGGTATTGTGGTGGACCAAGAGGCCCCTGGACAGAGAAGGCTGGTACAGATCTGTTGGGATTGGATCAGCATAGGGTCAGATGGGTGTGAGCACTGGCGAGTTGGAAAGCCTCTAGCTTATGGAGATTTACTGGACCAACGGGGGCCTGTGGGAGAGAGTGAGGAGAAGAAGCCTCGACCAGCCTGGAGTCTCTGGGCCACACTGCCTGGGGGACAGGGCTCAGAACTCTGGCTGGGCAGATGGGTTTCAGGTAGCATATGGATCTCCTGGACACAAGCCTAGTGCAGCCTTTATTCCTTCTTTTCAGGGTCTGGGACCTCAATAATGTATATAAATCAACCAAGTCTCCACATGGGGTCTGTCCGGAACAGTGGAGTAGAGCTGGCAGGAACCAGGTACCCTCTCTTCCTGTCTTGAGCCTTGGATACAGTAACTTCTCCTGGCTTCTTCAGTGCAAGCCAGTCTGCCCTACATGGCCACAAGGATCACAACCAGGTCCAGCTGATGTCATGGAGGAACATCCAGAAGCGATTGCAAAGAAGATATCCCACAAAATCACGGTGGCAGCGACATGCATGCGGAGTGGCGGTAGATGCAGGGGTAGGAAAAGGAGCTCTGGCCAAAGCGAGGCTTGCCAGTGGGGTGAGACGTGGCCTCAAAACCCTCAACAATAGGCCACACTCCAGTCTTCCTCACTTTTCACTCAGCCTTCCATGGGCCAGCGAGCTCCCAGGACACTCCTAACTCCCCCAGGACTCTGTTTAGGCGATAACACAAAGATCCCCGGCCCCGCCCTGTCACTTTACTCTGGCCCTGCCTGGCATCCTTAATAACACACTCTTGAGGCTATCCAGGTCCACCTACATGTGCTGTCACTCATCTTTAGCCCTGCCCATGCTGTCACTCAGCCTTAGCCCTGCCCAGACCCCGCCCTGGCTCCGCCCCATCACACACGTGCCATCCCTTGGCCTGCTCCCCAAGCACTTGTGCTGTCACTCAGCCCAGTGCTCTCAGCGTGGGGGTAGAAGCGCCACTGCCCGTCCCACTGGCCGCCCAGTCCTTGGCTCTTCCGCCGCTGCCCCAATGGGTTCTGCTCTGTTCTTCGCCCTCGGGCTGCTTGCCCAGGTAAGCTTCTGAACCCTGTGGCATCCCTTCCTCTAGCTGTTGGGCTAGCTTTCCTGGGACCACTGGTCTGGAGTGTCTTTGGGGGAACCTGAGAGCTGCGGCCTGCAGTGTCCAGGGTGGGCCACACTCTCTGATGTATTGTAGGAAGGGGTGTTCTGTGTTTAGGGGCTTCCAGGGGGAGTGACTGACCTGCACACCAGTAAAATGGTTCAGGACTGGAGAGCATCTCTGAGGCACCCGAGCAGCCATCGGACTGTCCCCTCAGTCTGGAAGTGTACCACGAGTGCCTCCTGGAGCCTCCCAGAGCCTAAGGGTGGCCAGTCTTGAGAGATCTTTGTATGCCAGAGAATGAGGCAGAGAGAAGGGACAGGAAGTCCCAGCATCTGTGGAACGTACGCCCCTGGTTGGTCTTGGTGATGCCTGAGTCTTTCTCTGCCCAATGGTCCTGGAGTGGCTGCAACTCTTCCCTTCAGGACCTAGGAATCCAGAGAAAGTAACTCCAGGCCAGAGCAGAGCAACACAGACTCAGTTTACGCTGCCTTTGACCTGAGCAGGCCAGCGGCTGTGCCTGGATCCACCTGGATATGTAGTGACCTGTGGTCCCCAGGATCATCCAGTCTCTAGTACCCTGTCTTAACATGGCACAAGGAAGGGTGGGTAAAGCCCAGGTCCCCAGTTTTTCCTGCTGTTGGCATTCCCCAGATAGGCTGCTGAATGGTCCTGGACTGGCCCAGATGGGGATGTAGATTCTGTGGTCCCTGCCAGGGTCCCCTACCACAGAGATGGGCAATGAGGTCGTGGCCAGCCTCTGGGCCCCAGAGGCAACAGGTGGCAAGCACAAAGGATTGCTGTGTATGGAGAGTAGTCAGCCAGCACTGCATGTGTGTGTAGTGGGGGGTCCCTCCCTTCCGGGAACACACTTCAGGACTTTCTTGGTCCCCTCAAATTCCCACAAGCCTTGCAGCTCAGCTCAAGTTTCAGTTCTTGGCAGCTGACGGGAGCCTGACCAGAAAGACCCTCTAGCAGCTGGCCCTGGGGCATCAGTCCTAGTCTCCAACCACCAACACTCCGGCCTTGGGGGCCCACATTCTTTTACGTGGGTACAGCTGCTAGGCTACTTAAGACCCAGCACCCCTCCAGACCTTACATAGAACCCCAGTCTTGTGCATAATGTCCTGACCGATCAGAGGCCCCTCCATACCCTGGGTTGGGATCCACTCCACACTGGCTACAATAACAGCACTGGGTACCAGCACCCCCAAAGACTGGAGGATAGGTAGTGTTGGGTAGCATTCTTCTTCCCCTCCCTCCCCAAGCCTCCCCTCTCTGTTGCACTAGGGCAACTGCACAATACCCCTCCTCCAGGCATCTGGAGGCCCCAGCAGTCAGGTGGGGGCAAGGACACGCCCCCAAGCCTGGCCTTCTGAACTTACTTTACAGCAGCACTCAAATTAGCTCCAGTGCAAGGGGATCTTTTCCTACCCCCCAAATGTACCCCTCCCCCCAGCTTTCTCGCTTCTGTCTGCTCTTGTCCACACACCGGGGTCCTGAGGCTGCCGTCTGGTCCTTCCTGCTTCCTCACTGGGCTTTTCCCTGGCCACCCTGGCCCAGCAGCTCTGTCTGGGGCTCCTCCGTTTGCGGTTGGAAGTGGGTTGTGCATGGATTCACACCTCGCTCCATCGCCTCCCTATGGAGGTTCCCCCTGGAGTCTGAGTTTCCCCAAACTCCAAGGCAGCACCAGAGGGTTGGATTATATTTTAAACTGGTCCCCACCAGGCCTCAAATTCTGGCTGCCCAGGAAGATCACAAGTTCATGATCAGCCAGGGCAATTTACTAATACCTTGCCTCAAAAGAAAAATAAAAGCAGCCAGAGATACAGCCAGTAGAAGACTTGCTAAGTATGCTTGAGACGTAGGGTCTAATCCCAGTATCATCCACACACGTTAGCACTGGTACTCATAAAGATGACCCCCTCAGCCCCTTTGTCTAGGAACCAATGAAGCCACATGGCGTCTGAAAGAAAGATGGGTGGCAACAGTATTTTGGGGGACTAGTCACTGATGTTGGGAAAGGGTCTCATCTCTAGCAGGTCCAGCCTGCAGCCTGCAGTGACTCAGGCTGGAGGCAGGGTGCTCATGGTCTGAGCTCTGTACCCAGCCTGTGCTGGCAGGCAGGCAGGACCAGTCTGATCGGCAGGAACAGCTGCCTGTCTGCCCCCTCCTCATTCTCCCCTGATGACTGCAGCAGCTGGACAGGGTGGTCCCACAGTGGGAATGTGGGCCACCCTAGGCCAGGCCAACAGCTGGACTCATTCCTGACATGCTGGCTGTCCAGGAATGAGGTGGCCGTGGATTCCAGCCTGTGGGAGCTGCGCAGGCCTGAGAAGCCTGTGGGAAGTCAAAGCAGGGGCTTCCTGCCCTCCACCCAAAGGCTGTTAGCTCTGCTAAGATGGAACAGACTCCTTGGCCTTGTGGCTAGGGCACTTGTGTCTTCCCAGTCAGTCCCCTCTCCCTGTCACCAGAACCTCTGCCCAGGGTCAGTGCAGGGAAGTGCACCAGCGCCAGACAGCTTTCTCCTTGGCCACTAGCAATGGATGATGCTATTCCTGTTGGTAAATCTCCTGCCTGGCCAAAGCACATACTGCATGCATAGCAGGACCCTGGTCCCCCTCAACTCTTTGGGGTTGGGAGGGGGTCAGGAAAGACCCCAGAGGGTAGTTGGCTGAGGAGTATGGGTTCAGAACACTGGCTTCAGATGTCTAGAACTTTCCAACTTTTGTCTGGGTTGGTCCTTGGCCAAGAGCAGGCCTGGGATGAGGTGAAGCATATTGGGTATATACTGTGGGAAGACTCTGTAACTGGTATGGGGAACAGAGGAGTGAACCGTGTAGGAACATCTTCCACAAAATCACCTTCCAGGTGCCTCGTCCTTGTCCTCTGTCCTGGATATAGGGAGCCTGTGAGCCAGCTGTGGCCATGTGGCTTTGTCCTAAACACCAGGTGTCCTAGCTTCCCAAGGAGGCCCCTAGCCTTGCCTCCCGCCTGCCACGTCTTCTGGGAAGTGGGCAGGGTGAGAGACCATGGGTTAGGCTACACAAATGCCTCCCAAGAGCCGGAAGTTGGCTGTGGCCTGCCCATTGGGCGCCCACTCATACCCCTGCAGCCTCTGATCTGGGCACGGGGCCCTGCTAAGACATTGTGGTTCTGTGACCTCGTGAACTTGGGTTGTGGACAGGCCAGGGACCCAAGGTTCCCAGGCCCTGCCTTGACCACACCCAGTGAGTGCCAAGCCCGTGGGCACTGGCTGGGGCAGCTGATGGAGGCAGCAGGACTAGGAGGTGGGAGGAAGTTCTTCCCAGGCCATGGGGGCTTCAAAGGGCCTGGGAATCCCATTCTCAACAGGCCTTCCCAAGGCAGGGCAGACACTACAGATGACATCAGCCCGGCATGCCTTCTGGTGCCAACTGTGGGCAAATGGCTCAGCCTCTCTAGACACGTCTCGGGGCTATAAGAAAGGTGCTTCCCTTCTCCCAGGCTTCGGTGTCACAAAGAGCCCTAGATCCCAACCCACACGCTATCCTGAGGGGAGGAAGACAGAGCCAGACGTCCTCCAAAGCAGCCCCTCGGGTGCATCTGAGTCTGCCACCAAGCTCGGGCAAAAAGTCCCTGTGTCCATGGAGGCTGTGTCCCAGGTTCTCCATGCCAGGCAGACAGGTGTGTGCCTGGTAGGGACACTGCCCTGACCTAGAAGTGTCTCTGCATGCTGGCCTTGGCAGGTTCTAAGGCCAAGGTGCCATCTGTGAGGACAGAAATGCCCAGGCAGGACTCCGGTCCCTCCACACTTACCCTGCTGTCTTGAACAGGGTCCTCTGCTCTCTGGACTCTAGAACTAAGTGGGTGACAGGACTTTACTGCAGCTGGCCTCTGCTGCCAGGAGCGGCTGTGTGTGGAGTAGGTGGCTGAGGTCCTCACTGGTAGGATGGAAACAAGGGGCTCCCGGCGTGGTGACTCAGTCGGGCTGGGAAACGGCAAACAACAGAGATGGCGCCAAAGGCTTTGATCTCAAAGCAGGTTATATGCAGGTGCCCACAGGGCCAGTACCTTCCTGAGCCTTGGCCATCCAAGTGTGCTGCAGGAAGAGATGTGGAGAGGCCAAAATCTAAGTGGCCCCCTGGCTGGCTGGCTGCTCTTTTTCTGCTGCTCTTAGAGCATTCCCTCACCCCCAGTCAGCCATTGTATTTCCCTCCTGTGACCGCCAGCCAGCCTCCATGGAGGCTCCACAGATCCAACTGAAGTAGAAGCCAGGGGGCCTGGGTAGGCAGCAGGCAAGTCCCCAAGGAGGGAAACTGGGAGAGAAGCTGTCCACTTTTCATGGAGTGAGCAGATGGGGGACCATTCGAGCCGCTGGGCTCTGGGGAGGAGGCGGTGCCCGTATGGCTCAGTCCCACCAGCCTCCCTGGATGTAAGTGCCATTCACACAACCTTATAATTTACAACATTTCTTTTTACGTGATTTGCCTGGTGTATGTGTAAGTGTATATACCACCATATAAATGCAGTACCGGACGAAGCCAGGAGACTGTGTCAGATATCGCCCCCAGGCCTGGAGTTACAACAGATGGCTGTTAGCCATCATGTGGGTTCTGGGAATCGAACCCTGGTTCTCTATAAAAGCAATAATTGCTTTTAAACATTGAGCCATCACTCCAGCCTCCATGTGACCTGCTGACAGAGAGAAACTGGCTACCTGCTTTCTGGTCCCTGCCAGGGACTTAGTTCCCTCGCTTGAGGAAACCCCATGTGGGGGTTTCCCTAGGTATGGACACACAGTGAACACTTAGCACGAAAGCTATGAGGGGATCTCCTTGGCGCTCCTGATTGCAGTCCTGCCTGTCATCCTGAGGGACGTAGTCAGGGGCAGGCTTCCCTCCAATAACCGTGGTGATACCGAGGAAATGATGGCATACTGACAGCTTGGGATCCATGCTGAGGCTGGGGCAGGCATACTCAATGCTGTGTTGGCATGTCTGTGTGCGGTGGCTCTGCCCTCCACCCTCCCAGCCCTCCTCTGTCCTGAGGACCACGCAGTGCTCGCCCCTCCACACGGGCAGCCCAAGAATCTGTCCTTGGAAGGAAGGATGGTGTGATCCCAAAGAGGAAGCTTTTCCAGGCACTTGCCTGCAGAGGGTACACGTGTACATATGAGACATAAGGCTGGAGAGCAGGCTCATCTTTGGCTACATGGTGAGTTTGAGGCCAACCTGGGCTATGTAAGTCATAAACAAACCACAAAGCAGAGAGCCGTCTGAGCTGAGGGCCGTTGGGAGTCTGAACCCTACCCACCCAGGGATCTGCTATTTTACTACAGCAGTCCCCACTGACGGTGACCCTTGCGTCTCAACCCATGCTAAGGCTAAGCATTGGTCTGATAGCTGGCATCTGGTACTGAGTACAGCAAAGGAAGCTGCTAGCCCTGAGTAGTCACCTGGATGAACTGCAATGAGACAGAAGGGTAAGCATGGCCCTGTTTCCTATCTTCTGAGACTGCAGCTGTGGACTCGACAGATTCAGAGGATAATAATGTCTAGAAAGCATCTCTCTGCAGGACAGAACCTCTAAAGAAGGAAGTTATTTAAAAAGAAGGCACATGGGGCTGGTGAGATGGCTCAGTGGTTAAGAGCACTGACTGCTCTTCCGGAGGTCCTGAGTTCAAATCCCAGCAACCCACACGGTGGCTCACAACCATCTGTAATGGGATCTGATGCCCTCTTACAGTGTGTCTGAAGACAGCTACAGTGTACTTACATATAATTAATAAATAGAAAACCTTTGGGCTGGATCGAGCAGGGGATGGAGCGAGTAGGGCCAGAGCAAGAGGGAAAAGGGAAGAGTGGGGGGAGAAGGTATGTACCAGGCAACAAGACAGTTCAGTGGGTAGGCAGGTAGTGGAGTTTGCTATCAAAGACCCAAGTGTGTTCCTAGAACCTACATTGCAGAAGGAGAGACCTGACTCCTGTAAGCTGCCCTCTGACCTCCATATTCGTGCTGCATGTATGTGTCTCTCCACCCCCAAGATAAACGTAAAGAAGAGGCATGTGAATGGCCCTGAGGTGGAGACTGAAATCTCCCAAGCTCTGCCCTTGGCTCAAGAAGGCCAGGCTAGCAAGGATTCTGAAGGATCAGCCCCTCTGCTGGCCCGGGACCCTCCTGTGGGCCTGGGGAAATGCAGCCAGGGATGGCTACAAATGTTAAGAGCATTTCCAAGCCTAGCAGTCCCTGTGTGCTAGAGCCTTCTGCAGCCAGCGCTTCCACAGACCAGGTGGTACCCTGTTCAGCATCCTGGAAGCATGAGGTTGCCCTAGGTTTTGTTCCTAGCCAGCAGGATGTGACCAGCATCCACACCCATGGCAGCCTCTGCCAGGCTGTGCTTTGCAGTGAGGACTCATTCAGAAATACAATGGAGCCAGTAATACAAGGGCATCCCCAGCGTCTTCAGAACACTGGTTCTTATCATCCCTCCAAATTAAGGAACAATTGGAGGGCAGGTCCCCTGGTGAGATGAAAACCACCTGAGAACTAGGACAGTACCTCAAGGTACTATCTAGTACCTAGTATCTGGCGCTGTGAGCATAAATGGGTAGTGGCAGTGGGTTTGGGCAGAATGGGTGTCCGCAGGGTTCCCTATGAGCTTAGAGGCTTCCCCTGTCTGAAGTCACACAATCCTGGACTCTCTCTCTCTCTCTCTCTCTCTCTCTCTCTCTCTCTCTCTCTCTCTCTCTGTTTTGGTTGGGGATCTTTTTGTTGTTGTTGTTTTTCAAAGATTTTTTTATTTGTTTTATTTAAGTACACTGCCACTGCCTTCAGACACACCAGAAGAGGGCATCAGATCCCCTTACAGATGGTTGTGAGCCACGTGGTTGCTGGGAATTGAACCCAGGACCTCTGGAAGAGCAGTCAATGCTCTTAACCACTGAGCCATCTCTCCAGCCCTATGTCTCTCTTTTAAATTACATTTATTTACTGTGGCAGGAGCATGTACGTATCACATGGAGGTCAGAATACAAGTTCTGAGAGTCAATTCTCTATCTACCATATGGCTTTTAGAGATGAGACTCAGGCTGTCCATCTTGGGAACAAGCATCTTTGTCCACTGAGCCAACACTGGTCCAGCATGTGTAGAGGTCACTGTCAACCTCCTGGGTGTGACAATAAAGAATGGAATATATTTCAAGAGTTCTGGGTTTCCAGAACTGAGATACAGTTATGAAAGTCATGTAGCGCATTGAATAGGTCATCCCTTTTCCCCAGCCAGCCTCTCAGTGGAGCCACACAGGAAGCCCTGTCTCTCCCTGTGCCCTGGAGCAGCCCTGGCTGTGGCCCAGCCCAGTCCCTGGCATCTGAAGGGCATGTCCTCCCTGGCCCTGCCCCATGCTATAGACTAGGCTGGCCAGCAAAGGAGACCACAGACACTAAGTCCCACTGTGCAAAGCAGCTTAGAGTTGCTCCTTGATGCCCAGAGTCGCCCGGGGCTCTGGAAGCGTGGGCATTCCTTCTGCAGTGCAATACTGAGAAGCTGGATGGGGTATCCTGAGCATGGCCCCTCTCTGTTCACACAGCTGACTACAGCAGAGGAGCCATCAACTCTTAGGCTCCCAAACCTGGTTTGTGGCCGTGTTTAAAATCAAGCCCCAGGCCTGGTGGCAGAGGGAGGTTTCTGACACAGGGTCTGCTGTGTGCATGGGTGCCCTGAGGATAGGGGATGTGTATTGGGTGAGGGTTGGACACAGATGCTTAGGGGCAGGACCCCTCCCCTCCCTAGTCCATTCTAATAAAAGCAGGCACTGTTACCATTAACGGGTGACATTCAAGCTATGAGGCTGAAGAGGGACACATGTCACCTCCCACTCTAACTCAGTGGCACCATTTTTGACTGAGTCCCTGGCCCCACCAGCTGCTGCCTGGGCACTTTCTTGAGCCCTGTTGGCACCTGACCTCTCAGGGACCCCAGGAAAAGTGCAGACCCTCACATTGCCTCCAACAACCCACTAAACAGTGTCGACAGTGGGGATCTGGTGACCCTGTGGACACAGCCTATATTCTGGGATCTAGACAAGGAAAAGAGACAGGCATGGGACATCCATATGGGAAGTTTGAGAGCTAAGCTCCCCAGGATGAGGCTATCCAAGCCCACATAGCCTGTACCCTGCAGGGTGACACCCCCAGGTGGTATAGGGGCCAAGCACAGTCATCCTAGTGCTCCTGTACCCTGTGTGATGGAACCCTATTTGTGTTTTAGAGCCTCGGCCTGTCCTGGGCAGTCCCTGAGCCTGAACCCAGCATCCTGTACCCCTGGCGCAGGGTATCAGCCTCAGGCCGTGTGAGGAGAGCCTGGGTCATCCCACCTATCAGTGTGTCTGAGAACCACAAACGCCTCCCCTACCCGCTTGTGCAGGTAAGAGGGGGGATAGGTTGTCCCCATAGGTTCCACCACTTCTTAAAGATCCTCTTAGATCTGGGGAAGCCCCATCTGCTGATAGGAGCTAGCCTAGAAAGGACTTTTTCACTTTGTGGGATAAAAACAGGGCCATAAGCACCTCGCTACTCCAGTGAGCATGCCCCCAGGCTATATGCCCCATGGAAGGTGTGCACTGCATCACCAGTACAGACATGTGATATGAGTATTCAGGCTTCTTCATCCTCAGAATAAAACTTGCTGCCAAGTCCCAGGGTGCCCTGCAGCTGGGCTACAGCTTAGGGGAGCAGCTTGTTAGTCTGCTCATCTAGTCGGGGTGAAACATGAAGGTATTGGGGTGCTCTCTGGCCCTCACAGAGCCCCACTTCTCCCCCACAGATCAAGTCTGACAAACAGCAGCTAGGCAGTGTCATCTACAGCATCCAGGGCCCTGGAGTGGATGAGGAGCCCCGAAATGTCTTCTCCATTGACAAGTTCACTGGGAGGGTGTACCTCAATGCCACGCTGGACCGTGAGAAGACCGACCGCTTCAGGGTAGGGCCTGGTGGGAAGCCAAACTGCTCAGACCTCTGTTCTCCACCTGACAGGCTCCAGGCCAGATGCTTCTGAAGCAGATCTGATCCTCATAAGACCCACATCAGAGGATTAGGTGTTTGGGATCATGTTACCACATAGCATAGGGCCACCTTGAGGCCATGAAGTAGGTGGCCTTTTGGAGGGCAGAGCACCGTTGTAACAGATGGGCTGACATGACAGCCAGTTCTCCTTGGATCCAGGTTCTGTTTGGTGGATAGGTGTGTCATGAAGAATTCCTGAATAGTGTTACTGTCCGCTGCGGGGATGATCTCTGAGGAGTGATTAACTAACACGGGGCCTCCACTACCATCACAGTGTTGGGGTTCAGGAAGAGATGTGCGAGTCACAAGGTGTGCACAAGGCCAAGAGACGAGCCTGGGACCTCCTTTATCTGCCAGGCTTACCAAGCATCTAAAGGCCCTGGTTTCCATCCCCAACATGGATAAATAAGTAAATAGAGCTTTCAATAGTATTACAGGCATATGACACTTAGAAGGCTCAGGAGGATCATGAGTTCAAACCCAGCCTCAACTACATAGCAGAAACCTGTCACAAGAATAAAACGAAGCAAAACCTGTAGAAGCCTTATGTAGCCAGGACCCTGTTGACTGCATCCTGGCCCAAGATAGGACAGCTTTCTACCTCCTCTTTCTCAGGGGCCAAGATTTCTTTTACATCCTCAAGAGATTCTTCCAAACTTAAGAGGCTGCTACGCCATTCTTCTAGAGGAACCCATTAGATGATTTTCTTTTTTTAAGTGTGACTCGCAGTGTCTTGCAGTGTATCTCTACACTTGAATTTGCTGTCTCTCTGTCTCTGCCTTCCAAGTGCTTGCCATTCTCTGAAAAGAAGCAGGTTTAAAATGTTGTAATCTCATGTGAAACCCTGTTCCAAAAAGGTAAAATGAATTAAGCCAGGCATGGTATGGGCAGATCAATGTGAGTTCAAGGCTAGCCTGGTCTACACAGTGAGTTCCAGGACACTACGGCTCACAGAGAGATCCTGTCTAAAAAATATTGTTTTAAATTAAAAATTAAGAAAGTAAAATGAATGAATTTGACAGGAGCCAAAATCCACAGAGAAAGGGAGATAAACCTTAGTGAGAGCATTACTGCATCCACACAACGATGCAGTGAGTGTCCTGGCAGCCAAGGGAAGAGAGGAAAGTTGGAACCTGTGTTCCAGGAGAAAGCAGGCTCTATTCAGAGAAAGGGTGCATGCCCGCTGCACACACTCTAGCCCATGTGTTCCTCACCTGTGTCAGCCTTTGCTGTTCCTTCTGTATGGCTTTAGGAGCCACAGAGACATTGTTCACCCTCTGTTTGTTCAGCTAAGGGCCTTTGCGCTGGACTTGGGTGGCTCTACCCTGGAGGACCCCACGGACCTGGAGATCGTTGTGGTGGATCAAAATGACAACCGGCCAGTCTTCCTACAGGATGTGTTCAGAGGCCGCATCCTGGAGGGTGCCATCCCAGGTGAGGTGGGCATGCAGCCCCATCCAGGGGGTGGGCCTTGAGGTGATCCAAGTCCCAGAATTCCCCACAACCAAAGGATTAGAGATATAGCCTCCCCTCCCCAACCAGTGCACTTGCCTGGCATGCCAGCTTCCTCCCTAGCACTGCAGGATTGGCAAGTCGAAGGTCATCAGAAAGGTCGGGTGTAAGAAAGCCATCTCTCACACTTCTCCTGTCAAAATTAATTTGATCTGCACAGAGAGGCTTCCCGGTGGCTGTGTGTTCCAGCTGTTTCATGGTGGTGAACCTTGCGTGATATGAGGCTTAGCATTTCAGTGGAGCCGTCAGCCCTACTCAGTGTGTCCGTCCACAGGCCATGAGCTCGCTCTAGTGTGGTTTTATGCCCCAAAGAAAACTCCATGGCCTGGGGCAATGCCTCCTCTGGCTGCTGCTTCAGGTGCAGTCTGGTCTCAGTCTCCCCAGCCTGTTGTGGTGGCACATGCCTGTGAACCTTGCACCTGGGAAATGGAGACTGATTTAGTTACCTAACCAATCTGAGGCTGGCTTTGACTACTTGAGACACTGGTACCTCTTCAGTCAGGCTGGGCAGGGCCCGGCAGGACACTGTGCCCATCCACCCTCCATTTCTTATTGCCTGTACCCAGTGTGTGTGTTCAAACCTGGCCTAAGCAAGAGCTTCAGGGAGCCCAAAGCACACAAACAGAGTCTTGCCTGGTTTGCCACTCGGGCTCATTCCATTCCGTCTCATTTATTCATGTTGCAAGACCTCACTGAGGGTGTACGTTTACTTACCTTTCCTGTGACCTGACTTCAGACTTACGGAGAAGTCTGAAACAATTCCTACTGCCCACTGCTGGGAGACGAGACTCAGTTTAACCTGTTTCTGTCTTTCACTCAGCTGCTTGGTTCTAGACCGGATGCTGGACATTGTCTGTCAGCGGTGTCTGAGAACTCTCTGCAGTTACCGAAGTCAGGAAATCAGTGTGCATACCGCCCAGTGTGGCGGCTACATCAGTGTGCATACCGCCCAGTGTGGCGGCTACATCAGTGTGCATACCGCCCAGTGTGGCGACTCCTGACTGAGCTTGGCCAGCTTTAACTTCTGTAACAATGGGTTTGTAAGGACAGAGGACAGTTGGGTCAGGTGTTCTAGTCCCACAGCCTTTCCTTCCTTCTCTTTACCAGACTCTTCTTTCTACCTCATCTCTCCTGTGTGCCTCCAACCTCACTAGGCTTGGTCCAGTGCTTGGTCCTTACAGTCCCATGGAGCCGCCCGCCTGGCCTGGGGCTGCTCATCTGTATAGCAGGGAGGGGTTGGTGTAGGTGGACATGTGCAGAGCGGGGCTGGCTTGACCTCAGCTCCCCCGCAGTCATGGTTCTTGGGTGTTTCCAGCTCTCTGTGCCCAGCCAGCATGCCCAAGGGTTTTCTGTCTCCCTGCCCTTCAAGACCCTGGAGGTGGCCTCAGCTCTACTCCTACCCTTTGCAGTGGGCAGGAGAAACCTGGCACCAGGGCAAAGATACTCTCTCACAGTCCCAGCCCAGACTGCATGTCTCTCAGTATGCCTCAAGCTTCCCCTGCCAGCTTCAGTCCTTATGGGGTGCTTGTGGCACTTGTTAGTGCCACAGTGATAGGCTAGGACTGGCCCCCCCCAAGCACTGTCCTCTAGGGCCCATCTCTGTGTGTGTGTGAAACATTTATCTTCTTCTGGGTAGACTTGTAGTGTTCTATTTCTTATTTTTATTATTTTGTGTGTACGAGTGTCTGTGCACCATATGCATGACAGTTGCTTTGAGACCAGAAGAGGCCACCAGATCTCTTGGGACTAAAGTTATGAATGGTGAATTGCCACGTGCGTGCTAGAGATCAAACCCGGGTCCTCTGGAAGAAGAGTTAGTGTTCTTAACTTCTGAGCCATTGCTCCAATCCCTGGAATTACGATCCTTGCTGCCTGCGGGTAGCACCTTGGAGGATGCTGGGTACCTGCTTTGCTCTGTACCTGTTTGTCTGTGTGTCCTTTACCTCAGCTGGCGTCTGTCTGAGGACCCCAGTGTGTTTACTGCTTTGAGCTGGGACCTTAGGTCCACGTGCTGACCCAGCATGTGGTAAGAAGGTGCGTCGGTTCTCAGCTGAAAGCTCACTGCCGTGAAAGGTCCTGCAATGCTTTACCTTCCATAGGCAAGGCAGCGGGAGTTCCCTGGACTTGAGGCTGGTATAGACACCGCAAGCCCCCGTGACCTAAATGGTACGGAGAGCAGGCTGCCTTCTCCGAGGTCACAGTGTCAGACCTAGGAGATCTGTGCACACTGGGAGCACTCCACACCAACTGGGTTGCCTCGGCACAGCCACCCCGTGGTGGTTAACCACATTTCTCTCTGTTACCCTCAGGCACCTTCGTCACTAGGGCTGAGGCCACAGATGCTGATGATCCAGAGACAGACAACGCAGCCCTCAGGTTCTCCATCCTGGAGCAGGGTAGCCCCGAGTTCTTCAGCATCGACGAGCACACTGGAGAGATCCGCACGGTGCAAGTGGGCTTGGACCGTGAGGTGAGGCAGCACCATGGACAGCTGGGGGGGGGCCTGGGGACCAGTTCTTCACATCTTGTCTCCTCAGGCCTCAGGGCTCCTCACAGGTGGGGAGGGGCCTTCCCACCTCTCTGTGGTCATTTCAGTCCAGTCCTTCCTTGCTGCTGCTGTAACACACACACACCCCTCAGCCCCACAAGCAAGTCACTTATGCCTGGGAGATGCCTCTGAAGCTCTCCTGTGCAGCTGCACCTGGGTATCCCTATCCCTGCCACCGAGCTGGCTCCGCCAGCCAGGAATCTGCTTTCTGCTGCCCCTAACGTCTGACATTTCCGGTACCACAACTGACCCCTTGCTCACTCACAGGCTGGGGTGGGGGCAGACCCCATAAGGGGTAAGCCTGTAGGTGGCTTTGCTGTTATCCTAAAATGGTTGTCTCTAGGCATCATATCTTCTAAGACATGTCACTTTGTCCCCAGGTGGCAGCTGTGTATAACCTGACCTTGCAGGTGGCAGACATGTCGGGAGATGGCCTCACCGCCACAGCCTCGGCCATCATCTCCATAGATGACATCAATGACAATGCCCCCGAGTTCACCAAGGATGAGGTGCCACCTCTTCCCGCCCCCATCAGCTTAGGGCTACCTTCTGTCTGTGGGTTTCAGGAGGGGACTCTTGAGAGGAGGGCGGTGCCTGAGTAGGGAGCATGACACAGGGATACATGTGAGGTTCCTTAGAGAAGAGCAGCTCCGTGGTCCTCAGCCCAGAGTAAGTCTCCTGGGCCCTTGCTGTGTGAGGAGAATAGCTGGTCCAATATCCAGGAGCAGCTCCAGCAGGTGGGGTCTGTGGCCCTGGAAACCAGTGAGATATGCTGTGGTGAGCAACGGCGTTAAGCCAGAAGCAGGAAGGTATCCCGAGCCACAGGGCTAGGCATTCTAATGTGCCTGCCGGTGAGTAACGGGCTGGGATCTCCCAGTTCTTTATGGAGGCTGCAGAGGCTGTCAGTGGAGTGGACGTGGGACGGCTTGAGGTGGAGGACAAGGACCTGCCCGGTTCCCCTAACTGGGTGGCCAGGTTCACCATCCTGGAAGGTGATCCTGACGGGCAGTTCAAGATCTACACAGACCCCAAGACCAACGAAGGTGTGCTGTCCGTGGTCAAGGTGAGCCCTGTCCCTATCATGTGCATTCCCTCAGCTAGAATCTGTCACAGGTGTCTTCCTGTGGCAGCTTGAGCTGCCCTGGATTCCTTCCTGGTGGGGCTGTGCTAGGCGACCTCCTGTGGCAAGGGTATGGGACAGACTGGGTGCTGACTGCAGGTATCTGGCCAGACTGGGCAGTAGGAAACAGCCACAGGATGCCATTGCTACAGCCTGCTCCCTCCTGATTAGGGTGGTCCAAATTTCAAGTAAAACTGCACCAGCATGGTCCCCACTCCTACCAGAGGAAGAGCTGCCAGACACACAGACACACAGACACACACACACACACATACTCACTCACTATACACATATACATACACACACATACACACACACTGTCTTAATCAGGGTTTCTATTCCTGCACAAACATCATGACCAAGAAGCAAGCTGGGGAGGAAAGGGTTTATTCAGCTTACACTTCCACATTGCTGTTCATCACCAAAGGAAGTCAGGACTGGAACTCAAGCAGGTCAGGAAGCAGGAGCTGATGCAGAGGTCTTGGAGGGATGTTACTTACTGGCTTGCTTCCCCTGGCTTGCTCAGCTTGCTTTCTTATAGAACCCAGGACCACCAGCCCAGGGATGGCACCACCCACAATGGGCCCTCCCCCCTTGATCACTAATTGAGAAAATGCCTTACAGCTGGATCTCATGGAGGCATTTCCTCAAGGGAGGCTCCTTTCTCTGTAATAACTCCAGCTTGTATCAAGTTGACACACAAAACCAGCCAGTACACACACATATTCACATTCACCACATACACTCACACATACATGACAGCAACATATGTAGATGTATTTGTCTATTGGTGCATTTGAAGATTTATTGCAAGAAACTGGTCAGACAGTTGAGGTAGGCTGGAACTCTTGAGGGAGAAGTTTTTACGCGATGCTCTGGAAACCTGCCTAGTGGAGGACACCATGAGCCAGACCCTCTGTAGAGCATCAGCTGGCACATCCACTGCCCAGCTATGTACAAAGACACAGGAAAGTATCACACCCAACAAACCTGTTAGAGCTCATCTTGTCACCCATTAATATTTGAGCCTTGCAAAGTTTTTATTATGTCAAGGTTTAAAAGGAGGGAAGGAAAGACGGGCTCTCTGGATAAACTCGGGCAAAGGCTCTTAACACTTGGCATTTCAGCTGTCTCTGTCACTCTCCTACAGCCCCTGGACTACGAGAGCCGTGAACAGTACGAGCTCAGAGTGTCTGTACAGAACGAGGCCCCGCTGCAGGCAGCTGCCCCTCAGGCCCGGCGAGGCCAGACCAGGGTCAGTGTGTGGGTTCAGGACACCAATGAGGCTCCAGTGTTTCCAGAGAACCCACTGAGGACGAGCATAGCTGAAGGAGCCCCACCGGGCACCTCGGTGGCCACCTTCTCTGCCAGAGATCCTGACACAGAACAGCTGCAGAGAATCAGGTGGGGTGTGGTCTTGAGGGTTCAGGAGGAGGGGGTCAGTGGCCCCACTACTGCCGAGGGTGTCTCTGGCCATTGGTGGACAGCCCTGAGGATACACACTCAGGGTATTGAGTCCCTCAGATACCCCTGTGTGTGTGGAATGACCATACCCACGGGGCAGGACTGGGCTCCCACAGGGCACATAGTCCAAGACTGTTCTCAGGCAGCCTCTGATTATTATCTGTCCTTTGTCTTGGGTCCTTGTTTCTGCAGAGAGCTCTAAAGCTTTATGTTTACCACCAGTCCCAAGTGTGGCACAGTGTTCCACATATCTCTGTGGCACCAGCTCTGAGCAAGGCAGAATACAGACCGCCAGCTACTGAGGGGCAGCAGCACAGCTCATGTGTGGTTGCGTTAATAACCAGCTTGGGGTGGTGGTAGCTGGCAAGATGGCTCAGTGGGGTGCCACCAAGCCTGCCCACCTAAGTTCATTTCCTGGAACCCACCTGGTTGGAGGAGAGGCTCAATTCCCCCATGTCCTTTGATCTCTTGTATGTCACGGTGCTCATACATGTGCACACATGTGCAAATAAATAAATGTATAAAATATTAAAATATAAAATGAAAATATTTTTTAAAAAAAGTTAGCTCGGGGCCGGAGGCCTCAAAGGCTGAAGGCTGGCCAACCACAGTTGACATATGGGTGTGTATGTGATAATATGTTTGTATATATGATATGCAACCCCATGTCTGGGCATCTTGGGGGAGCCTCATCCCTCTCCTCCCCTCCCTACCAATAGCTACTCCAAGGACTATGACCCAGAAGACTGGCTGCAAGTGGACGGGGCCACAGGCAGGATTCAGACCCAGCGAGTGCTGAGCCCTGCCTCACCCTTCTTGAAGGATGGCTGGTACAGGGCCATCATCCTAGCCCTGGACAATGGTGAGGGCAAACAGGTGGTGTCCTTGTCCCACTGCCCACTGCCCACTGCTCCCCTAAGTGGACTGACAGGGTAGGGTGTGGGTGGGGCTTGAGCTTATTAGCTCTCCCTTGCTTCCAGCCGTGCCTCCCAGCACAGCAACGGGCACCCTGTCCATTGAGATCTTAGAAGTCAACGACCACGCCCCTGCACTGGCCCCTCCTCCATCTGGCAGTCTGTGCAGTGAACCAGACCAGGGCCCTGGCCTCCTCTTGGGTGCCACGGATGAGGACCTGCCCCCGCACGGGGCCCCCTTCCACTTCCAGCTGAACCCCAGAGTACCAGATCTCAGCCGGAACTGGAGCCTCAGCCAGATTAACGGTGCGCTCCCCCATTCCCCCTCTCACCCCCCTATATCCCCCCCCCCAACCCTGGGACCTAAGAGATAGGCCGATAGAATGTATCGCCATGACTACATCCTCGGGCAGGGCTGGGATTAGTTTCCACAGTACCCAATGGATAGATGGGGAAACTGATACCCAATGACTCAGGTACTCTCTGGGCGGGAGCGGGGTTACCCTGGAGCTTCTGCTGACCACGCTGTGGTACGCCTTCTGCAGTGAGCCATGCACGCTTGCGGCTCCGACATCAGGCCTCTGAAGGCCTGCATCGCCTGAGCCTGCTGCTCCAGGACTCTGGGGAGCCGCCCCAGCAGCGAGAGCAAACGCTGAACGTTACCGTGTGTCGTTGTGGAACGGATGGCACTTGCCTGCCCGGGGCCGCTGCGCTGCGAGGAGGAGGTGTAGGCGTCAGCTTGGGTGCACTGGTCATTGTGCTGGCCAGCACCGTGGTCCTGCTCGGTGAGTGAAGGTCCTCGGTCCCACCCTCTGTCCTAGGTGCCTTCCTCCCCCTCCGTCCTTTAAGCGCCCACACTCCAGCCAGTCTCTTGGGCTTCCAGTTCTCATCCTGCTTGCTGCGCTCAGAACACGGTTCCGGGGGCAGTCTCGGGGCAAGAGTCTGTTGCATGGGCTACAAGAGGATCTTCGGGACAACATCCTTAACTACGATGAGCAAGGAGGCGGGGAGGAGGACCAGGTAAGGAGAGAGGAGTGGTGGTTTAGACACACGGAACCCTAGGAAGGGGTCCCCAGAATCCCCAGCAGCCTCCTAGAAGGTCCTCTGGCAATCAGCAGGTCCCTTCTCTGACCTTAGCTGTTTACTGTGCACGCAGGATGCTTACGACATAAACCAGCTGCGCCACCCAGTGGAACCGAGGGCCACCAGCCGCTCTTTGGGCAGGCCGCCCCTGCGCAGGGATGCTCCTTACAGCTATGTGCCACAGACACATCGAGTGCTTCCCACCAGCCCATCTGATATCGCCAACTTCATCAGTGATGTAGGTGCCCTGGGGGTTGGGGGGGGAGGGTTGATCACAGAATGGGGCACATGCATGCTTGTATGCACACATGCACATGTGCATGAACATACCCACGTCCACCCTGCTTCCAGTCCCCATGCTACAGAATGTCAGGGGGTGAGCTCACCAGCAGGACCCTGGCTGAGCCTTAGGGAAGTCTCAGAGGGTGAGTGAGCAGGTTGGCCAGGGACTTTTCAAACCCTATGGGTAGGAGTGAAACCTTAGCAGCCACATGGCCAGAGGCGGCCAGCCAGCACTGGCCTTAACAGTTCTGTTTCCTGTCCCTCTGGGGCGCGTACCCTTGCACGGTTTACTTTGTGTTTACTATGATGAGGTAGGAGCAGCACTTGCATTGACGCCATCTGGACAAAGTGTCACCTTGAATACCGCATTTGTGACTACTGTCTACCCAAAGATGATCGGGGGGGGGGGGGGGGGGAGGTGGCTGAGTCCATCCTATATTGACAAGCCTGCCCACACAGCCCAGAGAAAGCTCTCAGCAAACTAGGGGCATCCTTGGGAATGTTAATTCTAGTGCAGGTACTGGTCATAAGATGACTGGGTACCAATGGAGATACTGCCTCTGTAGGGGGCCAGATGCTTATGGAAAGGTGCTTGAGAAGCTGGGGGTGGGCGGGAGGAAGAGTTGCTATGACAGGAGACAGCTTCTCCCCACCCTGAAGGGGAAAGGCTGAAAGAAGTAGAACCTTCTCTGCCAGCCCATTCTGCACAGGGAGATAGATGTTCTGCATGCCCATCCATCTTAAGAGAGGTTTCCTTCTGTGGCAATGCCCAAGGCAGAGTTATCCCTGCCTATGGCTGAGCACCAGAGGGCTCCCGGCTTGCTTGAGTGGTCCTGAGGTCTGTGGGACTTTTCCACAGGGCTTGGAGGCTGCAGACAGTGACCCCAGCGTGCCTCCCTATGACACTGCTCTCATCTATGACTACGAGGGCGATGGCTCTGTAGCAGGGACACTGAGTTCCATCCTATCCAGCCTGGGAGATGAAGACCAGGACTATGACTACCTCCGGGACTGGGGTCCCCGCTTTGCTCGGCTGGCAGACATGTATGGGCATCAGTGAGGGCCAGAGCCAGGGGCAGGTGTCCTGTGTGGACATGCCCACTTGGCCCAACCACGGGGGCTCTCTCCTGGGACATGCACCCAGAAACCCTATGAAGACCAACAGCATGGCCCATCCGAGGCAGAGGTCATCTCTGTGAGCTCCAGGGAACGACTGAGTCAGGGGTGGTGGGAGAACCTGGAGCATGGGCTAGGCAGCCAGAGGGAGCACTCTCTCGCTGGAGTGCAGAAGCCACCTTCAGTCACCCTGCTAGGACTCATCCCATCCTTGTGTCCCAGTTGTGACCCTTGCCTCTGTATGAAAGCAGGCGTCTAAGGAGTGTATTGGAATTAAAGACACACTGTTCAGTGGACCACGGGTGCCCAGTGCCACTCTCACCACAGAAGGTGTAGTGGTCCCTGTCCCAGGTCTATCCTGGGAAGGGACCTCAGGGCTCTGCTCAGCACAGTTGGTGGGAGTAAGGGGCGGCAGGCATAGAACTGGTGAGTTCAGAGCGTGTGTGTGTGTGTGTGTGTGTGTGTGTGTGTGTGTGTGTATGTGCATATGTGCACATGCATGGGAGGAGAGGCATGAATGAGGTCCCCCCTAGGCCCTCAGTTTAGAGAAGGTGGCCTGAGGTCTACCTTTGTCCTTATCCAAGTGGATCTGTCCGAGGAGGTCACCAAGCACCCCTTACTTTTCCTGCTGATTCCCGGTCTTCTTGGGGATGACGTGTCTGCCCTGGTGTGAGTTACTCCAGCTTCAGGTATCTCAAGTGCTCAGCAGTGTCCATTGTCTCAGCTTACAGCCCCCACCCCCACCCCCCGTAGGAACTGTGCTTCTGGGAATGTGGTCAAAGAGGGGGTGATGGAAGAAGAGGCTGTCCATCAGAGACTCCATCTGTGACTGCACCACAGCAGTAGAATTCACCACAGGAGGACAGCCAGGGAAGCAATAAAGCCAGGAAGTAGAAAGCACAGACCATGTGCTTTCTACTGTGTGAGAGGTGTCCCCTTGAGAAAGGCCACTAGCATATAGCTGGTGGGTCAGATGACACACTCCAGTCTGAATGTCACTGGGTAACCCCTAGGACAGAACTCAACAGAGCCCAACGTAGGGCTCAAGGAAAACAAATGAAAACCTGGGGTGTATGCACCCCTGTCCTAGAAAAGGGTCTGCTCTTCTCACCAGAAAACCAGAAGGTGATTTTTCCTTGGAGTCTTGCCATCCCGTGGGGCTTCCCTGCTCTCCCCATGGAAAGCTTCCATGTCCTGTGCTGCCTTCCCTGATCCTAAGCCTGAGGGCCATCTCTGTTCACATGGGAGGGAAGAACCACAGACCTAGGTGAGGGGAGGGGCAGCGTCCTGTCTGCTCCAGACTGCTAAGTAGTCTGTAGCTCCCTCCCCCTTGGCTGTAAGAGGTCACCGAGCATAGCTACAGACTGGAAAGCTAGGAGCCTTGGGACTGTGTGGTCCATCCCAGCATCCGTGGGGACAAGGGACAGGTGGTTGCAGGCTGTCAGGCTTCACCCTGATTACTCTCTCACCTTGAAGTGGCCATTCCTATCTGGGCACATCCTTCTCTCGGGACAGTCTAGCAGGCTACCTGATGTGCTGCCAGCCCAGTGTAGAGGGGTGCTTCCTGACTCAAGGTGACAGTGTGCGCCTCTCACTGTGCTCCGATGCTCCCCCCACACCATCCTACAGCAAGTCCCACCACCAGTGACTGCAGCCCCTGTGCACCGTCTGTCCCAACCTCTGACCTTCACCCCTGCCGTAAACCTTGTGCATAGGGCCAAGTGTTCTAGGCCCAAACCAGGTCCTATTTAGTCCTGTCACAAGATCCTCGACCTCTGTTCTCTGCACCTCAGTTTCCATATCTTAGTCACTCAAATTGTTGTGTAGAGATACTATAACCGAAGATATATATATCTAGTGTGTGTCTTAATTGAGGGGCTTTCTTATACTTTCAGAAAGTTAGTCATCATCATGTCATCGTGGTGAGATGCATGACAGCAGGCAGACAGGCACTGAAATAGTAGATGAGAGCTCACATCTGAACAGCAAACGAGAGAGAGAGAGAGAGAGAGAGAGAGAGAGAGAGAGAGAGAGAGAGAACGAACACAGGGCTTCTGAAACCTCAAAGCCCACCCCATAGACTAACCTTCTCCAAGAAAGACACACCTCCTAATCCTTCGGAAACAGCCCACCAACTGGGAAGCATTCAGACATGTGAGCTTCCGGTGACTGACCTCCTAAGTTGTACATGGGAGTGTTCCTTTATTTTATTATTTTTTAATACTTACATATGACATGTTATTTCAAGAGCATCTCCAGAAACCAGGTAGGCTGGACTCAGGGCTTTCCTGCTCTGGAGGCCAAGGCCCTCGTTGACCTGGGTCTCCTCCCTCTCTTTCTGGATTTCTGCCTCTTCAGGCCTAAAATACTGTCTTAAGTAGCACTAGGCCAGTTTATTTCAACACCCAGTCACTTGTAAAAGCAGACAGGACACGGATAATTTCTGTACAGGAGGGCAGGGCCAGCTGGGGCAGGTCTCAAGGAGATGTGGTCACTGCCCAACGTCCATCCAGCCCAGGGGAGGAGCGTGGCTCTGTGACTAGGAGATCAAGGCTTCCAGAGGGGACAGGAAGTGAGGCAGGTAGTAGGTGTTAGCCCAAGGGTAGGGAGGATTGAAGTTGGCTTGAAAGGCCTGCTACCCCTTTCCTTTCTTTCACCCAGACCACTAAGACTGCCTCTGGCTCACAACTCTTACAGCCCTGTGCCTGGGCACCTCATGGACAATTCCCTTTTGGTATGCCCCTTAACCTGAAATGACCAGGTCATTCCATCAGTCAAAGCCACCTCCTGCCATGGAATTCTAGTGTTGGCAGCATCAGCCCAAACACAGGTTGCTCAAAACTGCACACAGTGTGGCGTCCTAGCCCTCACTATCCCCACCAACCTGCTTCAACCTAGGCAGCCTAGGTCTTTCTTCCTAGGCCCATCAACCTGCCAGCCATAGGCCTGATGGGAGAGCCAGCCTGTCCCAGCCTGTCATTGAGTACCCAGGGGCAGCCCGAGCAATCCCCATAAGAATCCTAGCATGACACCCCAGAAGCCCGAGGGCAAGAGACCCAGGGGACCATGGAGAAGAAAGCAGGTTGGTTGATCAAACTGCAGAAGGCCAGGTCGGCATAGGATGGGGACCGGCGGGGGTGGACAAGAGCAACCCAGAGCTCCACGCCATCCCCAGAGCCACGCAGAGTAGCCACCAGGAGTCCGGACAGGGCTGAGCCCAACCTAGTCAAAGCTCAAGAAAGCCAAATTCCTGCTTACGGACCGGACAGTGGGCGGGCCTCAGAAAGAGGAACCCTCCTGAGGGCGGGGCCAGTGTCCAGGAAGCGTGGAGGTCACAGTGGGGCGGGGCGGGGCCGTGCAGGCGACCGTACCCAGGTGTCTGCGGGCTAAGCTGCCAGGTGATCCTCGCTGGGCTCGAGTCCAGACGTGACTGCCAGGCCTGGCCTTCTAGCCAAGGCGTCCCAGCAGCCGAGCACGTGCGGCCCTGGGTGCTGTCAAGCTGGCCTTCAGGCCTTCGGGCCTCTCTCGCCGCAGGCGGCGTCACTGCGCTGGGGCGGCGCCAGGTTTCCTCTGCGAGGTACAGGCAGGAAAGGTAGGCGGCTGTAGCCAAGCTCCTGCTCTCTGGCTGCGTTTCCGAGGTTAGCATTCTGTGGGTTTCTCATGGATTCGTTATATGTGCGCGATGGACGGGCTTTGCGTTTTCATGAACACAACTGACGGGTTTTGTATTGAATTTATTAATTTTATAGTTTCTTTTTCGAGATTCTCTGTGTAGTCCTTGCTGTCCTCAAACTCACTCTGTAAACCAGGCTCGCCTGGAATTCAGAGATCCGCCTGCCTCTGCCTCTCTAGTGCTGGGATTAAAGGCGTGCGCCGCCGCTGCCCCACCTTTAATTTTTAAAAGTTGAAGTAGGATCACATTCTAGGCTGTAGCTCTGTCGAGAAGCTTTGTCTAACGAGAGTTACAGCCTAACTTGAGATCCCCGGCATTCTGACAAAGGAGGAAAATGGGGGTGTACATTTGCACGTAGTATGGCCGTCACAAGAGTCCAACAGAAACCTTGTTCCAGGGAGCTTTACTACCTGCCTTCTTGCACCACCAACCAGATGGCTCTGGTTTGGATGCTTCACACGAGGGAATCCTAAACTCTCAGGCCTTGTATATTAAGAGTCTTTACACAAAATTACATACACCAAGTCCACGTAACACTGTGTCAGCACCGCGCGTCTGTATGGCTGACTCTTGTGCACACTGTTCACGGTCTCCGGTGGGTGGACATCTGAGTCGATCCCATTTTGTAGATTGTACTCTGCCGTGATAGTTAGTGCTAATTATCAACTTGAGAACCCAGAATCACCTGGATGGTGGACTTCTGAACAAGCCTCTGGGAGATTAGCTTGATTATGTTAATTGAGGAAGAAGGACACGCCCACTGGGGGGTGGAGAGATTTTCTAGGCGGGGCTCTGGATGGTTATCTAGTGTTCTTTTCTGGAGTACGGTGGTCAGCCTCTTCCCGCTCCTGTCCCTGTGACCCTCCTGCCATGAAAGACTGGAATCTGGAACTGCAGGCCAAACACGCCCACTTTTCCTTAAGTTGCTCCCTTCGGGGTATTTTCTTGCAGCAACAGTAACAAAAAGAAAGCAGTTTCGCCTCGAACTTCTGAGTACAGGTATTTACTGCAGGTTTTTCCCATTTATTCTGGGTATCACCTGAGTGGCAGCTGCAGATATGGGCTTTCTGTTCAGGTCTTTATGAAATATTTCCCTTTTTTTTGGGGGGGGGGGGGAGTGCAGGATCTCTGTAGCCCAGGCTGCCCCGTGTAGCCTGAATTTCTGATCCTTCAGCTGAAGTGGGAATGTTGGGATTTTGGGTGTGTAGCACCACACCCCATTTATGCCCACTGGTTCTACCAACTGAACTACATTCCCAGCCTTCATATTTTTTTAAAGAGTAACTTTGGCCTTTTAAAACTGATGTCTAAGTATATGATCCATAAGACTACCTTTTCTGTGCGGCTTGACTGTTTGGGGGCTTTGTGGCTAAGCTATTCAGTGCTTTTAAAAAAGAAGATGATCACACTTATCTATTTTGTGTGCGGGGGCATGTGCATGTGTCTTGGTTCAGGTGTGGGGATCAGAGGGCAATTTTCAGGAATTGGTTCTGGCCTTCTAAGATGTGGGTCCTTCCCAGGAACTGAGTTCAGGTCTCTGGGGTTGGTGGCAAGCGCCTTTACCAGCCGAGCTTTCAGCCATCTTGTGTCTCTACGCAACCCTGGCTGTCTTGGTGCTGTCTAGACTGGCTTGGAACTTGAAGGAGATCTGCCCCTGCCTCCCCAGTGCTGGGATTAAAGGCGTTTGAGAGCAGGCCCAGCCTTCCCTCCCTCTCTTACCTCTGGATTCCCTCTTGCCACTGTCACCTTGAGTTTTCTCACTGATCTAAAGTCATTTGGAGGCTTCTAGCTCAACACAGCCCAGCTCTTGTCCTTGAAAGGCGAGCTTTATTTTCTTAGTTACTGCTGAGAAGGAACTTCTGCCATTACGCTATTTTCTGTCCAGGATGGTTTGGTTTTCATTTCCTGAATTACCATCTTTTTGTTACACCTTTTCTCATAGTCAAACAAAAGCGTTTAGTTCCTTTTCCACGTCTTTCTATATACAACCTGTCTATATACAAACCTATTTTATTTAAGGTTTCCATGGAGATTTCCCCCCCCCCTCCCTTTGAGCTACATGCTGTGGGCCAGGCTGGCATCTAATACAGACTTCTCCAGTCTGAGTGCTGGGACTGCAGGTGTGAGCTGTCACACTGGGCTGGAGCTGAGCTTTGGTCAAAGGTGTTAACACTCTGGATTTAAAGCAGTCGGACTTCACTGACTGTTCCCAGGTAGCTCTTCCACATCTGCTTTGGTTATGGAGATCACAAGATTATATTTTTATCAATTGTGTGTTCATAAATATAAACTAACCAAGCTCGTTAGTCTCTTAAACAAGACAGGAAGCAAAAATTCGAGTCACAAAATAGACTACATTGTGAATACTTGTTTTTGTTTTGAAAAGTATTAGTTTCCTAAATTAGGAGAAGAGAATACTGTGGGGCCAGGAGCCCTCTCTTGGGACTTGCAAGTTTTTGGGAGATGAGGAGTGCCTAAGTAGCTGCCTTTCAGGTCCTGTTAAGTCTGGGAAATGGATTCTTGGTGCCTTCCACTCTGCCATTTCCCAGAACCTTCTTTGGTATCTCCCTGTCCCCAGTGTATCCAGTTCCTCACAGATTGGACCTTGGTGTTGCTTCCAAGTCACTGTCAAACCCAGGGTCAGGACATCTATGTAGTATTATTACCCTGTGTTAATTTATGTTTTTATAATGTTTTGTTTTGAACATACCTTTTTGATCTATGTTCTGGGTATGAATGTTTTGCCTGCATGGATGTACACGTATCCCATGAGTGCTCGGTGCACACTGAAGTTGGAATGCATCCGGTCCACTGGACTTGGAGCAGTGGATGTCCGTGAGCAGCATCTGGTGCTAGGAGTTAAACCAAGGTCCTCTGGGAGAGCAGCAAGTGCTCTTAATGAACCATCTAATATGTTTCCAGCCTTTTTGGGTGTGGGGTGGGGGCTTTGAGACGGGGTTTCACTGTGTAGTCCTGGTGGTCTTGGAACTCACTCTGTAGACCAGGCTGGTCTCGAACTTACTACCTATCTCTGCCTCTCAAGTGCTGGGATTAAAGGCATGTGCCGATACCACCACCAGGCTATAAATGTAATTAAAAAAAACTTTTAATTTAAAACTTTTAGCTAGTCTGGTGGCAGACACCTTTTAACCCCAGCATTAGAGAAGTGAAAAGATCTCAGTGAATGTAAGGCCAGGAGTAAGTTTCCAGGTCTTTGACCCTGGTGTTACTTCTGAATATAGTGCTTAAGCTGAACTATTTTGAGAGTTTTCCATCTATCTTCTTGTTATTTCTACTTTGATCCCACTGCAGTCTAAGAACAGACTGGGTGTGATTTCCCTGGAATTTGTTAAGGTAAGAATGTGTTCTTCCACACGCTCCATGTGGGCCGGAGGAGCCGGGTTTTGCAGCTGAAGGGATCTGTAGTCAGTCCATCCAGGAGGTCGTGGGTGCTGCTGCGACCATGATGTCATTACTAGCCTTCAGCCTGCAGGGCTGTTTCTCTGAGTCGTTCATTCCCCTTCTCCCTCCCACCCCTGTTCTTCCTTCACTGTGTAGCGGAGTTCACCTCAATTCCTGATCTTTCTGCCTCTGCCTCTGACACTCTGGGGTTACAGAGGAGCACCCCCCCCCAACTGTTTCTGCTAGCACTGATGTCTGACGGGATGCTAGGCTTGTCTGCGCCTCCTCTAGAGCTCTCCCTCACTCTTTTGCTTTCTCTCAATCCCTAACCCCCCTCCTTGTCATGATGGGTGTCTTTTATTTATCTTGAAACAATGTCTTATACTGTAGCCAAGGCTGGCCTCAAAGTTGTAGCAATTCTACTGCCTCTGTTTCTAGATTTGAGAATACAGATGTGAACTGTTCTTGGCTTTGTTTAGATGGGGTCTTCCTATACAGTGCCCATATTGGCCCTAAACTTGAAGCGACTTTCCTGCCTTGGCCTTCTGAGTACTGGGATTATAAGCCACACCGCAAAGCCTTAACCAGTTGCACTTTTACTGTGTTTATGTGCTCGGTGTCTTTTGTGCCTCCTCACATCTGGTTTTAATTTAATTAATTTGACTGCTAAGGAATGATGGGAACTTGTAAAGAGTGGGTTCTGACCTGTAGCCATGACCAGTCGAGACATCCTCACTGTGAGGTGGGAGCATGGGGGTTAGAGTGGGGGAAGAATGGAAGAAGGTTGGAGAATGAGGACACAGTTTATCTTCTTTTTAATGTTTCCCTGAGTGGGGGTGGAGACGGGATCTTGCTATGAAGCCCTGACTGGCCTCAAACCCATAGCAATCCCCCTGATTTGGTCTCTTGAGTGCTGGGACTGAACGTGTGTACCCCGAAACTTGGTCATTTTCCTTTCTTTAATGTAGATGCACACTTTTGTTTCCTTTAAACCTTAAATTTCTTAATGCATTGTCTGTATGTAATATATACAATGTATACATTCTGTATGGGTTATGCATCGTTTCCTGCACTGGCAGGAGCGCCTGTCTTTTTTTTTTTTTTTTTCCAGTCCTTTGGAGCTGGAGTTTCAGGCAGTCATCCTTTTCTGGGATCCAAACTTTGGGTCCTTTGGAGGAGCACAAGTGGTATTAGCCACTGAGCCATCTCTCTGGTCCAGACCTGAATTTCTGAGTTTCCTTCTCTCTCCCAGATCCCCAGGCCTCATGCAAACTAACCACATACTCAGACACCGCCTTTGCCTAACCCATGTTTCTCTAAAGAATGTCTAGTATTCCTTGTGGGGGAGGCATTCAACACAAATTCCTTCAGTTCCTGCCTGAGGAGACTGTTTTGTCCTTGAGCTTTTTTCCTTTCCCCTGGATTTAGACCAGACGTTACAGAGATCTGCTTGCCTCTGCCCTGGGTGTTGGGATTACAGGCGTGCCCCGCCCCGCCGGCTACCCTTCACCTTAGAGAGTAAGGTTCACGGGAACAGGTTTCCAGGATAGTGGTTTGTGCTCCTTCGCTTCGCTCTCTTCCTGTTTCCTGAGATGGGTAGGAGTCTCACCATTGTCTTTCCCTAAGAGCAGCCTCTCTCAGGATTTCTGTACTTTAAAAATGCTATACCCAGAAGCTGGGGAGAGGCTCAGCTGGCAAAGTGCCAGCAGTGTAAGAGTGGGAACCCAACCAGGCAAGGTGGCACACGCCTTTAGTCCTAGCACTTGGGAAACAGAGGTAGGCAGATCTCTGAATTTGAGTTCCAGCACAGCCAGGGCTACACAGGGAAACTGTCTCAAAAAACCAAAGCAAAGGAAGCAAAAAGGGTGCGACCCTGTGCTCAGAGCCCCAGAACCCAGGTAGAGACAGGTGGGAATGACAGCCTCGGTCCCAGCACTCAGGAGGGAGAGGACAGAGATCCCTGGAGCAAGATGGCTAATTAAGACCAGCCAAGTTGAAAGTGAGAGCCTGCTCAAATGTATAAGGTATTCAGTAATGATTACTGAAGGGAAGACATTGAGACAGAGCCTCCGGCCTCTGCTTGTGTCTTAATTTGGGCTGCTATTGCTGTCCAACATCCGGACTGAAAGACCTGAGGGAAGTGTTGGGCTTTGCTCACACTTCCACACCATGGTTTATCACTAAAGGAAGTCAGGGCAGGAACCTGGAGGCAGGAGCTGATGCAGAGGCCATGAGGGAGTGTTGCTCCTCATGATGACCTGCTGACCTTGTTTGCTTAGATAAGAGTTCCCAGGACCACTACCAGCCCAGGGGTGGCACCACCCACAGTGGGCCCAGTTCCACATCAATCACTAGTAAGAAAATGCCTTATAGGTGTTTTCAATTAGGAGTCCCTCCTCAGATGACTTTAGCGTGTGTCAAGTTGACAAAACCAGTCAGCACAACATGCATGCACATACATACACATCACTCTTACATATGGATGGGCCCATACATGTTAACACGCATACACACAAACACGTAAAACCCCCGAGGATGGTGGCACACACTATAGCCCCAAACAGAAGAGATAAAGACAGGGTTCCTGGGCTTGCTGTCAGCCTAAATGAATCATGGTGGTCCCAGGCTAGTGAGAGATCCTGTCTCAAAAAATAAGGCGGGGGCTGGAGAACTTAAGGGCATTCACAGCTCTTCCAGAGGACCCAGGTTCAATTCCCGGCACCCACATGGCAGCTCACAACTGTCTGTAACTCCTATTCCAGGGGATCTGACACCCTCACACAGACATACATTCAAATACCGATGTACATAAAATTTTTAAAAGTTATTTTAAACAAACAAAAGAAAACAAACAAAACCCCAGGGTGGATGGACCTGAAGAGATGGCTCAGCGATGAACTTGCAGAGGATCCAAATTCAGTTTGCAGCACCCACATCGGGTAGCTTATAACTGCTTCTAACCCTACCTATCTCCAGGGGCATCTGATAGCCCTGGCCTTCAGAGGCACATTATTATATACCCACCCCCAATACACATACATAGTCAAAAATAAAGTATCTTAAAAACAAGCCTGTGGCTCCTCAGAAATACCATCCAAGGTCTAAACAACCTGGTGCACGTGCACACGGTGTGCTCATAACCAAACAATACATGGTGGCCCAGCTTCCCTTCCAAAGCCTCACTCTGTGCTCCAAAGTGAGTTCTCAACGGTATCCTTAACTGCCAACTCCGCCTGCCGACAAGCCCGGGCAGGTGTGCCTTATGTTACTGTTGTATTGTTCAGTTTTAAAAACCTCTATTTGTATGTTTGCTGGTTTTGAGATGGCCTCAAATCTTCTGACCCCTCACCTCCCCCTACATGCTGGCATTACAGGTGCACATCGCCAGGCCTGATTTCTGTGGTGCTAAAGACTGAACCCAGGACCTTACCACCTGGGCTACATTCCCAACAGTTTTTTGAGATAGGGTCTTGCTTCTTAGCCAAGGTTCACCTTGAACTTACTCCATGGCCCAGGGAGGCCTTCTAGTCATCCTCTGGCCTCAGTCTCCTGAGGGCTGGGGTCAAAGTCCTAAGCCACCATGTGGTACATGTCCAGCCAGACCTATGGATATTCTTGGTGTTTTCTATTTCTTTCACAGTATGTATGTATCAAACAGCCTAAAGAATGTTAGCTCGCTTCTGTGAGGCTTGTGTAAAAGCTGCTTTAATGTATTGGTGATACCTCTGACGCTGCCATCGAGGCATGGACTCTGTGGTCTCCCCCAGTGAGTGACTGTTTGCTTGTTTCTGTATGAGCCCAGGACTGTGAGCCCCTGGGTCTTGTTTACAAACTGTGAGGACTGTTACTGTGCTTCATCGGGTAACAGGCCTAGTTAGAGGTAGGCTGTGTCTGCTCTCGCCAATCCCCACTGCCTGCCTCTCCTCCCTGCTCTTCACGCACCAGGATCTCAAGGTTAGTTTGGCTTTCAGACTGTTGTATCTGTTGTTGTTTGGTACTGGGGATAGAAACCAGGGTCTCAAGTATACCAGGCAAGTGGTACACTGCCAAGCTGTACTTCCATGCCCCAGCTCAGCTCTCATACCCATGATCAGTCTGGACCAGAGGCGATGGTATGTGCTACTTCATTGTGCCGATGTAGGTTGGACCATCAAATGCACCTCTGGCTCCTCTTGCCCACTCCTCTGGGGCTCCCTTTTGGCCCTCTAGGTAATATATGTCTATAACACTATACTGCATTGAATGCTACTGACACCAGTCCTTTAGGACCACAGCAAGAGCATGACGGAGTTACCTGGTCTTGAGCACTTGGGAACTGGGCCATTCATTCTCCCTCAGAATGTTCCCTTGTGATTTCCTTGCTAAGGTACTGGGCTGCTTAGGAGGATGGTATAACTTCATGTTCCTCAGTCACCCAGAGTCATCGGAGTACAAGGCTGTGTATTTTAAGCCTTTAACATTTGCTGAGACTGACTTCTGGCCTATTAACCTGTTCTTGGAGAGTAACCTGCACACGGTGAACGTCCGGAAGGTTGCACTGCTGGTGTGTGCTGTGTGGACAACAAGGAGATTTGATTGGTTTGCGATGGCTTCCTGCCTGTCTGACCCAATATGGAAGGTGGGGATGCTAACATCTCCCCCAGAAAAGCCGATCTGTTTAACAGTCAAGGTGGTTCGGTGGTTCTTTATTTACCTAGAAATATCCTTTAATTTCTGTATTTCAGAGGGACAGCTTTTTTTTTTGTTTTGCTTTTTTTTGTTTGTTTGTTTTTTTTGTTTTTTGAGACAGGGTTTCTCTGTGTAGCCCTGGCTGTCCTGGAACTCACTCTGTAGACCAGGCTGGCCTCGAACTCAGAAATCCGCCTGCCTCTGCCTCCCAAGTGCTGGGATTAAAGGTGTGCGCCACCACCGCCCGGCTGAGGGACAGCTTTTTAGTCATGCTTCTCACACTTTGGGAGGCCAGGCAGCTACCCAGACCTTCATGGCTCTGCCACAGTCCTGGCTAACCTGGAGTCCTTCCTGAGGCTGCTGTCCTACACTTTGACGCTGCCCATTTACGTTGGTTGAGCTTAATTTTTTTTCTTTTTTAAATCAAACTTGGGCAACTTCTGACCACTGTTTCTTCATTCTCTCTCTCCTCCCGGGACTCCCTCAGGCACTGTACATGGGCCTGGGCATCTGTAGAGCCCTGGCTTGCTTTCCCTTCAGTCTGTTCTGTTTCTCAAATCTAACTATCTCAATGATCCACTTTCCAGTGCACTTGACTTTCAACTCAGATCCAATTACTTCACTATGTATGAAATCCGTTTGTTTCTTTAAAACAACTTATTGATTCTGGTTGGTGAGACACTGTTTTTGTGTCACCAGCCACTTTCATTCTTTAGACATGATTTCCTTTGTTCCTTAAACTTACACTGGTAAGTTTGTTTTTAGTCTCTTGTCTGATGAGTTTCTGATCCCCAGGGTTTTTCCTCAGTGGCTCTGACAGGTGAGTATGTGTATAACGTTTTAATCTTGGTTGGAGTTAAGAAAATGTTCTGGGATCCTTCCTGGGCACTGAGCTTTCCCTTAAGAATGTACCCATTAAAGCTTTCAGGATTCCCTTGGCAGACCAGAGTCCACCTATGGCTCATGTGTCCTTGGGTTAAGGGTATTTCTGAACAGTGCTGTAGGAAGAAAAAAGGCCAGGCCAGGTCGAGTGATGACAAACCAGTAACAGTTGCTTTTCCAGGGAGCTGTCAGGTGCAGGGGCTCATTCCTTACTTTGTCTCCTCTGAACTCATTTCCTCATGTTTTGGGATTTTGTAAAGGAAATGACAGTTATTTTAGCTCCCATGTAGTGTATTCCAGTGTTTGTAACATTTCTGGTGTCTTGTGAAAATTAAAAATGTCCACTTGCAATTTCAAAATAACAAGAGGTGCCCAAAAACATGACTGTGACTCATAATTCCCAGTTCAAGGACTAGAACCCAATCAGGCCGGGGTGCAGAGCTCACGCCTGTACAGTTTGGATATGAGTGTTGTTTTGTAGTTGTTCTCCACTGAGGTTGTCAGTTGATGTGTGTGGAGGGACAAGTGGCAGGGCTCACGCTGCAGTCAGGCATGCTGTCAGACATGCACTAGCTGGCCATAATCAGGCCTGCCTCCACCAAATGAGAACCTCGGCGGCCCCGAGGTTGGGAAACCCTGTTGTGTGTGGAGTGTCTCCTATGTCTAAAGTCTCATTCTTCTTTCCACTCCACCACGTGCCTTCCCTGTCCTCAGAAAGACAAATATCAGCTTCTTTAACAAAGATGAAAATCACTTGAAGAGCTGTTTGGTTCTCCAGGGCAAAGCCCTCACGGGGCTCCAATTGCCACCTGGAGGAAACCTCTGGATGGAACTTTGTCCTTTGGCCAGCCTAGGACCTAGTGGATCAACCCTACCTCAAGAGCCATCTGAGCAGGAGAGAAGCACTCCTGAGTTTCCTTTGAGACTGGTACCCATTTACAGGCTGCAGGAGAGTCTCCATCAGTGGTCCACCTCCTTCTCTTCCTCAATCCCTCTATCCTAGCCTGGCACCCAGCCCTGTGTGTGTGTGTGTGTGGGGGGGGGGGGGGTTGAACATGTGCATGCGCTGTGTTGAAAATGAAAACAGGGCTGGAGTACTTGTGATTTGTCACTGGGGGCTGGAATTGGTGGTTCCACGAATGCTTAGAAATCATGGATAATGCTTTTTTAAAAAGTATTTCATGATAAACGGTGGGCTAAGGGCCAGGAAAGGACAGGGAACACGAGCCCTGGGTGCAGAGCTGCTAAGAGCTTCACACTGCCAGGTCATGCTCAAGGCCAGGGGTCTTCAGCAGAAACAAATGTGAGACCTGCTGGGGCTGGAAACAAGGGGGGGTGTCTTGGAAGTTGAAGGAGGCTCTGGGCATCTGTCCTTTTTTCACAGGCTAATCACTGGCAAAGCAAGGCTGGCCTCTGCTCCAGCCTTGTCCCTCTATCTGGAATCCAAAGTGAACTGCAGCGGTAGCACGGGATTCCATGCATTTGATATGTATGTCAGTTGTTGTATTGTGCCCCCTAAGAGACCCTGCTACCTGAAGGGATGGTGCCATGTACAAAGAACATTTTAATTAATTTATTTATTTCTTTACACATAACTGAAAGTGATGTTACAGTACATAAGTTATTTACAACTGTGCAGTAATGTGTTGCAAAATAAATTATCTAGAAGGCAGCAAAAGTACATTGTGAATGTATATAAAACTGTACAGGTTTGCGGATACACTCTATAGGATTATTGGCTCTGTAGTGTTTCAAGTTACGTTCTCAGAAAGAGAAACAAAATGCCCAAGATTAAAGGAAAAATATACAAACCACGTGGATTTGACTCCATTAAAAACACTATCGGAGAGTCCTGGCTGCGTCCCTGTGTCCAGGCAGGCAGCAGCCGGACCCCTGCCGGCACCAGTGTCCAATCCTGTCCCGGGGACCATGGCGGGACAGCACTTTCCTGCCTCTCTGACCTGGAGGTCACTGCTTACGTGAGGTGGACGCCTTAGTCTATTTTCCATTAGTTGATCAGAATGGAACGAGGAATTAAAAAACACACTCTGCTCTGCGACTCCTCTAGTGCCCTGTCATCAGCTGGAAGAAAACCCAGAGGGCATGGCTGAGACAGAGCCACCTTGTCTGTGGCCACGGTCTCCTTGTCCCAAAGGCCTGGCAAAGCTCTGCAGTGTCTGGGCCTCGTGCTCCCCACAGCAACTGGTAAAAAGAGATGCATTCTACCTCCCTGGCATCTGGAGGGGAGACATACGGCCAGGTGCAGTCTCTGGGCTCCTCCCACTTGATGGACGTGGTGCTCCCTCCTCCGCTGCCGGGACTCATCGGCAGCACTGGGCGACCTATGTGGCCCTTGTTTGTGTCCTGTGACCTTCCTCTGAGTGTCATGCTGGCAATAGCACGAAGTCATCGTTGACGTCAACCATGGGCACGTAGAAGGATGGCACCTCATTTACACACAGGGACTTGTGCCCAGCAGGGTCCAGCTCCTGGGCCTTCAGCTGCCACTCCATCCTTTGCACGGCGTTGAGGGCTGCAGCCTCGTGCTGCTGCCGCATCAGCAGACATGTCTGTGGAGCACACAGGGTGAGAGGGATGGCCAGGCCCTGGCTTCCACCACTGCCTTCAGGCTTCACCACAGGATTGTAAACCCACCCTGATTCTTAGCCCAGAACCTGGTTTATCTGCTGATGAGGCCCAGGTCTTCCTGGAGTCAGCAGATGGAACTCTCCCATTCTGCCCATCAGAATTAACTCAGTCACACTGGAGGTCTGACCCTTAACTGCTCTGTGAACTGCCCCATCTCCTAACAACTCACCTTTTGGAGTTGTGGTTCTGCTTTCTTTCACTGGCGTGCGTGTGCATGTATGTATGTGTTCCGAGTAGTAATGACAGTTAAAAGTGTACACAGAGACTTGGATGGAGTGGTACATGTTCAGGACCAAATGAATCATTTTAAATATGGCCCAGAGAGTCTACTCAGCTCAGAGTTGTCCGCTGTCATGTGATTGATCCAAAGTTAAGGAAGTACACTTATGGGTATCCAGGAGGCTGGATTATCCCTCCCAATGGACACACTGCTCATATCTCTAAGTGGTGAATGACTAGAGTCATTTAAGTGCTAGGTTAGGTGCATGATTTGTGAGATTCAATCCTGTGAGCCTGCTCAACCAACCACCAGTGGTCTGTTTCCCACTCAACCAGGAGGCAGACAGTCTTCTCCAACCCAGCCTCGCATAGTCGTTTGAATGAAGAACCCCATTCATCTTTGGTTCTTTTCACTAAGATTTGGCTATTATCTCCTTCTAGGATTCTCTTTAAAGAAATTTTAGGACTGGTTTGCTATCAAATCCGGTTAAACTTTAATATCTTGTCATAGTCTCTGTCCTAGCCAACATGACGCCAACATGACCTCACTTGGGATGAGGTATGATCTATAGCTGACTCTAGGATGGAGTAAGACAATGGGAGGAGCTCATGGGAAAAAACAGAAACCCACCTCAGCTCTGAGCCTTGCTAGTGACAAGGGCTTCTGATTCTCCCAAGGTCACTTTAGCACCTCTGAATGGATGAACCTCTACACAGTGCTAATGTTCATTTTCCAGGTGACTTTGACATCTTACTGTTTACAACATGTACGTGATGACAGCAATCAGGAGACTCTGGGTTGACTTCCCTGCAACATTTATGGGGAAACTGCATAAAAGGGGGGCATGAACTTCCTTTTCTCATCCGTGACTGCATGCTGGAGTCGATGCTACCGTTTGGTTGCAGCAGCTGATTTGTGGCCCCCCTCACTCATCTACCCTTTTGTGTACGCACTAGCTAGCACTTCAAGTGTGCAAAACAGGCCGTGACCTCATAGCAAGGCTCAGGCTGGGTCCTTCTACCTGGACAGAAGGGAAGACACTGCAGACCTAAGCTCTCTGCTGAGCAGGAGCAGTAGTGTGCAAGCCTCCAAAGCGTCTCTCCCCTGTTGGTGGGGCGCCGCCAGAGCATCTGAGGCAAGCGCTCACCTTCATGCGGTCGTACTTGTCGTCCACGTCCTGCAGCCAGGAGATGAACTGGCGGGCATTGAAGCGGTCTCGCACAGATTTGTTCTCATCCCCCTGTGGGATCAATAGGATGTTCACAAAAGCTCTTGAAACCATGAGGGTGAGACGTTTGATGGTTCAGTCCTTTGTCTGTCAGAGAACACTAGGGTGACCTCATCCTAGCAGCATACATCTCAGCCATCTTGAGTATTCCTAGGTACTGGTGGCTACAGACCTAGCCTGTGATCCACCGAGAGATGGGGCAGTTGATATTCTGCAGGGCTGCACGGTAGAGCCGAGTGGGAAGCTACTTTCCTATGTATAGAATGTGGCCTCCATTCTATTGGTTTAAGATCACAAAGCTAGTAATGGTATAAGCTAAATGGTATGCTTTCACTCCTTTTTAGAGGCTCAATGTAATTTTTCTGCTTTGAAAAGCACAGTTGAGAAGTTTGAGGTAAAAACTTGAGAATCTTGTGTTGACTGGGATCAGTTTCCTTACTGGCTCCCTCTGCATGGAGTCGGAGGACCCTCACTTCATTTTATGTTTTATGTTACCTCATAAAGGGGAAGAACTTGGAGCTGGAATGAATGGATGCATCAAAACAAGACTCTGCTCTGACACAGTCGGCTGATATGCCTGAATGCTAGGTGGCAGGGCAAGTGAGAAAGGTCTGTAATCGTTGGCCCATGACCCTCCGTGGCCACCATCCACTATGTACCAGGAGGGATGGGGATGCAGGCAGGGAGCTCGGATTTTCCTTTCAAAAACAACTCAGGAAATTGCTTGAAAAGCATAGGAATTTGTATTTAAGCAGAATGGTCAGACAATTATGTGCCTCAGTTTGTTGATGCAGGAGGGATCTTCTGTGCTAGGCATGGTGGTACACACTGGTATAATCCAGCACTTACAAGTGGGAGGCAGAAACAGAGTTCAAGGCTGGCCCAGGCTACACTGAGACTCTCTCTAAACAGAATACCTGTTGTTAACCTGCACAAAGCGGGGAAAGTATCTGTGTCCTTTTTCCAAGTATAAGATTGTTAACGGACTAAAACGCTTTTACTCCAAGTTTGCTTGATTACGCTGTACATGGCAAGGCCTTTAGAGTTCGTTTTAAGAGGACAGACAGATCACCAAGGTCTCAATAGCCAGGAAGGAACAGGTTACAAGCAGCTACATGCTGAACAGGAACACAGCCCAGGAGTAAGTCTAACTGCTAGGAGATTCCTACAGAGCACAGAGAGAACAGTGTGTAAAGAACGATCGCCTGTGTGTGGCAGGCTGGCAGAGAAATGATGCAGAGCAAGAAGAAGTGACAAAAAGCTAAAAAAGGCTGCTGGGAGTTTCCTTAGGGAGATGGTGGGACTGTGCTCAGGGACAGGTTGGGGCAGGAATACAGTTAAAGTATGGAACACTGCTCTGGCACGTAGTGTAGACTGGCTACGTACTTCTAGGCCCCGTGGCTCCAACTGCCCTACATAAAACTTCCAAACACAATGAAGCTAAGCAGCTTTTCTAGGCCTCTGCAGCCTCACCGGAACACTTGTCCTGTGACCCCAATGTCTTGTTGCTGCAATTATCATTGACCCATCATGGTCACTAACATAGCAGCTCTGGTCACCTGTAGCTGTCACAACACCCATGCAGCCTGGGAGAGGGAGGAGGATGCCATTCATCCATGCACAGTAGCCTCAGACACTCTGTAAGGCTCGAGGGTCTTGTCTGTGACATTCCCGTGCCTTCTGAGGCAACCTGGGACTAGGTCCCCACAACATGCCATGAACAGGGAAGCTCTGGTCTAGATGCAGGGCAGAGGCTTGGGTATACAGGACATGTCTTGGGAGGAAATGTGAAGCTGCTAGTGTGACTGACCTGACTTTCCAGAGGCATGTTGTAGACCTCTGAGTCCAGGAGCATTGTGCATGCACTGAACGGTACTGCCTGGTTGGCAATGGTCCTGGCTGCCCGGCAATGAACTCGAAGAATCTCTTGTTCACAGGACACAATCAGCTTCTCCTGAAGAAGGAGAGGAACAGGTAAGCTTAAGATTATTGCCAGCAGGTCCCTTGCCCAAGGCTTCACTTACCCTCTCGATGCTGTGCTGCAAACGCAGCTTACCCCGCACCGCCTCTTGTTGTTTAAACAGCTCCTTCAGGGGCTCCGCTAGAGAGGGAGGGGGTGCAATCTGCAAATATAAAGAGAGAGGGGTAAGCCACAACAAGCCTATTAAAAATGTGGACATGTTCTAGCCTAGTACCCCACACCCAGAAACTTGTAGAGAGGTGCCCGACGGTTACCTGAAAGCAGCACGGGAGAGCTGCACGTCAACCATACAAGTAATGGCAGAAAAGGCACAGAGAATCTGGGGCCTGGCGTACACCTATGCCAAAGGGGCACTGTGGGAATGTGAGAATTCTGAGAACAGGGTGTGTGTAATCGAAGTGTGCATATAGAATCCTGAACCAAGGCTGATGTCTTGGGGTGGGGGTTGGGGTGGTGTGGGGGAATGCTAGACAGCCAACCACATTAAAGCAATGAGTAGAACCTACCAGTATCCCTATAACCCTTTGAAGTGTCTCACAGGTGAGTAAGTAAATAATACCCCATAGACAATGAGGCGGAGGAGAGGACAGACGTCTGTGGTGCCTAGCAGAAGTCAGGTTAGTATGGAGTCAGGCAGACACAGAGATTGAATTGCGTACAGGACCCGAGGCAAGCCAATTCTGTTGTCTCTTATCACTCCATCACAGGAAGAGCCTGCAGTGGTGATGGCAGGGCAGGGTTGGGGCAGCACATGCTGCTCCCTGTGAGCCAGAAAAGGGAAGCCCAGAAGAGAAGTGACAACACACACACAGAGACTGGACCTTTCTGTACAACACAGGTGATGGGGAAGAAACAGAAAAGCCTGGGCAGCAAGCAATGATGCAGACTAACTGTGGCAGGAAAATCCATCTGAGATCTGAATATAGTCTCACAGTCTCTTCACTAAGGTGGATTACGAAAGGCAGGCACCAACTCTGCAGGGATTGCCTGGAGACCAGACTCACTCCCAGTGACTAAGTACTTGACAAAGACTCATGCCCACATGGTAGTACTCTCACGCAAACACGCCAGGCAACAATCACCATGCCTTAGAAAGAGTCTTGGGAAGGATCTGAGGCCCCACCCTTAACAGCTCATAGAGACTCAGTGCTTTGAGGTTTGAACTTTTTAGTTGTAAGCTAAATCTTAGGGGCTAGCAAGATGGCTCAGCAGGTAAAGGCATCTGACACCAAACCTCCTGACTTGGGTAAAATCCCTGAGACCCACACGGTATTCTGGCTCCCCTTTGTGTGCTGAGGCAGGTGCACGTGCACGCACACCCAGACCAAAACTGGGCCAGGGGGTGACCTTACAGTTTCAGCTAATGTCTGCAGCTTCATCTGTCATGTTTTTCAATATGCCTGTCCTCCAGGGTTAAGTTTCCAGTGGGGCAAGGAGACAAGTCATCCTCAAGGCAGACCAGGCAGGACACTGCTCATAGGCATGAGTACTTAATCCATGAGAAAAGTACTCTGCACACTCCTGTGGCTTCTGACAGTGAAGCGAAGCTAGTCTGAGTCTTGCCTGCTTCACTCAAGGGTGTGTGGAATGCTGAGAGAGACTAGTGGGGAGGCACACAGAGCACGGACAGAAGTTATGTCACTCTGTCTCAGCAATCACACCTTTAACAGAGGGCTTTGGAATGTAGCAGTGCACACGACAAAGACCTGGGTCCGGCCCCCCGCAGGTCAGGGTTGCAGGCAGGGGAGGATCTGGGACCTGCAGCTGGGATCAAGTCGGCTGTACTTATATTCCAAGATGAACCGACAAAAAGAGCCCCATCCTCGGTTCCCAATGTGTGTTTTCTGCCTAGGTGTAGGGGTCAGCATGGCCATCCCCTCACACTGTAGCATCATGGTGAATCTCCAAGCCAGGAAGGAACAAACAAGGGAGCTGGCTACAAAAGCCAGCTGTGTAGAAAAGAAAGCTGCTTGGAGTGAGGCACAGAGGGATCCTGAAGTAGGACTGCTGTGTGTGGCTATGTGAGTGAGGTGCTGGGGACAAGGTCAGAAGGCTCCTACAGCCAGGTATGTGCTATGGGAGAGCCCTGCTGAAGGACAGCATGGAGGACAGCAGCTGTCCTAAATGATGTCTTCGACTGCCCATGAAGGAGTGGGGGCTGCAGGCTGGCAGGACAAGAATGCCAGTGCCTCTTCTGACCTCAAAGCTCTCTGCTCATTACTGCTCTGTTGCCTTGCTGCCTGGTGCTTGTGGATACAGATCCCACGGGACTCACCACAGGGATGTGCAGCTTGCTGAGGGGCTTGCCATCCAAGAGGTAGGACCCCGTGTAGGTGACGTACTCAGCATAGCACTGGGGTGCCTGTGGAGTTATGCAGCAGAGGATTTTTCGTTTCTCTTCAATCTTCTTTCTGATTTGAAGGTACTCAAAGTATGGGTTGGACCTGTCACTGTGGTAGGGCTCAATGGCATCCAGTTTTATGGCATCTACAATGGCTGCCAGCGTCTGCTGGATAACCTCCCGGGTCTGCTGGGTAGATGTGTTCAGCTGCTGCTGCAGCTGCTGACTAGACCGTTGGAAGCGCCGCTTGCGGGGGTGTTGGGCCTGGGCATCCTCCTCCTCAGAGGCACGACCCTTGGCTCTAGAGGCTGGGGCAGGCATTGGGTCCTTCTCTGTTACAGGTATGCCCTGCTTGCTCTGGCTTGCCAGCAACTGGGCACGGTTCCTGGTCATGCGCTGAGGAACTTCTTCCACCTTGGGGGCCTTAGGAACCTCAGATGTAGGTTTGGGCTCTGGGTCTGTAGCTTCTGGCTGACCATTGCCTGGGGGCCCCTCAGCCGCAGGCACAACACAGGTGGCCTCTGCACTGTTGTGTGCCTGTGCCAAGCCATCTGTGGGAGGTCCGTCAGGTGCACAGCAGGGAGGAGCAGAAGGATCTTCAGCTTCAGTCTCTTCACCACCACCTCCTGGAGGATGCTGTTCAGGGGGACTAGGTGCCGGCACCAAACTGGAGATTGAGGCTTCAGGGGCGCTGTCATCTGCCAGGACCTCTGTTTCCACTGTAGCTTCTAAAACTACATCTAGCTTTGGCTCCTCTGAGGACTCGGGCTCTGTGGAGAGCTGAGGTGATGCTTCCTGAGGAGGTGGGGCTGGCGGTTCCTCAGCTGCTGGGGCAGGGACATCGCCTCCGCTGAGAACCCCTGTGGGACCTGGAGGGCTCTCCACTGGAGGAACAGGACTGGCCTCTGCAGTTTCTGCCTCAACATCTGAAGCATCTTTGGCCTGGAGAGGAAGCTCTGGCAGTGAGAAGGGCCCCAGGTCGAGGTCGTCCTCAGGGCTGGTAAAGGCTTCGTGCCACGCCACTGGTTCCACCTGGTTGAGGGCAGATATGCTATGATTGCTGTCTAGGAAGCTACTCTCCAGGGGACCCAGGGCCTCTACCTGAGCCACAGTAGTAACACCTGCAGGCTCAGGGGCTGTGTCCAGGGGTGCATCTGGGTGTGACTTGCAGTTGCTGAAAAATGACTCTAGCCTAGTAGGAGCAGCATAAGGAGCAGCCCCTTCTGGGGCAGAGATGGCCACTGGGATTGCTCCTGTCCCACCATCTTTGACTTCTTCTAGGGCTGGCTCAGGGGCCGGCAAAGGGTAAGATCCTGGAGAGACAGGGTACGTGGGCTCTGCAGCACTGAAGGGTCCTGGGTTGGTGGAATGGAGGGATTCTCCAGGGCAGAAATGTTTTGGGGATTCTGCAAACCTCTGTGGAGACTTTAGCATAAGCTCGGAGCCGACAGGCCAGCTGACAGGGTTTTCAGAGGCACTAGCAATAAGGGTGGGGGAAAGGGTCTGCTCAGTAGCAGTGTGTGTCCACTCAACAGGCTCCTCAGTGATGACTGTGTTGAAGGGGCCCTCATCCAGGGGCTCTAGATAGCTGGGCTCTGGGGGAAGGATGGCAGCTGTGGCCTGCTGGTCCTCTGTGGCATCCAGAGGTAGGCCTAGATCTGGGGGCAGAGCCCCTTCAATGGCTGGGGTCAACAGTTCACCTCTAGGGGAAGGGGAAGACTTTGGTGGTAGGTTGGAGAAGACGCTGTCTGTGGGTGGTGTGGCACTGACCACAGCTGTTGGTGGACAGTGTAGAGTGTCCACCTTGGGTGAGGGGATACCATAGTCTGGGGAGTAGTACCCAGGGGACAGGCAGGCAAACTTGTCTGCAGGAACGGGTGGCAGAGGAGCTTTTTCTTCCAGCAAATGCTGTACTGGGGAACCAAAACTAGACGGTGCAGGGACACTCTGCTGCCTGAACAGCTTGTCCCCAACACTGAACTCCTCTTCTGGTGTCCTTCTGATGTCCACAGATATCGAGCGATAAAGGTTTGTGGAGATAGGCCTGGTGGGTGTCTGGCCTGCATTTTCTGAAACCACACTGGAAGCCACAGAGAACCTGTCAAAAAAGGGCGGAGAGCAGGCGCTGGTGGACGTGGTGGAGACAGGCATCGAGTGCTGGGAGTCAGTGCAGTCGAACACCAGGTCAGGGTAATCATCAGCACTGCAGGATGGGGTTCTGGGTGTGTGCATCACCTCTTCATAACTAGGGCACGACACTACTGAGGTGGGTGTGGGCACCCCAGTGGGTCGGCCCTGCTCAGTGCGGGGTGAAGCAGGCAGAACCTCCTTCAAGGGCTGTCCAGCCAGCCAGTCTTTGGACTCTGTAACTGGTCCAGAGTGTGGCTTGCTTTCCCCAGTGGGCAGCACAGGAGCCGGCTCCTTGACCTTTTTGTCTAGCCCCAGAGCCTTCTTGGAAGCAAAGTCCAGGCTCTTCTTGCGCCCGTCCTCCGCGGGCTTCTTCTCTTTGAGCTTGGGGTCTCCAGACCTATGCCGCATCTTCTCCATCTGCTTCATGCGCTCCTTGTGCCGCTTGTGCCGCTCCTCGATCTCAAGATCTTTCTGGGACAGCATCCTCTCAAAACTTGTCATCATGAGGTCGCCGTCTCCCAGGAGCTTCTCCCGGGGCCTGCTGTCTTTCTTGCTTGCGTCTCTGGATGGCAGGAGTTTGTCGTTCCCGTTGCTCAGCTTCACGGACTCGCCCTTCTCTCGCTCTGTGTTCTCCTTGAATTTCTCCTTCAGCTTGGCCTCACTGAGCTTCAGGCTTTCATCTCTGGACTTCTCCTTGAAGGAGTTGGGAGGGTTGTCCTTGTCTTTGGCGGCAGGCTTTGGCTCATCCTTGTGATGCCTTAGGAACCCATCTATATGTTTGTCCCTGTGTTTCTCCTTTTCTTCCCTCCATTTCTCCCTATGCTTCTCTCTCTTCTTCTTCTCTTTAAGGATGCTGATGGTATTCGACCCGTACGGTTTTAATTCCTTTTCTATTTTCTTGGCGGGTTCTCTTTCAGAATCATTTCTGTCTTTCTTTTCTGAAGAGAACAATTCAATAGCCTTATCTAGCTCCTCTTCCATGTCAGCTTTTGTGGAGTAGGAAACGCCATAAGCCTCTGCATCTAGGAAGTCTTTCTCATACTGGCCGGCGTCCTTCCTGATGCTGCTGATGCCATCCTTGTAGTCTTCGCTTTTCTCCTTCTTTTCTGCCTTTTCTTTCTTGGCTCTCTCACGCTCATGGCTTTTCTTAGAGGAAGATGAAGAATGCCGGTGCCTCTCCTTCTCCCTCAGTTTCTCTGAGAGGCAGGTACTTTCCCTGGCCTTGTCCTCAGGGGGCTCAGAGAAGGACACTTCCAGGAGCGTGCCCAGGCTGGGTTCCTGACCATGGTCAGCAAAGCTGTCGGAGGAGACCTCACTGCTCTTGTCATTGGAGTCTTCCCGGTAGTCATGCAGAGCCTCTTCCTCCAGCTTCTCCAGCAGGCTCTTCTCCACATCAGGGCCTCGTGAAGACTTTCTCTCCCGGGAGTGCTCCTTCTCTGGCTTCTCCTTGTGTTTACTCTTTGCCTTGTCTTCAAGGAAATGCTTCTTTTCTACCTTGTCAGGGAGCTTCTGTTTATTTTTTTTTTCTTGGGCAGAGTCAACAGAGGCTCTGTCTTTCCTGTCCTTGTATTTCTCTGCACACTCTTTATCTTTCTTTTCCTTGTGCTTCTCAAAGATCTTTTCCATCTTCTCCTTCTTATCCTTCCCCCCGTCCGCAGCTCCTCTGTCTTTCTTCTTTTCCTTGGGCTCTTTGTCTCTTGGCTTTTCTGTGTGCTGCCTGTCAGAAGAGGACTTTCTGTGCCTATCTGAGGGGTGTTCTCGTCCATCTTCCTTCTCCTGGAGGCTCTCGGCTCGCTGTGTGTCGCTGGCCTCTCCAACCTTGAAGCTGCTGGCCACGCACTCCTCCTTCTCATCCTCGCTCTCGTCTGTGAATATGTCTGCCATGTACCAGCTCTTCTCTTTCCCCTTCCTGTCGTCCTTTCTCTCTGAGAAGTCTTCTGACACGATGCTAGAGAACACCTTCTCTTTCTTCTCTCTCAGTTGGTCAAAGGATGTTTTTCTGTCTTTGCTGTGGATATCTTTATGTTTTTCCTTGACATCTTTCTTCTCTTTAAAGCATTTTTCAAATTCTTTGTCTTTCTGACACTTCTCGAGAACAGACTTTTCGCCTCTGTCCCTCTCACTGGACTTCTCTTTGTACTTTTCTGCCCTGCCCTTTTCCTTCCTCTCCTTTTCTAGGGCATCCTTTTTCTCTTTTTCCCGAGCTGCATGGGGCCTTTCCCAGGGCTCCAGGTTCTTGGAGAAGTCACAGTCTGCCTTGTCCTTGAAGGTGCTCTCACACCCACACTCTTTTAGGTCGTCCCTGTGCAGCTCTTCAGACCGAGTCCGCCCATCCCTCCGCTCCCGGGAGCCCTCTAGGGTATCCCTCCTATCCCGGCCCCCTTCTGCAGACTCTCGCCTTTTCTTGTCTTTTTCAGAGAGATAGCTGGGGATGCTTTTATGCTTTTCTGTTTGGTCTCTCCTCTTGTCAGAATTCTTGTCTAGACAGTCCCTGTCTCTCTTTCGGAAGAAAGAGTCTCTGAAATCCCGCTTCTCCCGGGTTTTGTTGTCACGCTTCTTTTCCTTATTGTCTTCTTTGACGGTTTCCAGGATAAGTTTGGCCACCGAGTCACTCTTGATGTCTCTATAGTCTGTCACTGAGTCCCAGCTGTCCTCTCCTTTGAAATCAAAAGAGGAATCAGACAGGTCAGAAAACCACCTCTCTTGTTGGTCATCAGAGAGGCTGAACTTGGTGTCCTCATGGTCCAGAAACTGGCTTTTGTTACAGTAGTCATCAAAAGCAGTGTCTTCCCTGTACAGCTTTTCCTTTCTGAGCTTTTCTTTGTCATCTTTGAAGGCCTTTTCCTTCTCCTTGGAAGCCTTGTCCTCTTTGACGTCGTTCTTCTTTTCTAGCTTGGAAGGCCGGTCTTTGGACTTCTTCTTCCTTTCTTCTTTGTACAGTCTCAGCTTGTCTTCCTTCGGAGACTTCTCCTTCGTGGACCTCTCCCTCTCTGCTTTACTGGGGCGGTCTTTGTCTTCCCGAAAAGCTCTGCTGATGTCTTTGTTCGCATCCTTGATCCTCTTCAGGACCTTCTCGTCCTTAAAGAGCCACTCTTTCTCCTCCGACTTCATCTTACCAAGTTTATCTTCTTTCTTAAAGTGGTCTCTGTCGTGTTTCAGTACTTTCAGCTTATTTTCAGAGGAAAGGTCACTCTCTAAAAGGATGGGCTTATCTGACTTCTGCTTCGAGTCCTCATATTCGTAGGTAAAGCTTTTCAGTTTAAGTTCTTGGCTGACAGAACACTGTCCTTTCTCCTTGTTTTTGTGTTTGTGTTTTGTTTTGTGTTTTTTGACTACTTTCCCTTCCTTGTCCAGCTTGGGGACAGCTCCATCTGCACAGGGGTGGAAGGTGCCTCTCTTCTCTGATGCCATGCTCTGTAGCCCTCCCCTTTTACGGTGTTCCTGCTTCCTCCTTGTAGGCTTCAGAGATTCCACACTGGAGCCCTCGGAGGAGGAGTCAGACTCACTGGTCAGTCCCGTCCTTGAGGAGTCTGACAAAGAACTAACCTCAGACCAGGCTGGGGAGGAAATGCCTTTCCAGTTGTCAGTGCGCCAGTGCTTTGTGTGCTGGTCAGCGTGGCCGGAGCTGTGTCTCTGGGCCACGGCACTACCATGAGACGAGGTGGAGGAGGCAGACAATGAGCTGAACAGGGAAGGGTCCTTCAGCACCAGCGGGGACCCCTTGAGGCAGCTTGAGCTCCCCACAGAGTCCCCGTCATCCTCGTCGCTCTCTGAGGACTCACTTTCTGACCCAGAGGAACAGAACTTGTCACTCCTCTTTCCAAACCGAACTTCTTTCCCCTTCGTTTCTTTCTTTCGCTTCTTTTTCAATTTATTTTTTTCTTTTTGCTGCCTAGAACTAGAAGACTCTCGTGCCTTACTGCTAGGTAGCATTGTGTGTGCTGACAACCTCAGTTTCTCTCCAGCCCCTATGGAAACACTCACATCCTCCTCATCTGACGTGTCTGACAGGATGCGATGGGCTGCCTTCTTTGGTGCAAGCGAGTTGTTTTTTGAGTAGCTCTTTACTTCCATCTTGGGTATTGAAATGAAGCTGTTTGACTTAGCTTCTTTCCTATAGTCTTTCTTTAGCAAGTGCTTGTCATCCACTGGAGGAACCCTGTCCTGCTCGTCATCCTCATCAAACTCATATTCGTCCTTGACAGGGGTCACAGTTTTCTGGGGCTCTGGGTTCTTAGCCTTAAGCTTGAGGCCTTTCTCAAACTCAGAGTCTGTGTTATTGCCATCGACGGAGCTGGAAGGTGCAAATGATGGGGCATCCTCTTCTTCAGAGCTCTCTGTTGGGAACAGGAAGGGAGATGTCAGGCAGGCCAGCATCATTTTCCTACCATCAGTTAAAGATGCTCTGCACCTGTGGTGGGAACAGGCCTCCCCCAGGCATGGGTGCCCAGGAGGGGAAGCTGGACGGCTCTGCTTCAGAAGAAGGAAGCACTTTACTTTAGTCACATCTGAGGCCAACCACAGGCAGAAGGAACCCACAGGGCTTTGTGAGAGACAAGGCTGGTATCTCAGCAGACAGAGTACAGGCATCTTGGCAGTGAGGTACCCTGGCAGAACTCCTGTATCTGGAAGTTCCTGAAGGCGCCAGCCACCTGAGCAGGCTTGTAGACCCTGTGTTGCAATCTGCAGGGGAATACCATATGTAGACACTGCATGGTGCTCCCTCACCAGGCAGTACAAAGCCCCACCCACCAACTACATTGTCTGCTGGCCTGGCTTACCAGTAGAGCTCTCCTCACTGGAAGTGTATGTGCCTTTGCCTAACAGGAGATTCACCATCGTTGGGGAATTGGCTACTTTCAACGGTGTCTCGCCTTTTCTGTTGCTTTGTTGAGGATTTCCGCCATACCGTAACAACAACTTCACCACCTACAAAACATTAATAATGGTATTAACAGACTGTTTGAAAACTACTGTTACCCTGTCGTGCCTGCAGAAGGCAATAGCGCACTCTAACCCCTGTTGTGGGGTGCTGCGTGCAGAGCCGTAAGTGTTCTTTTTTGAGAGGCTGCACAGGGTGGGGTTCCCTCCAAAAGTGGGTCATGTCCAGTTCTCTCCTGTTCTCCTTGACGTGCTACCTCTTCCCCAATCTTCTCACACAGCTCCCCTTCCCAAGAGAGAGCTGGTCAGCAGCAGGTCCCAAAGGTGGGTACATAGGGGACTGGGGGATATGAAATAGAGAAAACAAAGACCACATTTCTGTAAGCTGGTTTATTTATTTTCATTTACATTAGAAAATAAGATAACTCCTTCCTTGCTTGATTTTACATGCATAAATATGGTTACATGGGTGACAGAAACATTCAAGGTGACATTTCGACAGCTCTATTCAGCCATTTATCAGCACATGCCTGAAACAACAACTCACTCTATGCCAGTGCAAACGTCCAGTTCCGATCTATTCTCAACTGCAGTTCAAGTTTTAATACACACTCTTGTCACTCAGACTGGTTCCAGTTCAAGGTATCATTACCATGGAGAGTTTTTAACACGTGTGAGTTCTACTGCTGCTATAACAAACTGTCTGACAGTGGAAGGACTCAGTCTCGCTTGCTTGGCTTACATCAAGGCGCAGATAAAGCTGGCTGGTTCCTTCAGTGTGTGGATAGTTGTCAGAATTTGGTCCCTGCGGTGCTGGGACCAAAGACCTATTTTTCCTGCTGTCTGTCATCAGCGGTCAGTACCTTCCCCTAAGGCCAGCAATGCAGGCAATGTTCCTACCAGACCTACTATCTTCTGTCTCCTTCATCTGTCTCCTTCCACTCAGGAAGACAGGATTTCAAAAGCTGCCTTTAGGACCACACTCCTGAGAGGCCACTGTTCTTTTGCTCAGCTTACTGAGTTCCTATAGTTTGTGACATTTACATAATTAAAGGAAAAGTTAAAACTCACGGATGTAAGATTTAGACAGTGGCTCTTCCCCTCCAGTTTTATCAATGGCCAGTTCACAGCAGCTTTACCCAAACTACCCACCTTCCATGGAGCTGTTTTACAAGTCTCTCAGACATTGCATCAACCCTTTCAGAAAGTTTTTCTAAAGGGCTCTTAAAAAAACTAGCAAGCAAATGAACCATCATGTCATTATCTCAATAGTAAATCTAAAAATTTAATCTATGTTTTTTCACTCAGTGATTCAATGTGCACCGCTGGGTTCTTGATCTGTAGGTTCCAGTAGCTTTCAGGCTAGAGCTGCTTTTTAGCACTAGTGACTTGGACAGACATTCTCATCCTTACCATGCTTACTGGTCTGTAGCTAGAACCCCGTCAAAGAGAGTCTGGTAATGAATCCACTTCTGCAACCCATTCTCTTGCAGGAAGAGGTATGTCTGGCATATCTTAGGGGTTTCCTTCCTGCTGTGGACCTACAGGAAGCCCCTTTCCCTAAGAGAGGAAGTCCTGACCTACCAACGACAGTAATCTAATTTTGACTATAATCCCCTATGCTGACTCTACTCTCCCCTAGCCTCTGGACTGACCTTCTGGGTAGGATCAGTATCCACTCATACAGCTGTCCATCCATCCATCCAGACAGATAGACAGTAGGACCCGAACTGTACATTTACTATATAGTGCTGTTTGTTAGTCATCAAAACGGGGAGGTATCTGGGTACTGGCCTAGGGCAGAAGGAATAGCTAGGCCTTAAGGCTGGAAAGAGGATGGGGGGTGGGGTGGGGGGAACAGGGAACAGCAACGATGACAACACAAAACTCACTTCCCAGTATTAGAAAATGTGAAAAAAAAACTAGCTAGGACAGAGAACCATGAAGCTGAAGATAGTCCAGAAGTTAAGGACAGAGCAGCCACTGGAGGGCTGCAGGGAGATGCCAACCTTGTAGTGCCCGTTGTTGGCGGCATCATGCAAAGGCGTGTCGTCATCCAGGCCCTTAGTGTTCACCTCAGCACCAGCGGCTAACAGCTGCTTGGCGATGTCATAATAGCCCCGGTTACACGCCTCATGCAGTGCAGTCCAGCCTGAAAACAGAAACTTGGGGTATTTGTTATGTAATCCCTGAAAGCTTCACTCCTGCCTAAACTGTGATGAGTGACTAAGAGTGCGCGTGCTGCTCTTCCCTAAGAAGGTCACACCCAGAGAATGTGTCTTCACTTGTTTGTAACTGTGGTACTCTGCACAATGAGCATCTAGCCTTCTACCTCTGCAGATTTATAACTGTGCAAACAACTAGATATGGGCAGAAAATGAAAACTGTTTTAAAATAATGTGCTATATTAGGCACAATCAGACAATCAAGAACTAGGCAGCAGGGAAATCTAAGGTCAACACCAAGTTGAGTTTGACTGAATCCTCCCTTCTCTCTCTGAGATAGAATTTCATACATGTATATGATGTATTCTGGTCATATCCCCAGCCATTCTGCCTCCAGCAGTCCCTGCATTGTGAACACACAGTTCTACTGTGCTGCATCATGGTGGCGGAGCACATTTCAAAAGGGTAGCCAAGTTAAAAGCCTTGCCCTAAACATCTGGGAGGAGCCTCCACTTATCCTTAGTCCGACCTCTGTAGGGCAGTGAGTGTGCTCAGTGGCCTCTGCTGGAACATCTGCAATCACCAGAGCCCTCCTGGCCTTGTGGTAGACAGATGGAAGGAAAATGTAAGCCCCTCCTGACTGGTGGCAAACCGCATGGTGTGGATGTGCTCATCGTCAGGACACGAGAGCCTCACCTGCGAAGTCCTTGACGTTGACGTCGGCGCCCTCGCTGATGAGCTCCTTGATGCGCCGGGCATCCCCTCGGATGGCTGCTCGGTGCAGGCGCGTCTCTCCTCGTTCATTTCTTTTGTTCACCTTATCTTTGGTTTTTGAGGCAGAGTTGGGGGTCCCCTTCTGACACACTGTAGACTGGGAAGGGTGCTTTGGTGTTGTGTCTACTGCAGGCCAAGGAGGAAACAGGCAGGGCATTAGCAGAAGGCAGCTTTGTTTCCCAGCAACCTCAAGACCCAGCCACTGTCCTTATGGAAAGGGGATCCACACAGGACCCACTGCCAATATAGCCACTCCCTCCCTGTACAAGGAACCAACCACTCAGGCACCTCCGCTCACCTGGACTATTCGCAGACTCCTCGGCAGTCATCTGCATGAGCAGAGCCACCTGCTGACGCTCAGAGAGAGGGTATCCAGCTCGGATCCCAGACAGCCCCATGCCGAACAATAGCCCGGACTTTCGGGCAACAGGTTCCTTCTTGATCCTCTTCCGCTCAGGACCCTGCTTCTCTGTGTGGCAGGTGAGGGAGAAAGGGAGGGGAGACTTCATGCCCAATCCTCAAAGCCAAAGTTTTAATTAACGCTACAGAGCCCCTTCATTCCACCCAACAGCTTCCAGAGCAATAAGGAAGGCCTATGAGGGGAGTGACCGTGCTGGGGGCACTGACGTCACCCCACTCTGTGAGAGACACAGTGTCCTACCCTGTTGTCAGCCCATCAGGTAAGTCTTGGTCTCCACCAACCACTTGCTCCCTACAGGCGCCACACACGAAGGCAGTAGAATGGTTCAACACCACTGACCTGGCCCACATGGGACAGGTCGCTATTATTAACAGTTAACAGCAGTTAAACTCCTTCCCAGCCCTCCTCCAAACAAACAGTGCACATATAAAATGGCAGACACAGTTTAATATATGTAAATAAATCAAGGCCAACTTTGTCAGTACTGTACCTTTCTTCTTGCTTCTAGGAACCTCCATTTCATGCCATGGTGCTTCGAGGACCGTACCAGCCTTGCAGTACCACAACATGGACTGAGCTGGAGGCATCTAAAGGCATCAACACAGAGCACTAACAAGAACGATGTAACAGCTCAGCTGTTCCATCTTAACCGCTCCTAACAAGCAGGCCCTGGGCGCCTCTGACCGGTGACAAAGACTGTGCTGCTGCTCTAAGAGGTGGGGTGTGGAGAGAGACACCCCGAGTCCATGACTTGGGAACACAAAGGCTCTCACTTTGAATCCTGCCTTCTTAAAAACTAAATTCATGGCTTGCTGACTTAGAAGATTTTTTAATGTTACAAGCCTGTAGGCAGTGACATACGCCTCTTTAACAATTCATGGTAAACTCCCCTTAACACTTTAGGCCACCACCAGCTAGTAGTTTTAAATAAGCCATGATATACAAATATGAGAAAATAAAAAACTTTTAATGAGAACAAAGTTTCAAAAAACCATGCAACCCTCAAAAGACTACAACAACATGACATACTTCTGCAATGGCATCTGCTACTTACTTACACTAACAATTCCAAAAGACAAAAGCAAGTGGTCAGCTCTGTTTCTGTGCAGTACGTGGTTGGTACAGTGCAGGTTAGTGTGTCTTCACATCACAAAGCACACTTTTGTTTTTTTTAAAGTTTGGCACGATATTAAGTCTCAAGTGAGCCCATCAACCCTGCCAACTAAGTTAAAGGTGGTATTTTTGTTTTGTTTGAAATAGGGTCTCATATAGTCCAGTCTATAATGTCCCATTCTCCTGCCTCTGACCCCACAAGGGCCAGCATTATACGTATGCATTGATATACCTTTAATATGCTTTGTTTTTGTCTGAGATAGTAAAGAGATAGGCCTGCCTCTGCCTCCCGAGATTAAAGGAGCTTTGCTGCCATGCCAGGCCACACACTTAGTCTGACGGGCACGTGTACTCTTCAGCCGGTCATTCAAAGGCTCGAGACTGAGACACTGCCATGCTGTCTTGGCCTTTCCTTGTAGGGAAAACTAAGAGCAGCACACAAGACCTGCTTGCTCATCTTGCAGAGCAGCTGCTGCCAACCAGCCATCCCCACAGCCCACTGACTACTGGCTCCAACCAGGGAGGACGCTACCTGCTCCTTGAGATGCCCAGGGACGTGCAGCACTAACACACCGCTCTGCTCCTTCCACTGACGAACTTGGTCCTTGAGCACAACAACTTCTCATACAGACGAACAAACAGCTTAAACTTCATCAGACTTAGTTGTCTAAATGGGAATGTGGGTGGGAATGGTTCTGAAATGTGCTTTCCTCAAGTCTCTTCACTGCAAAGTTAACTTTTTCTAAGCACACGTAACAAGTGGCACCCACAACTGTAGACCTGAGTGCTTACCCACAGTGTAAGTATCAGACTTCTGGGTAAAAGATGGGCACTAAAGAAGCCCCTCAAAGGACACTGGAAGTGTCCTTTAAGATGTTCTACCTGACATGAACATGGGCCCGAACATGGGTACCCATCAGATGCTGAAAAGCCGGGCAGACTAGAGGGTGACTCAGATCTGAGACACCCACTGTCACAGATAGATACATACTACGTACTGTTGGAGTCCTTAGCCCTCAGAATCATTAGTTCCTGCAAATAACCAGACTTCTGGCATTTTATACTGACTTTTGTTTCTATCATCCAAATGAAAGGAAAGCAGACTTCATGTGAATTCCAAATGGTGTCTGCTAAACTGCTAAATAGAACACTGACAGCTCCAAGGTGACATTCTGTCTATGACCCAGTTGAATGAGTGGCAGGTAGGGTCACAAGTGTGCCGGCCGGAGGGCAGCAGGGAGGAGTGTCCAACCGAACCCAATCGTCCCCTTAAACCTGTGATGTTTGGTACTTTGCTTTGGCAGAGGGTCTGAAAACAGAGAGAATGCGAAAGGGATGGACCACAGCCCTACCAACACCTTGGCTGTGGCAGCCGGGTTCTCTCAGGAGATACACAGCATGTGACAGTGCGCTGCTCTTCTGCAATACATTTCTTTGCACCCACGTGTCTCATGCCACCCGTGCTCTGAGGTAAGACCGTTGTGTTTTATCACTCAGTTGCAAAGCCCAGACCTGGATGATCACCTTGACCTTCCCTGGCACTGAACATGTGACACAAGCCTGCAAAGGAGGGTGGACACAGCTGCACCGGCAGCCTGTTTTAACCGACTACTGCCATTGCATCCACTGGAGGAAAGGCAGTGAGCACAGAGCACGCTTTCCCAGGAACAGACTGACTGAAAGGGGAACAAACCCAGCTCCTGGCTACTGGGATGGGAGAGAGAGGCCTATGGCTTTATCAATGCTGTTCACCTGCTGTTGCTACATCCTCAGCAAATGCTCCTACCAGTCCTTACTCTTCTCTTGCTTACAGCTCATTGCATCAGCTCTCCTGTGCCCGCCTCCTCCCTGCAGCTCTAACCAGATCCATTACCCTTCCTCCTCCTCTCACCTCTTTCAATATTTTCTATTTCAATCATGTCTCAGTTCAGGAGATGTCAGTGTTTGTGTGTGCAGGTGTATATCAGAGTATGCCAAAGGTCAACCTTGGGTGTCTTTTCTCAGGCATATTTATCTTTATTATACACACATGCCAATACAACCTATAACCCAGCACTTGCATATGGGCTCTGGGGATTGAATTCAATCCCTCCAACTTGTTTAGTAAGTATTTTATCAGTGATTCTTTTTGTTATTTTTTTTAAATGTCATGTCTAATAAACTATGTAGTCTAGCTACTGAATTTTTAATTTTACTGATAATTTTTACTTCCAAACGTTGTTTGACACTTAGTTTTTAATTTCTTGCCCGATTTCAACTCTTTGTCCTAGTTCATTTTACTAGTTTTCATTTTGTCCGTATCAGAGGTGTTCTAAGGCCATTCCTTGCGGAACTTTTTGGAACAGCTTTCTTTGTTCCCTGCAGTCTATAATCCTGACAAACGGGGGCCAGAACCCTACAGTCCTGCCAGTGTGTGTGGAAACACAGATCCAACCCTATTGGGGAAGAACAGGTTTCAGGACAGCCTTCTTTCTTTAGAATCTATCAGCAAGTCCTGGTGTCTTTCAATAGAGACGGCCTTCTTTGGTAGACAAATGTATTCTAAAGACATGTCCCTTTTGTGGGGACAGACATTCTACAATATCTGAGGCCTAACTCTGGGGCCTGGCAATGCACTTAAACGTTCATGTCATAGTGTCGCTCTTAGCTTTTTCAACAAGATCACCTTTTAAGAGTACAGACTACATCTAATCACTAAAATTGTAACTCTTATGGGCCTTCAGAATCCAGAAGCAAGTATAGTCTTGATTATACTCTGTAGAGGAATAACTATAGAGGCGATATCTATAAATATCACTAAATTCCTTGCAGGTGCCAATGAAACCCTACAGGAAACAGTTTCCCACCAATCCTACCAGGAGTAAGGTACAGTGAACTCTGTAACACAGCCTCTGTTTTACATATCCTAAAACAACAAAAACAAAACACCCACTACCCTTCCCAACCAAGTATCTGACCACATCTTGGAACCTAGAGTAATTTAGCTTCAGTATTTCTGGTCACAAAGTTCCGTTCATCAGTTGCAAAAAAGACTTCCAACAATTCAGGTACAGCAGGAAGAGGTTTCGACAGTGTTCTCAGCAGCCCAGCCTGCAGCACACCCTCACTGCTAACTGAGTAACAGTGGTCATTGCTAACTGCACTCCTGACTTACTAATGTAAAAACAGAAGCCTGTGCTAAGTGACCCTCTCAGCTATGCACTTCACAGTGAAGTCCTCTTCTAGTCCTTGTTCCTCCTCCTGAGAAATGAACGTCAGTTACCTGCAGCATGGCAGTGAGGCCGGACTCAAGTCAAACAGTGACTTGGCTTCTCTGACCTCAGATCGTTTTCCCAGGTTCTGAGCGTACCATTGGCTGCACACTGCTCTCCCAGAACCACGTGACACAGGCTCGCTTGCTGCTGCATAGTTCAGCAGAACAGCAGACAACAGGCAGGCAGCACGAGTCCATACACTGCCACTTACTCTCATTTTACACAATGAGTGTTCACAGCTCAGATCATGATAGATGGGAAGGCCGAGGCAGAAGTAGCACAGGCAAGGGCTTACACTCCTCTGTGTAGAGCTGGGACCACATGGCCTGGCTCCTGTTCTTGAGCACCTACCACTACTCTTACCCACCTTAGGCACTCTGCTGTGTTTGATGTCTCACTGCTACAAATGCTAAACAACAGCCCTGAGCCTTCGTAGCAAGTAGACAGATGTATTAAATTAAGGTTTGCCTGTCAGAGCAACTGTGTCTGAATTTGGGGAAATATAGAATTTGAAACCAAAATTACTTTCTTTGCTAGTCCACAGTCATTTGTGAAGAAAACAATGGACAGAAGAAATGGCTGAGAGACACACCAGACCGACTACCAGCTCTCAAGCACGTAAGGCATCTTATTTGGGTCTGTTTCTTCACACCGCATGCTAGGCTGCGGCTGCTGGTCTCTGGGCCGTGGCTGAGGTGTCCAGGCCACAAGCCACCTCTCTCACAGTACTTTCCCTGACATACCCGCTACCTAGCCAGTGAGTCAGTGGCCTGGCAGACAGGATGCACACTCTACGTTCTCATTTGCCATGGGCTAGCAGATGCCAACATGCAGCCCACAGTTATGCCTCATTAGCACGCACTCACTACCTCTTACCCAAGCGTTCCCAGTTCCATACATTCCCACACAGTCAATGGTAAGAGACGTAAAACCTCCTTTACCACAGAAAAACTGAGGACTTAACCAAATGTGTAACATTCATGAGTCGATGTGCTGAACAATAAAAAGGCCTGCTCAAAGGCCAAGCAATGTAAGAAAGCCTCAGTTCTCTCTCTCTTTCAAAGAAGCACACGTTACTGGGCACAGACAGTTTTGGCTCCAATCTTCTTGACTATGACATGTGCAATGGGGCAGGTGGTTTCTGTGAACCCTAGAAAGGTAGGTAGGGGTAATTTACAGATGTTTAAATTAGTGGAAAAATTCCCAACATAAAATAGAGGCAGAATGGTATTTGAAGCAAATCACATAATTCTATAATGAAGGCTTTTTCCTTTTTATGTAGCCCTAGGTGGCCAGCAACTCTTAGACTCTATCTGCTTCCCAAGCACCAGGATCAAAAGTGTGTGATACCACACCAGGCCATGTGAGTATTCTGGTGTCAGAACTCCAGAACTGAGAGTAGGAGGAAGACCTTTGCTGCACTAGGTGATGTATGTGGTCAGTCCCAAAGATCTGGTCTGGAAGGGAGTAGGAATGGTCTTACAGTATGAGATGAGGGCCCGGGTTCTGGGCTGCCTGGCTTTCCTATGTTACGTTCCAGCCTCACCAGTGTCACAAGGGTCAGCTTTCCCAGTCTTCCCCTGTACTACCATTCCCAACACAGGCATACTTCTGGATATGCTCCTGTCCACAGCTTCTGGGCATTGTGTTCCATCTTATGTCTATCTGAACATCCACAGCATCTAGCTGTTGCACAAGCACCACCACACTGATACACAACCTTGGGAGGGCAAGCTTTTGATCAGGCTGACTCACAAACAGACAAAACTGTATTGTTCTTGGCAGGATGCCCTCAGTCCTGACTAAGCATTGGAGAAGCCGCACCTCCAGTGGGCTGGGCTATGTACAACAGGGTCTGGGAGACAGGAAAACAATTTGTATGGTTTGGCCATCTAAGGCTAGCCAGCCTCTTGCCACTTGAGGGCGCAGTAAAGGAAGCTCACTATTTGCTCCTAGGAATCCTGACTGTGTTAGAAATGTATTTGAAGCAAGCCACTTGGGCACCCCTTGTGTTACTGGGGTAGGCCACATCTGTCATCAAGGATGAGTGCTAAACTGTACATTATCAGCAGAGGGCGCTGGAGGGACACTGTAGGGTCAGGAATGGATAAGCTGTTAGCCTGGGGCACTTGGACCTTGCATTTGTCTGTAATAACCTTTCAAAACTAGAAGGTACCTCAGTGTGAGTCACACACCTCCAGGGAGGTCTGACAAGATGACCAAAGAGATCCTATCCTCACTACTTCATCAAGTTAAAAATCTTGCAGATGTCAGCACTTTTCCAGCTTCCAGAACTCCAGAGCCAAAATAAACCTCTTTTACATAGGGGGCAAATATCAACCCCACAATTCGTTCCTCACTCATTCTGTGCATTCTCCATCCTGAATGAGGTGGTGGGTGCCACTGCAGAAGACCCTGCATATAAGATGTTGGCCACCCGCTTATACCCCGTTTGTAAGTCAGCCCTGCATCTTTCAGTAGGAGAATAACACCCAGCAATACCTTAGGTAGCCAGCTCACCAATGTATGGGAGTGAGTGAGAGAGCAGAACCCAGTGGATGAAGTCAAAGGTTTGGACACTGATACTTCTGGTACTTTGGAGATGAACGCAAAAGGTTCCAGAGTTGAAAACCAGACTGAGAAAACTCATGACTCCATCCAAGCACGCCTGAGGCTGTGTGCCTTACACTGTACAGCAGCAGTGTTTGCTTTGGGTTCCATTTCCCGAGTGAGTGAGTGAGTGAGTGAGTGAGTGAGTGAGTGGATAAAGCTGGTAAAGGAGTGGATTCAGCCTCTCACTGCAGCTGACAGAGCAGAGTCACAAATGGTATAAAAGAATCAGCCCTTGGTAGGATAGTAGACACAGGGCAGGCCACTCACCCATCTCTATTATGTCTATAGTTCAGTCTTGACTCAAGACTAACTCCCAAGCTGAGCCTGTGCCTGCCTCAGGTCCAGGTGTAAACACGCATGGTTTGATAGCACACCCACAGCGAAGGCTGAAGGACAATCTAGAGATCCAGAGTGCAGTGGCGCAGAGCCTCACAGAGATACACCTCTGATACACAGGTCCAAGAGGCTGCCACAGCTGGATAAAGATTTCCCTCCACCACCACAACACAAATCACCTTCCACAAGTCACAGCATTCTCCTAAGCAGTACAAGGACCACCACTTGCCTTATTAACACTTTATATTTATAGCAAGACTTCCTGAGAAATGTGTGGCCTTTTCAGAGGCTCTATTTCAATCCCTACAAACACTGTTCACACATCATGCCCTGATGAGCTCCACAACTGTGTTGTCTCTCCCTCCTCCCCTCCCTCTCTTTCTCCACTCAGCCTCTCTAAAGTGTCTCTACAAACCTCCCACCTGAAACACAAATTACAAGAGCCATGTGTATCAAGCCATGGCACTGCCTTAAATCTGAGGTACAGCTAAGCCATTTAGCTGATCCTCACCTCTGCCTGGGCCCTGCAGGCATAGTCAAGTGTGCACTGCCCAGTGCTGCACTCCTGGAGTCTGAGACACCAGAAACAAAGCCCAATGCTCTCAGTTAGTTCACCCCAGGCCTCCTCTGCCATTTGGTGTTCTACTGCCCAACTGGCATTTTTAAAAAGGGAAGAGAGGGAGAAAGAGTGGAGTCCTGTATGCATACAAGGATCATCAAATGCAGAAGGATAGGAAAGCCAGTAGCTGAGACCAGGGTTCTCGAGCAGCCCAAGACAGAAACAGACTGGGAATCTACAGAACGAAGGGTGCTAACCCAGCCCTATACAAGCCCTATACACTCCTGTTCTGCACTCTTAGACCTACCCATTCTTAGGAAAACTACACTTTCAGGTTCTCCCTGGGGTCTTCAGCAAATCCATGTGCCCTGGTAGCTGTGGGAAACTACCTGTGCTCTGTATAAAAGTTCTGAGAAGCATGCCCAGGGCATGGGAGCCATCACCTAGAGGCCTATCTCTTGCCCTTAACTGGTTTTACCCTGGGCTGCACTGCACAGACTGGTGCAATAGCTACAGCAAGACTCCTCCATGGATACAGTGTTAGACCCAGTCTGGTACCTGTGTCCGAGTCTTTCTGCTCTCCATTGGCCCCCACGGTGAAGGGCAGCTTCCTCTTGGTGGCTCGTTCTCTCACCTCCTTCCCTCCATCACTGCGGTCCAGCTTTGGAGTCTTGGTTAGAGAAACTTTATCTTTATCCTACAAAAGAAAGTGATATGTTCAGATATTATTATTTCCAGATTAAATCCCCAAGTCAGCCATGACTTCAATGTGCACACTCCATGTGCCAAAGAAAGCAAACGTTTTACTGGGGCAATTAACAGCCCCTCCTGCTCCAGGACACACACGCAGAGCTGCCAAAGACTAAAAGAGTTGACTGTGGCTTGGCCTTGACCACAAGGCCCACAATGCAGTTGCTTATCCTTTAGCTTAAAAGGCTCTTAGTAAACACCTGCTATACAAATGAAGGCGGCCCGGTTGCTCTCTGCTTCACCCTACTACCCTGGGGGAGGTACTGTTAATGAGAACAATGAACTCTCCCTGTAATTTAGAATCAAACTCCCCAACATAACTCTCAGCAAGTGCTGGCAGAGTTTAAAGGTGTACAATCATGTTGTCCAGGGTTAAGCCCCCCAAGTGACTACCAACTATGAAACCCCATCCTGTGCTTTGTTGTTCTGCTTCAGAACATGGGCTTCCCAGCTGCTCATGGGTAGTAGAATACCCCCCCTGCTTGTACCTTCCATTTCATCCCAGGCCTGAGATATTGTGGGGTGGCATGTCTACAGATATGAGAAAGGCTGCCTATCTAACAATCACTACTATGCAAGGGGCTGGAAGAGAGGGTCTCTCTCTTAGGAGGAAATAACCCAAGAGCTATACCATTCTGGTTGCTGATTCCTCCTCCAGCACGACCCCCCCCACACACACACACAAACACAAGTACATGTCTGAATGCTTAAATCTCAATGGTAAATGGTATTTGTATTTAAAGGGAAGTTGATCAAAGGGGCTGAAGGTTAAGAGTACTTGTTGAGCTTGCCGAATACTGGGTTTGACTCACAAATACCTGAAACTCAAATCCCAAGGCCCAGATATCTTGTTCTGACATCTGTAGGCACCAAGACCTCACATGACACACAGACATATATGCAAGCAAACCAATCATAGATAAAATACAATGAATAAATCTAAAGGTTTTTAAAAAATAAGTGAAACTGAAGTTGTCACTAAAAAGTTTCACATTTTAAAAACATACATAAAAACAACTAGCCACTGCACAAGAGGCTGGCAGGGGAACACAAGTACGTACTATAGTTTGGATATATGTATGCAAAGGCTTAGTGCCCAGCCCACAGGCAACTGATTATGATCCACCAATGAGTTCGAAACTGACAGCTGAGTGAGAAGGGTATTCTATCAGAGTCATCATAAGTCACTGGGGCGCAGCTCTGAAGGAGTGTCTTGTCTGCCCTGCCTGCCTCTCTTTGGCTTTTTCCCAACCAAAAGGCAAGCACTCTGCCCTCTTGCTATGATGCTCTCTCTGCCTTACCCATAACAACATGAGTAGGGCTCAAAGACTACAGCTAAACCCTCTGAAAAGGGCTAAACCCTCTGAAAAGGTAAGCCTCTTCCACCATTAATGCCTCTCTGCAAACGAATACAAACGACACAGAAACACAAAATAAGACTGGGGCTGTGTGTCACATTAACACACCTGGTACTTTATTAAAGGTCAACACAGAATTGGATGAGTGCTTAAAATGAAGTTCTTGAGCCAGGCTGTGGTAGCACCTGCCTTTAATTCCAGCACTTAGGAGGCAGAAGCAGGCAGGTAGATATCTGTGAGTTTGAGGCTGGCCTGGTCTACAAAAGTGAGTTCCAGGACAGTTAGGACTGTTCAAGACAAAGAAACCCTGTCTTGAATGCCACCCTTCCACCCCCAATAGAGAGAGGTTCTTGAAAATGAATGTGGACTCAAAATTTTGAAAAGGCAACATGGTTCAGCCTCTCTGAGCATCCTCCACTGTAAAATGGTAATTGTAATGAGACCAACTGTAAATGGCACAGGATGACCAATTCTTAAATTAGAAGACCTTGAACATTAAGTCAAGTCAAGCTTGATCAACACCTGCCATCAGATTCTAATATGTCATAAATAAAGATGGTCAGGGTGAAAACAACATGGTATATGATTTTCATTACAGAAAGCAGAGACGAAAAATGAAGTCACTGTCTTTCTGACATATAGCTTTTGGCACTAACTGTGATTCACTGCCATCTACCAGGGACCTTAACAACTAACAGTTCTACTAAGGGCAAAAAACTATATTAGACACCATCAACCCAAACAAACGTATGAACCTTTAGTGGAGATTCAATGTGCCATTCACATGTCCCCACTGTATTCCACTGTAAATATTACAATCAGAGAGCTTAGTCCTCTAGTTTGCAAAGCAACCTGAGTTATAGCAGGTCCCTGAGTAAACTCCAGAATCAGTTACCAATTCTTACCAAAGACCTGTAAGGATTTCAATGGCATTATGCTGAGTTTGTGTGCCAAGTGGGAAGGGGTATTTCCTGATGGATGTCATTATTTAGGTATTCCTAATAGTTCAGCAACTTCAGACTTCTGGTACTGCAGCACATTCTTTAACAAATTCTCCAGACAAGTTGTTTTAGAACAATTACCAGAGATCTGTCCACTGCTTCCTTTTGAGTGCCTCCAGGCCTGACAAGATTTATTTTATTTTTAGGGTATGCATACACTTATATTGGGGGTGGGGTGGGTGGTGGATTTCATATGCAGGTCCCCTCAGAGGTTTAGAGAAAGAGGATTCCCTAGAGATGTTTTTGTTTGAGAAAGGGTCTTCCTGTGTTAGTGCAGCACAGCCTGACCCTACATTATTATACACCTCAGAGGCGGATCACAGATGTACAATCACCACGTTCACCCCTGATTTTTCATTGACTGCATTAGAAGTGATTTTCATAGACTAGATTTGCACTGTGACACCCAAACCATGAATCCTTTCCAATCTCTTACAGCTTCTGCTTTTATGTTGCTGCTGTGCTGGCTAACGCCTGCAGCATAGAACTGCCAGCGGTGGAGGCTCTTAAGCGTCTCCTGCTTTGTACTGAGCCTTACGTAGATTCAGTCTCCATCACTGAACGATGATGGCACACAGGGAATTCCCTCCATTTTTGTTGAGTAAACTCAAATACATTATTGTTAAATTTAACATTATTGTTAAGTTTGGTCAAAAGTTTTTGCTGTATCAACTGATTTCATAAACTTAGGGAAAAAATACAAGGAAAAGTTCTTGCATGTGACTATGATTTTAAGAAAATTGTGGATTGTGGAAGGAAACATAAATCAAGGGAAATGACTTAGTCTACCTAAAGTGTTGGTTGTAGGAGCTTCAAGACTTGAGTTCAGATCTCCAGCACCTATCTAAAATGCCAGGAGTAGCAGTATGTATTTATAATCCCAACACTGGAGACTGTGAGATACCAGAGGCCTGTTGGGCTAGACAAATTGGTGAGTTCCAGGTTCAGTAAGAGACCCTGTCTTGAAGAATAAAGCTCAAGGCTGGTGATATGTTTCCATGTACACAAGTGTCTGCTGTGGAACCTAGTCGTCCGAGGACCCATGTGGTGGGAGAGAACTTATGCCCACAAACTGTCCTTTGACGTTCACATAATTGAGGAGGAATGTACATGGACACCTCCCCCTATCAATCAAACATAGAAGGATCATGTGTGGACCCTGTCTTCAATCAAAATAAACTGGAAAGCAATAGAGAAAAACACTTAACAGTCTTTCTGGCCTCCACACACACTTGTGCACACACAAATTAATAAGAATAAATTAATCTAAAAAAATGTTACAGAAGTTAAAGGAAACTGGAACAACTAGAGCGCCCGCCCAACCAGAGGCCGCAGTGGGGCTGCGGTGCTCAATCCACTGGGAAGACCTTAGCACGAGCTATTCTAGATACTAGGTATATCTTGTATACTAAGTATATTATGTTATATGGGAATGAAGGCTAACCAGGAAAATTCTGTTTGATCCTCTATGACAAGCACATTCAGTGTTTTTACAGTCATGGCATGTGTGCAACTGTTGAGGCGGGAGTGAACAGGAAAGGGTAGCGCCCACAGTGCTCTCTGCCAGGTTAAGAATGCTAACGAGCTGCTATGCACTGTGAGAGGGAAGCGCTTTCCTGCACTGACTGATTTGAATGGGGGTAGGAGCAGCACACTAGAGAAGCCAATACGTTTTGGTTTGGGGCAAGAAACATTGCATAGCCATGCATGCTTGATTCTTCTCTTCTGTGTTAGCAAAAGGAATAAACAGAAAGCCCAAAGGACAAAACTCACAATCCACAAGTCCACCTGGAATGGCACAGCCCAGCCTCCCTGGCACAGCCATCGTTAACTCCTCTGTGTGTGTGTGGGGGGGGGGGGGGGGGTTTACCCTGAGATAAGCTGATACCCAACTTAGGATGGGGGAGAGTAGATCATGGTCCATTTCCATCTTTCTAGCAGACATGCCAGCTAGTGTCACTAACTGTAGCAAGATACAGTGACAGAAGGAAGCTCTTTCCTTTCACAAATATTTCACTCAGGGTATGATTCATTTGGGAGAAAAAAAAATTAGAAATAGGTTTCTTTTGATAACCAGTCAGTCAGTGTCCTCCTTCAGGCACCCAACATCTCCCATCTGGGATCCCTAAAGAACAGACACCTAAGTAATCCATCTTAAACTGCTCTTTCTAGGTTCCATACTGAGTGAAAACCAAATGAAGTCAGAGCTATCTTGGTGGACCACACACACACACCCCTTAAGTCAAATTCATGTACACTTCTCACAGTTAGTACATAGCCCGGGTCCTGTAGTCTCAGGAATAACTCAGCTCAACACGACTTGTGTCTTCTCCAGAAGACACAATAACAACCCCAACCAACTTGAAACATCTTCATATTTCTGGCCCTGGACCATCAGGAATGAAGGTGTTACTAGGAGGCTGATGTAGCCCAGTTATCTACAGCTCTCATCATTGTTCATAGAGACCAGCTACTCTCTAGAGCTCAGCCTGTCTCCTGGACTGCTTCACTCATTTCTGTCAAGCCATGTGCCATATACCTGAAAGGCACCACTTTCATAACAACTTCTAGGACCCAGGCTGAAGAGCTAATCCTGGGAAGAACTTGTTTATCTTTGTCAGTCTACCCAAAGGCCAGGGCCCAGCAGAGGTCCCCCACATACACCTTAAATTTACTCAGTGCTGCATGAAACTAGAGCCTAACATTGATCCTGGTCTCTTACAGACATTCTGAGGGTGACTCCTGGGACTCCTACTTACATCACCTGTGTGGGCATGCGCCTTTGAGTAAAACAGATAGCCAAGGAACATCACATGGTGCTTCCTCCCCCGACCCCCCCTCGGAGTTGGAGCTCTCTGGAGGATTCTTTAACAGACAAGACGGGGAGCATCTACACTGAAGCCTCAAAGCAGTGATGGAGATTCAGGGAAGGAAGGGAGACCTGGGAAGTCAAGAGCAAGGCGCTCCACACTGCCACACAGCTGATCGGTCATGTTCCGGGGGATGTTGTCAGTTCTGAGGTGAAGAGGAGGCTATGGCAGAAGCTGCACCAAGAAAGGAAGAGGGCTTCGTCTGAGTAAGGGTCCCTCCAAGGCTCAAACACAAGGATGTGGAAGCAGGGCATTGCTCTGACTTGAATGCCCACAGACTGAGCTGTATGAGTTGTTTCTGAAGCCAGAGCAGTGAAAATAGACCCCTTGTTTCTGCTCTACAATTATCTGACTTTGTAGCATGGAAACTTCTATGAATACACCTGAAAACCAAGCTTTTGCATCTATCAAGTAAAACTGTCCCCCAAAGTCGGTTCATGCTACAAAGATATTCAAGGGTCCCAGAGGCGCATCCATCTTTTCTTTTTAAACAGCTCCTAAACGTGTCTACAAACCATTTCATGTTCAACCAAAATTGAATGAGCAGATCCACTGATTCTGTTGTGTTTACATGTAGAACACCTGCTAATAATCACAATGCATTATCAATGAAGGATCACTGATAGACTGATAGCAAACCAGAGCTGGCACCCTCTCGCAGACATGGGCTAGAACAGGGGTCAAGACAATCAGGAGGAGCGACCAGAAATTACAGAAGGTGAACATGAGAACTAGAAAATCACCCTGTAAAAACATGAGGTGAACTCTGAGGGCGTGTCAGACTTTCATCTCATTGGCTTGTATATCACAGTGAAGAAACTCAGTCCCAGGACAACCCACGGGCTTGGTAATAGTCATGCAACGTAAAAAAGCAACTAAACACGTATTTTAAGGCAAAGCCTTACCCTGATCTGTCCAATTCTAACTTCTTGTTTTTGGAATCTTTCCGTTAGGCCAGGAAGTGTGTATCCCAGAATCTGTTGTCAACAGCACACAATTTAGAGTTACACTGTATTTTCCTATTTTTCTGTTTTTCTTTTAGACACGTGGTTTCTCTGTGTAGCCCTGGCTGTCCTGGAACTTGCAGATCAGGATGTCCTCAGACTCTGCCTCCACAGTGCTGGGATTAAAGGTGTGCACCACCACTGCCCAAGTCTATTATTTCTAATTAATAAAATGTGAAAGCAAACATCTAAGCAGTATTTACAGCCAGTGTAACTGCGACATTGTTAACTATCTCAATAAAAATATGAAACTCTAAGTCTGCTGGGGGCTTGACTATGACAAACTCAATTAAGCAGGGCTTCTCAAGTGAATGAATGACTCCTTGCACACCCAATCACAGAACTGGACACTCCTGGGAGCAAAGGCCTCACTCAGGCAGCCAAGGTCAGAATAATGATCAGGCTCTGTGAGCATATGGTGTGAGTGCTGTCTTTAGCCCTTATCCTGGATCTTAATGATCCAGGAGAGGAAAGAGAGGTCAGGGCAAGCCAAGGTTACCTTTTTCCCAGTTTGTTTCTCCACCATGTCGTTACTGAGAGAGAAGTCTTCTTGCTGTGGTGTTTTAGAACACCCACTCTTGGGCATCGTTCTCCTCCCTTACTTGATCTTCATTTATGCTGCTATTGCTTCATCATCAACTGTCTGTTTCAAAAGAAAAGATACAGAAGGTTAAAAGCCATTGTACCCAAAACATAAAACCTGCCCAACTTCATAGGGCAGCACACAGACTGGCCAACCAAGTTGCTTTGACCTGAGTAGCCAGTAGCCTTGCTCTGGGTAGGGAGCTGAGCCAGGAACGGCTATTTCCAGAGGCAGCTCCCAGGAACAGCAGCAGCAGCATCACTGGCTATGCTGCATAAAGGGTAGCAAAGTAAATAAGAGAAAGGAATAACCTGTGAGGATCCTCAAAGTCTATTCTGGGGAGCATCCACCAGTCCCTGAAATACCTGGACCCCTTTAACATAGACACATGATATAACACAGACCCCTCTAAATCACAACAGAATGAGTCTGAGCGGGTCTAGAACTCCACTCTTCTTCTGCATACTGTCATCCTCACAAGCAAGGTAAGGTCAATACCCAGAGCAGTGAACGCCCTGGCCCTTAATTCCAACAGATCATATCTCTTTTGCCAGCTTGGCTTCCCCACACCTCCTTCCCCTTTCTCCCACTCGCTCCAGCCCAAAGGTTTTTATTTATTTATTATATGTAAGTACACTGTAGCTGTCTTCAGACACCCCATAAGAGGGCATCGTATCTCATTACAGATGGTTGTGAGCCACCACATGGTTGCTGGGATTTGCACTCATGACCTCCGGAAGAGGAGTCAGTGCTCTTAACCGCTGAGCCATCTCACCAACTTCTAATATCCATTCACTAACTTCAAAACTCTCTTGCTCTTCACACCCCTATATAGACAATAGGGAGAGAAAATATCTAATATACTTTAAATAATGCATCAACTATACTAGTTTAATCTATAAAATCCCCTAATATTTGAGTGGTAGATATAGGTATATGGTAAGTACGAAGGCGTCCCTAGAGGATGTGCAGGCTGCTTCAGGTCCTACTCCACATCCATGGACCCAGATCCTTTATCTGGGTTCAAGGTCCTGGCCTCTCTTTCTGAAAATACCTTAAGACACAAGCTGCATTAGTCACGCACTCTATTTTCTGTGACTTGGCATCCTAAAAGGCTGACTGGACAGAGACCAAATTTTAGAGATAGCCAAAGAGCTCATGTAAGCCAACTACCATCCATCTCGTCAAACCCTCGTGTACAAGCTAATAGATCCCTGCCTTGCCACCCAGGATAAGACAGCTAAGATACCAGGCAGTCAGAGTCCACCCTCAGGAGGACCACACACTAGCTGATCCGGATTGTTCTGTTCCACTGTCCTCTGTTGGGTCTTCCAACTGTCCCAAGTGGAGTAGAACACTTTCCCTCTCAAGTCTCATTCTGGTTTTCTCTGTTCCATGCTTTGCCCTACCATGGGTTTCATTTGCTCAATAGCTTTCATAGTCTGTGTTTCCCTGCATGCACATACATGCGCGCGCGCGCGCACACACACACACACACACACACACACACACACACACACACCCAAACCCACACAGAGCTATATGGAGACTGAGGCAGAGGATCATAGGGGTACTTGAGTGAGTACAAGGTCAGTCCGGACAACTTAATGAAACCTTATGTCAAAATTTAAAAAGCAATGATTTAACAGTTTAACTAGTATATGAAAGTCCAAGTATTACAAAAACAACAGTAACACAACACAGCAAAATAAAAAGCTTTTTTTCAGCCATTCAAGCCACAGCACTGTTTTGGATGCTCTTCTGTTATACAGTGAAAGCACTTTCTGACAGACACATCTGGGCCTACAGACAGTAACCTCACCAAGCTCTTCCTGTCTTTCTGAAATCATGCTTCATCTATCCCTGTAGGAAGGACAGCTTCTAAATCTCAAGACTTGCAGGTTGGAAAGATGGCCCAGTGGGGAAGAGCACTTGCTCTGCAAGCCTGAGAACCTGAGACAGATGGAGCTATAGGCAGGGAGAGCCTGAGATCTCTGGCCACAAAGCCTAGTCAAAAATGTTGAGCTTTCAGTTCAGAGAGTGCTAGGGGACACTCCAGCCTCCACATGCACATCTGCACACTCACTCTTGTACATCCACAAGCCCTTTTGCACAATCGCATGATCCTATCTTACTTTCTGGGTGTGTAACTGGCCTAAGAGCAGTGTCTGGAGGAGTCAGGCAGCACTATGGTACTGGCCTAAAGAGCAACACTGTGGACGCTAAGGCAGGAGAACCCCTTATCTGGGGCCGGTCTTAGCCGCATGGCAATGAGCCTGGGCCGAAGAGACTGTCGTAGTTTGTTTCTTGTTGCTGTGATAAACATTCTAATCAAAAGCAGCCTGGGAAGGAAAGGAGCTTTGCGGTGAGAATGTTGATTCGTTAAAAACTAGGTTATGTTGTGTATGCTTAGGTTAAATAGTGAGACTCAATTTTTTGGTTGTTGGGTCTTTAAAGAGAAAGGGGAGGGGGTCTCATTAAGTAGCCAAGCTAGCTTGGAATTCACTGTAGAACAACTCACGGAGATCTGCCTGCCTCTACCTCCTAAGTGACAGGATGAAAAGTGTGTGCCACCAGGCCCAGCACTCACTTTGAGGTGCTAAAGAACAAGCCTGAGCTTAGCAAAGTTGGGCAAGCACTCTACTACAGAGCTGTAGACGTTTCAGCCTGAAGGGCCCCACAGCAATTATCGTCAGAGAGGAGAATAATTCCCCATCACTGACCTTGGCTCTGACAAGGTCCAGTAGCACAGGCGCGCTTTCCTTCTGGCCTGTGAAAGACAAAGATGCCCTCTCGCCTTAGCACTCGCCTCCTATCACACAGTTACTTTCCCTTGAGACAAGGACAGAAACCACACAACTGCAGGTCCATCACAAAGTGAACAAGGCACAGCTCTTGGAAGTTCTCACAGAGCTAGGAACCCAGGGTCACCAGATGGGGGAGGCTCTAGCCAAGCACACTGTCTAGGAAGCAAGCCCAGGACAGTGCCTAGTACTGTCCACATCCACCATCAGGCAAGGACAGTCTGTCAGCCATCTCAACACCTTATCCACAGGAGGTACAGCCATGGAGCTGGCAAGGGCAAGACCAACAGAAACGTGGTACACAAAGCCAGGGCAGAGTGCAAAAAATTCAGGACTTCAAACTCCAAAATGAATCTGCTCGTGCTTAGGAAGCCATGGGATCACAGACACAAGAGCTATAAAAAAAGCAAGAAACAGAACAAGTCCAAGTGTCAGTACAGTCTAGAAAGTCAGTGAAAGGCTACAGAATTCATAAATTAATAACTGAGCCTGGCCAAGGTGGTGTGCGCCTTTAATTCCAGCATACCAGAGGCAGAAACAGGTGGATCCCTGATTTTGAGGCCAGCCTGGTCTACAGAACAAGTTCCAGGACAGTTAGGGCTACACAGAGAGATTGTTGTCAACAACAAGAAAACCAACAATTGAGAGGAACACCCCCCCTCCCCCCCAGTACTGGAAAGTCAGCCGCTAACACAGACAACAGAACATCAAACAAAGTACTCTGCGGCTACAGAGGAGGAGCAGCCATGCCTCACGTGCCCACAGCCAAGCACTTGCAGGAGCCAGGTCCTCTGTACAGGGAGACCCAATCACCTGGGACTCCTCAGACAGCAGGAAGGTTGATAAGCCGCTCGTACAGAATGTGAGGTGGGGTAGGGAATGGAGACTAAAAGACTCGATATGGCTACACCATCAACGAGAATTATCAGCGAATAAACGTATTTCCATGAATGCAAAAACTACTGTGGGCCCTTGTCCCCATCTTTTTAAAGGAATGACATTAAGTTCTACTAATATAGGTCCCTAAATTCTAGCCGCAGGTCAGCTCTAGCCGCTGTGGTATGTACTGTGACTAAAGGTGACTGAGGAGAGAAACTGAAAAGCAACCAGCAAACAAAGGCAGAAGTCTGAAGCAGAAACCACAGACCAGTGGCTCCCAACCTTCCTGGTGTGACCCTGTAACAGTTCCTCATGCTGTAGTGACCCCAAACCATAAAATTATTTGCATTGCTACCTCATAACTGTAATTTTACTATTGTTATAAACTGTAATGTAAATATTTTTGGAGACAGGTTTGCCAAAAGGGTTGAGACCCACAGGTTGTGAATCACTCCCAAGGAGGAACATTGTTCTGATTTGCCCACAGCTTCTGCTTGATTAGCTTTCTGATATAGTCGAGGCCATACTGCCTAAAGACAGAACTGCCCACACCAGAGTGGGCTCTTCTCACATCAATCAACACTAATAAGAAGTGCACATAAACCAGTCACCAACAGTCCTCAGTGACTTGAGGCCTTGCAGATAGCAGATCCTTGTCACTCTTCCTGTCGTATCTGGATAACTCTGGTATCTAGCAGCATAGACTGGGGAACAGTGATGAGATAAAAGGCCAGTATAGTGTGTGTTCAGTGTGTGGCCCACTTTATTTTTATACTTTTTTTTCTACATATGTGGAACCAGTCACAAAGAATCAATAGTATTTTGTCAAAAGTGAGTAATAGAAGACAATTATTTTTAACATTGTAGAATAAGAAATCTGCACAAATCAGTGAACCAAAATTTCCAAGATAACTGATCTCATGATGCTAAAAATCCGCACCCTGGGCAGGAGCAAACTGAAATGGCTGAGCATGGGCTTCATAGCAGCCACTGACAAGGGAGACATGGCAATCGTGTGAGCCTCTTTCCTGCTGTGTGTATGTCTGTAATGAGTCAAGCTTTCTTCATATACCTCTAGCAAAACAGGCCCTCCCCACACCAGCCAGTCAGAGACTGCAGATACAGAAAGCAATGCCACTTTTTCACTATAATTTTATTAAGTAATTAATTTTTTAATAAAGATCCTTTACTATTCAAGTGCAACTCTTTACAATTTTCAAGTCGACTAAATAATTTAATAGATTTTCCTCATATAAACTAAGCTCTCTGGGGTCTACAGCTGTGAGAAGGTAGTGAACACCAAAAAGCCTGTAACCAAGTCTGGCTATCATGAACACCACACTAGACCCCCAAAGAACTGTAAAAGAGAAAGTGGCTTCATTTGGGAAGAAAACATGCACATATATAGGGTTTTTTAACCTCCAAGTATGGTAGTATACACCTACAGCACCAGCCTTCAGTCAGTGAAGGGAGGAGAAACAGCTTGAATTTGAGGAGGCTTTCAAATTACAGAAATGACTATTTTTAAAATTAAAGAAAAAGTGAGAAGGTTGGAATAGCAATTAACCACAGTATGACACTGGACAAAACTAACCACACGAGGAAGACAGACTAGAGAAAGAGCCAAGGCCATGCTAGTACTCACACAGGACTGAGAAAGACTTTGGGGAGCTAGGGAAAGATGGCCCTAACCCTCTGTAGCAACAGCAAACTGAATCCCCACATGCAAATGGGACCTGGCTTCCACTTCACATCTCATACACAATCTATGCCAAACAGAGGAGGATAGAAACATCAAGAGCATTAAGACAAAATGATGTCAAACAGCCTTCACAACTTAAACTCTTTTAAGTACTATATAAGAAATACCTACTAAATGAAATATGAAAACTCTGACTCAAAAGACTGTCCTACTAAATATATCACTTTGTTGTTTTTTTTTGTTGTTGTTTTTGTTTTTGTTTTTTTGAGACAGGGTTTCTCTGTATAGCCCTGGCTGTCCTGGCACTCACTCTGTAGACCAGGCTGGCCTCGAACTCAGAAATCCGCCTGCCTCTGCCTCCCAAGTGCTGGGATTACAGGCGTGCACCACCACCGCCCGGCTAAGATATCACTTTGAAAGACAGGAAATATTACTTTCTATACATGTAACTGACAAAAAAAAAGCTCTTACCTGGAATATATAGAGTCCCTGCAAATCAGTAAAATAACAAGACCACGTATAAACAACGGCCAACACTAACTTTGTAAGAGGTAAGGGCACAGATAGATCTTCTCGATTCCACCAACAAGAAAATAAAAATGGAAACCAACTGTGGCTGGTTATCTGTGTTCATACTAGGAACCAGTCACATGGAAACAGCATGAGCTCAGTTCAAGACTGCATGACATTCAGTGTGAGTCAGACCTGTACAAAGCATGCAACAGCCACTGTACTTGTGGAAGAAAACAGGTACCTCTCACCCTTGACAGAAATACAGGCATGTGTGTTAAGGGTGTGATGCAATGACTAAAAATAGTAATCTCAGGAAAGCATGGAAAACAGACCAAGGGCAGTGAGTCAGCAGCTATCCTCCACAGCTTAGCAACAGCGCAATGAGCACCTGGACGGAAGAGAGGGGGGCAAAGCACAGACGCAGAGGCAGGCTGGAAGGAAGCAGTTGGTGTTAAAGCCCTGTTGAGCTGAAGGCAAACGGGCAGACCCTAAGGAGAAGTCACTTTTGAGCCATGTCTATAAACCAATGAACAAGGAAATCAACGTTCTATGCATGAGCAACCTGGAACAAGACACAGCTCCTGAGCACTATGTAATTCTGAGGACAGATGCACCATGAAGTGATGTCTGTAATACCAAGGTTAGGAGCAAGTTCAGAAAGACGGGTGCAGTCCAAAGTCTACTCAGAGATGTGGAGGACTGCTTACAATAACAGGAAACCTGGACATAAAAGGAAAGTTCATAATCCATTTGGCTATAAAACAAAAGCCATGCAACAGTAAAAACTACAGCAAAAGCACCTGACAAAAGTTAGTGTTCATGAAGAAACCCCTTAGCAAAATAGTCGTAAAAAGTATTCTAGATACTCTGGAACATTTTCAAGGACAACCACACACAAGCTAATGGTGAAAGCTAACTGGTTTCTTTATGCGGCTGGTGAGGCAGCACAGACATCATCGTCCCCGCTCCCTGTCTCCATTACCACTGCCGAGAGATAACACTGTTCTAAATAGTATGCATGAAGAACAGAATTTTTTTTTTTAAAAAATTATTACTATTTACAGACAACTCAACTGACTATATAGGGGGAAAAACCCACAAGGAATCCATCAAAAACTCCTGGAAATAACAGTTCAACAAGACAGTAGAATACAAGACCAAAGCAGAAAATTCTGTTTCTACATAACTATCAGTAACAGGCAAGCAGAAAAAAAAGAATCCAACCAAAATGAAAACGTTCAGAAAGACCTTTTGTCTGATTGGTTGGTTTTCTGTGACAAGGTTTTGCAATGTACCTTAGACTACCCTCAAACTTGCAACCTTTCTGCCTCCGTTTTTCCCAAGTGCTGGAATTAAAAAAAAATGTAAAAGGAGAAAACTTAGGAAAATTGGCGGCAAGGAAAATTTTTAATTAGGTATGACAGATACTCAAAGCAGAACCTGAAGAGCAAAACAAAATTAATATGCTAGTTTAAAATGTTAACCTATTGTTCTACAAAATACTTGGTGTAAAGGGTGAAAGGACGTGTGGACAAGGAAGCCCATGTACAGAGCCTGGGTCAGATAGCAGACTTGTAAGCACAGTGAAAAACCAACAGTAAAAACAATCCAACTGACAACAGGGGAAAGGAACACAGATGTGCTGACTAGTTTAATTTCAACTTGATACAGCTAGAGGAAACCTAAGCTGAGAAAATGCCTCTATAAAATCTGGCCATGTAGCATTTTTTTAATTAGTAATTGATAGGGTAGGTCTCAACCCTTTGAGGGAGAGCCCAGACCATGGTGCTCGGCTCTCTAAGAAAGCAGGCTGAGTAAGCCATGAGAAGCAATACAGCACCCCTCCAAGGTTTCTCCATCAGCTTCTGCCTCCAGCACCCTGCCCTACTTGAGTTCCTGGGAAAAAAGCTCACTCAACAAAGTGTCTGTCCTCTGAGAAAAAAAAAAAAAAGGGGGGGGGGGGATCCTCATGGCATGTGCTCTTAAACAGACAAACAAGCAAACAATCAAACAGGCATGCTTTTGTAATCTCAGCACCCAGGAGTAGAGAAAGACAGGCAGGTTTCTGGCACTTGTTAGTTAGCCAGTCTAGTTTACTTGTTCAGTCCCAGGTCAACGAGAGAACTTTCTTTAAAAAGAAAGAGAAAAAAAAGGGTGGAGTAACAATACCCAATGCTTCCCTCAGGCCTCTAGATGCACCTGAACAAACACACATGCACACATACATACACATAAAACCATGAACCTGTGAGACTAGCAGTGTGGGCACTGCACCACACTCAACTGTACTCCTGGGCAAGTTAGCCCAGAAAATAGAACCTTGTGTCCATACAAAGACCTATGACAATGTTCGCAATGATAAGTGCAGAACTCCAAAAGCTATCCCAACAATGCCTTCAAGTCAGTCCACACCACCTCTGTCTTCAGAGAGTTGGAACAAACCAACTCTCACATGCTGAGGCAGCTACAGTATGCAAACAGCATGGTATCTGAGGATGTCTCTGCTGGAATCTCCTATAGGCTTCAGCTAGAGAGCACAACATAGCAAATGCCTGCAGGAGATGCACGGGTCCCACTGCTTTTGTGCTGTCTTAGGTTATCTGATTGTTTGCAAATGGAATGTTAAAAAGGACAGAGAACAGGCACAGAAGATGAGGAAACTTCTAGGTGACTGACAGGGCTAGTTTCTCAACTATCAATATTTTCTAAACCCACCAAACTAAAATTTTTAAATGAGTACATTTTATGAATGAGAACTATAGTTTAGTAATGCTTTTAAGACTTGACATTAACATTAAAATTTTAATTCTATAAAAAGATTGCGCATAGTAAACCTCAGACGTCTTACATGGTTTAGACAGTAAACAGATGGATATACCATGTGGAATGATGCAAGATGAGATGAAGCAAGAAGCCCACAAGTTCAAGGCTATGTTGGGCTACACAGACTGTCTCTCACTCAGCTTTCCAAAGCAGAACATAGCTCTCAGCTACTTCTCTAGCACTGCTCCTGCCTGCTGCCATGCTATCCCTAGAAACAGTGGACTGAGGAAGACTCTGAATTGCAAGCAAGTCACCAGCTAAATACTTGGAAGAGCTGCCTTGGCCACTTGCAGCAAGCAATGGTCCCTTCACAAGCAATGGAACAGTGACTAAGACATACTTACCAAAAGCAACAAATTAAATACATAAGCAGAGGGTTGAAGGGATGGCTCTATAGTTTAAGAATACTTGCTTCTCTTACAGAGGACTCAGGTTAGAATTCCAGCACCCACAGGGCAGCTAACAACCATCTGTAATTCTAATCCCAAAGTAACTAATACCCTCTTTTGGCCTCCTTGGGCATTAGGCAGAAACTGTGTGTGTGTGTCTGTCTCTGTCTGTCTGTCTCTGTGCCTCCCCTCTCGCTCTCATAAAATAAACATGTGGTCACTAAAACCTGAAAAAGAAAGACGGCAGCCACATACTTGACCTGATCCTGAGATTGTCATCACGACACTACAGCCAGAGTAGTAAAAAGTTTTTTTTTTTAACAAAGACTTAATCAAATATCTTACTACAAGTCTACAATATAGTATACCCAGGAGGCTGAATGAGGATCCTCATGCCAAGGAAGCACAGTGCCCTTCAGGGGTAGGAAGGAGGCCATAGTGTCCAGGAAAAGTAACTTTTACCTACCTGATGAAACTGTTGTCTACGACCCCCACTGTTAACCTGGGCCAGGTCCTGGGAGCTTCTAGCCTCCACACAATCTTAGGTAGGCCTAGCATGTTTTCAGTGTCAGAAATGTACTGCTGAATACACTCATCCTTTCTAGTTCTTTCTGAATGCTTGCTGGCTGGTTTAACTCAGCTGTTTTGGCACAAACTCCTAAGCTGACTGTTTCAATCTGCCTTCTCTGGGCTTCTCCTGAATTGTTCTGCTTGGCCTCAAACGAACCTGGCAATGTTCTAATCTTCTAGCTCACTCTCCTTCACCTGGGTATAGCTCATTCTCTCTCGGGAACCTGACTCTGTATAGCTCTCCCAGTCAAATGGCCTTCTTTCTGCACTGCTTCTCTTTCCTCTCTCTCCTTGTCACTTGTCTGCCACCCAATTAGACATAAGTGCTTCCTTCTACAAACTAGGACTACCTTCATTGGTTGGGATTAAAGGTGTGTGCTAAGGGCTGAGCCCCACCACAACTAGAAATAGTTATTTTTAGTTAATAACTCAATCTCAGTGTTCAAACTATGATCAAATATCCTCCAACAGTGCCTTTTGAAACCTGTATCAGATACCACATAGCATCATTCTGAAAATTCAGCAACATTCTGCCTCATTCTGCCTTAAAAACAAGTTATGAAAGCCTGTCTGTAGTTAAATGCAGGAGGAGGAGCCACAGTGTGGACACGATTAACTGCCACTCCAGTAAGGACTTATTTACTACAATGACTTGGTTCTTCAGCCCTAGTTCCCTATGGCTGGAGTATAAAAAGGGAACCCCACACACACACACGCTCACGAATTTCTCTTTGCAGGAATGGTGTCCCTGGTTGCATTACAATTATTATTCTGACACTTCTAAGTATGTCATGTGACATCAACCAAATGAATGCCCTTTGGATCCTTGATACATTAAACTTAAGAGTGACAAGGTACAGACAGACAGGAAGACAGCAGACAGGAACAGCCATCTGCCTCAGCTGGGGTTATCAGTGTTAGAGCTTGATGTATTGTTTAGGAATCCTGGCAAGCTACGGTCTGGACATTCCAAGGTGGACTCAGAAACAGAAGCCTTAAAAGCCCCTACAAAGCCACTCAGCATTTTCCTTGTTTAGTAACAAAACAGAGTAGGTTCTTAGTATCACTTATAAGATTTCTTTTCCTAATCAAATTTGTTTCTAAACTTCCTACTGTGACAGTTCACAGAAAAAATGACAGTGTCATGCTCCTTGACATATGACATATCTAAGGCACCTCCTCCTACACATCATAGCCTCTCTTGTTTAGACTCTGGAAAGGCTAAACAGCTCTCTAGTGGAGAACCAAGTCTCAGAGAGCACCATACAACCCTCCATAGACAGTCCTGGGACAATAATGGCATGTGCTTTCCAGGAGTAACCAATCTCACAGGCTTCGTTATTTCTAACTTTTATTTACTTTTAAGATTGATTTATTTATTTATGAGTACTCTATTTGCATGTATGCCTGCATGACAGAAGAGGGCATCTCATCCCACTATAGATGGTGGTGAGCTACCAAGTGGGTGCTGGGAATTGAACTCAGGATCTCAGAAGCAGCAGCTAGTACTCTTAACCACTGAGCCATCGCTCTAGTCCAATTTCTAATTTTTATAAAGAGGCAGGATCATGTCCACTTGGAGTGACACATAATAAAAAGGTACTCCATAAACAATGAAGTGACAGAAAGGTTGTGGTACAGAAAGAATGGCAGGCAAACAGAGGAGAGCACTAAGCCACGGGCTGAGTTGGTTGTCTCTGGGTTCAGGTCTGGGCACAGTACTCCCAGAGGTGGTGGCCTCATCTGGAGGCCATAAGCCACCCGTGGTCAAGACACCTGGCTTTACTCTTCTCCCTTTACTGATGGATACCGTGATACACAACAGAGACAAACACTGCCTCCCTGTGTGCTTATGAACAAAGTGACTGCTGTAGAAGCCCCAGTCTCTTTCTTTCTCATCTTCTACTGTACAACTCTAGTACTGTTTTGTTTACACAGTAGGTTCTAAAATTCTGAACATAATGGTGTCTAAACTACAGGCACTAGAACAGGACCCTTGGCCCTTTCCCACCCAACACTATTAGAGGTCCTCTGGGGCCTGTCTCACAGAGATACAGGACCATCCACCATGGTGGAGTTGTCCAAACTCTAAGTTGTTGCTGGACTTTAGTCCAGTATTATTTTAGCATGTTAACCATCCATTAATTAGATCGGCCTTAAGTTTCCAGGAATATTGAGTAAAAACATAGAGTATCTTCAATGAGTGCTCTCACACTTTAAAGACCATTTGGTTTTGGAAAGAAGTTAACAATACAAGGATGGGATCGAATACAGACCCAAGAATGTGACTTTTACCAATAGGCTTATTTGAATTTCTGTATTTTCACTAACCATATCAGTTCATATAATCTGATTTGTTACAGAAAATAAGTCCTGTAATTTCAAATTACAACATTTTATGCTTACAAATCGCTCTCCCCCAGATGATGTGGGTAGAACTATTTCATAGAGAGAAATCAGACTCCCACAGTAAAACTGGCATACCCACATCCAGCAACCAGAACCAGGGCTAGAGGCACAGCACACACACACACACGCATACCGCACAGTCTGTCTCTCCCATTTCTGGAAGGTTCTTCACACTCCACAGTCTAATATCATATTAAGAACCAAAACAACCCAAGGCAAACAGATTCCAAAGTTCTAAAGTCCAAGGTGCCAAAACCCCATGATATTTATAGGTATAAAAGCATCGATTCTTACAGCTATTTCAGAAATCCAGAGGGTACCTGAAGGAATTATATCTTGTGATTTCCACAAAAGAACTGTGACAGCTATTCTTGGTTTACATCTGGAATCATCTAAAACAGAATGGCTGGACACACCTGTGAGGGATTTTTTCCTGATTAAAGAAAGCATTTGATGTGGGAAGACCCACCTTTAATATGGGCTGAACCTTCTGCTGACAGCCAATATAAAGGACTCAAAGGAGGAAGCTTGTTTTCTGTTTGCCTGCTTGTTCTCGCTCTCACTAGCCAGTCTTTTCCTTTGTGGCCATTACAGCCCACTTCTTCAGAATTCTGGCCTATACTGAACACTCGCCGAAACACCCAGGATTCTCTAAAAGATCATAACTGACAGAATGAGTGTGCCCTCCCACCAGAAAGGATGTGAAGTGGATGGTCTGCTTTATCACATTCTGCTAAACAGGGTCTTTCATTGAACCTGGAGCTGGGCTAGAGACCAGCAAGGCCCAGCCGTCCTCCTATGTCCCCACACTGCTGCAATTATAGCAAGTCTCAGCTTTCTACATGGTTTCTAGAGCCAAGCAAATCCTCACACTTGCACAGCAAGTGCTCTTAACCACTGAGCACCCCAGCCCCTCTAATGCTGTCTTTAAAATGAGTTCAGTACACAGAAAACATAAGGAACAGACAACCTGCAGGAGCTGCACACGGCTGAGCTCGGCTCACACGCTCATCTACTGTTGTACTTTGACTCACGTCATTCAAAGGCTACATATTATATGGACCCTCATGCTTTTACAACTTAACTATGGATGATACACACAATTCTGCTTTGTAGTAACTGTGGTGAGATATGTAATGTCTGAAAAGATCTGTTTCTCTTGTTAACTATCAACTAACTCTTCATAAATGAATGGTATGTGAGTATTTGTATACTTCTTGGTGTGTGTGTTGGGGGTGGGGGGCATATACGTGTGGAGATCAGATTCAACTTCCAGTGTATCCCTCTGTGCTCTCCACCTTACTTCTGAGACCTGCCACTGAACCTGGAACTTACTCAGCTACACTGTCCAGTCAGTGAGCCTGTTGCCACCACCACCATGCCTGCTTTTCCACTTCAGACCACGACAAGTGTCTTTTGCTATAAATTTACAAAAAAATTAGGAAGCTTGTAATCCCAACACTCCAAAGATAAGCTGACATAAGAGCATCACAGCTGTTCTGAAAACAGCTGGGTCAGAAACACTAGTGACACCTTAGGACAGGAAGGGGTGCTAGGCTAGTCAATAGGAAAGGGAACCCTGCAAACAGCGTTCACTTAGTGGAATGTGAACAAGAAAGTAATAATGAACAACTTTAAATAAGAGTTACAAAATCACCAGGTGGTGGTGGTGCACAACTTTAATCCCAGCACTTGGGAGGCAGAGGCAGGCGGATTTCTGAGTTCGAGGCCAGCCTGGTCTACAGAGTGAGTTCCGGGACAGCTGGGCTACACAGAGAAACCCTGTCTCGAGGGAAAAAAAAAAGTTACAAAATCAAGTGAAGCTCTCTCCATGGTAAAAAATAAAATAATAATAACAATAACTAAGATGAGGGGTAAATCAGAGTCCAGAGTTCTGAAAATGCCCAAATTATATAGGATACTGAAAGCTAGGTGTGGTAGCACAGGACTGTAATCCCAATACTCAGGAGGGAGAGGCAGGTGGGTGTCTGTGAGTTCTAGGCCAGCTTGGTCTATGTAGCAACTTTAAGGATGGCGGGGTGGGGGGCTCTCAGGGCTACAAAGAAAAAGAAAAGGAGGGAGGGTCAGGGCTGGGGGGGGGGGAGGGGAGACCCTGATTTAAAAGAAAATAAAAAGAAGATATCCATAGATGCAAAGCTTTTCAGGATGGACCCAGAGGATTTACTCAATTCTCAGGGAGTTTACAACCAACAAAGTTTTAAAAAGTCATTTTGTATGTAAGTAGCCAAGTGGGGATTACCAGGTTACAGCCAAATGACGCATGGAAAGAACAATTTACTTTTCAAATCCAACTTCATATAGATTATAATTTTATTACTGTATATACAGATAAATAGTCATAACACATGAATGACACCAAATTTCTTTAATATATATATAACCAAGGAATTATATAATTCATAGTCAAGCACATTTGAAGAAAATGCTGTTTATATGAAATATTGCTCCCAAATTTCAGGTTTCCATGGTAAAGGGCTCAAATCCAGTTTTTCACCGATGGCTGGATGGCACCAACTAGCAAATGACACTGATTCTGCTGCAAGTGTGGGAAGTAGGAGCGGAAACAGTCTCAGGGCTCTGCTTCTCATAACACTAATACACAGCAAGGCATCTTGACTAGGTGAAGTGATCAGGCAATCAAATCAAAAGAAAGCAGATGCTTTAAGAAACATAGCAAAGGAGAGATCCTCACAGGTCAGAGGGATGTGTGTCCTCCTGTCAACAGATGCCACAAGCAGCACCCAAGCCTTCCAGAAGGACTGTGTGGGCTGCCAGGCTTGTCGTTATAGCAACAGTTCTAAGCATATGTGCAGTGACACCAGCTGATTTCTGAAAGCTGCAAATAGAAGATAATGGCATTAAAATAAAAAAAGATTTCCAGAGTAAAGATTACCACCCATTCCCTCCTCTCTCCAGCCTACACTATTCTCTAGACATCATTGTTCAGCAGAGCCATAGCACGAAGACAAATGCAGTCTACAGCCCCACTCAGGCCAAGTCATCTGCATAAGGCCACACCTACAAAGTGTAACACAGTGGATCCATAATCCCCTACTGGCATGTTACAGGCAAGGAGTGGCCAAGGCTGGCAAGAGTCATCCACCTGGAGGGCTTCTGGGCTTTCTCAGCAGTTTGCTCTTCACTGGCCTCCCACCTATGTCCTTTCCTTCAGAGCCTTCCTTTCAAGGTCTCAACAGCTGGGTTACAGCTCAAGACAGATGCTGAGAGATGTCTACACAAGCTACCAACAACTGAAAATAAAAGGCAAGGAGTCTCCCAAGCAAAGGGTCTAGCAGAAAACTATGGGGTTTCTGGGAAAGCAGAGCAACCACTTATGGAATTAAAAAATCTGTGTCTATCATTTCTTCTTCTTTGTGGGAAAGGGTTGTAGGAATGAAGGCATGCATATGAAGGAGTGCAGAAATGACTGTAGGCAGACAGAACGAACTCTCTCTCCCTATGACAGGCTCCTCGTGGTGATATTTATCTACCCTGCTGTCCTTCTCCTCACCCAGGCCACGATGCTGAGAAACGCTTTTTATTATACTTCTACCACATTTGAGGCTTCACCCAGAAACACAAGCGGACACTAAACACACTCGACAGCCTTTACACCTTTATTTGGTGTATTTGAATGCTGGGAACTGCCAAGAGGAGCGACACATTTCATGGAGAGCAGCTGAGCCAACAGCAGGTATGCAGATGTAGGTAACCTAGCCATAGGTAACATAGTTCTCTGATGGACTGTAATTATGGACCAAATAACCCCCGACTTGAGTTGCTTTTATCAGGGTACTTTATCACAACAAAAGAAACAAAACTAAAACAAGAATAACCAAAATTTTATTTACTCATTATAATGGCTATTCCTGGTTGTCAACTTGACTACATGTGGAATGAACACAATCCAGAAATGGAGGGCACACCTGTGATCCAGATCGTGAGGCTGAAAGACACAGGCTTCTGACCTGGATACTGACATGGGAAGAGACACACTTCTGATCCACATCTTGAGGTGTAGTGTCCATGAAAAGTTTAGGCCCAGGCAAGGTGGTACACACCTTTAATCCCAGGAGACAAAGGCCAGCCTGAGACAGAAGGAGTTCCAAATCCATGCATGATAGTGCACACCTTTCATCTGGGCTACGCCTTCTGCTGGAGGCCTCCATAAGGACCAGGAGGAAGGCCTACGAGATTCCTGAACTTCTAGTTCACAGCTGCCCATTGTTGGGTAGTTGGACTGCAGATTGTAAGTCATTCTAATAATTTCCTTTAATATATAGACACATTACATATGTTCTGTGACTCCAGAGAACCCTGACTCATAGTGTCTTTCTGCAATGAATCATCCCCAAATGGGAAGTGATGGAAGAAAAAACAAAGTAGGTTCCTACCGAATGCCTCAAAGATTTATAATCTATGTCCAAATGGTATCTATGAGCCCCTAAAATAGTAAGACACTATTTCAGAGATCCAGCTATGTACACTGAACTTCTGGCAAATTTTTCCAGAGAGGAAAAAATAATCTCAAATTCGGGTTTTTAGTAAGTAATATATTCCACAGATTATGTGCATATACATGCCCAAGAATACAAGAGAATCAAACAGAGAGACTATGGTTAATTGGAGAGAAAAGGTAAATACAAAAGCATCTCAACTTGGACTGACTAATTGTCTGCTTCAGAATTTCAGTCTAGTCAGAAAACATGGGGCAGTAGAAATTTCTGATTGGTCAATGCCAGAGAAACACTCCTAACCACAACGTCCCATACAAAGATCAAAGTGCATTCTAAAGGATCCACAGTTCTAATTAAAGAAGCCTACAGTGAAATGTCTCCATAGTCGTTTCTGCATTTATTCTGGCTTGCCCTATGTTTGCCCTATGCAAAACTGCTAGCAACATAGGATTCCCTTCCCTTCACTAAATGTGGTAAAGTAATGCAAGGGAGGGAACAGGCACTCTGGAGACTATAGGCTGTCAACCGTTTAAGCATCTCCAAATGTGCAGCACACAGCCTGAGGAGAGTCTTCAGACATAAACTGTAACTCCACTAGCCCTTCACAGGGGACACAGACACTCGACCATTTAATGGCTAAATTAGTGAGCAAGAAAATTAATGCACCTGTCTTTTCATCTACAAACTTGGGGTGGGAGGATACAAGATCACCATTTTCCAAACCTTTAGGAGGGTTATAAGTCTGTGCTCTGTGAAAAGCAAGCAGAATACCCTAAGTGCACAGCACACACTGGCAACTATAATTAATGACAGCTTCCCAACCCCTTTAGGTCAATGACTGATGTTTAACGATCCATTTCAAATTACACTTACATGGTGCTTTATTTTGTATGTTATTTTATTCAGAGCCTCTAGGTAGCCTCAGCTGAACAGATGGCATTATTTCATTACAAATGAAAAACCTGGAGCTGAGACAATGCACACACCCTCACCTCCAGGCAACAGCACCCACTGGAGGCCACTGCTGTCAGCATATACCTTGCTGACTCCCATGTGTCTGTCTAAACCTAAAGGTTAGATCTAGAACTTGAAAACATTTCCTCTTCCAGGAAAAATCCTACTTTTCCCTTCTCCAAAGGCCACCTCAATATCTTGAGGAACAGCTCCTGGTAACTGTATCATCTCAGGGCTGATGAAGGCTAGGACCATCATCCTACCCGGGGCTTACAGATTGAATAGGACACAGGGGCCATTACATAGACTTAAACAGTGGGCAAGAGAAGAGTCATGAATGCTGAGTAAACAGACCTACAAGAGGCAACTCTGGAAGTTTTTATCTTCATCTTTAAGAACACCAAGCAACACTTCTTGGATTTTATTAGAAAGTTCAGTGAAATAAAAGTAAAAGACAACTAACTGCCCGCAGCACTGCACACTACAGAAAAACAAATGTAATCGAAAGGGGACCAGAAGTCGTTCAGGTAAGTCTGTAGGGATTACTGCCCCATCATCTGCAGTCCATGCTTAAATCTACCTCAGTGTTTTAACATCACTGAGCAGTGTAGGTAAATCCCAACACGACTCAAGTATACAGCTTCCACATCTGTAGGCAGGAAAATAATCTAAAGAAAGAATAAAAGAACTGGGTGGCAGTGGCACACCTTTCATCCCAGCACTCAGGAGGCAGAGGCAGTGGGTGGGATCTTTGTGAGTTTGAGGTCAGTCTGGTCTAAAGAGTGAGTTCCAAGACAGTCAGGGCTACACAGAGAAATGGCGTCTCAGGCAGGGGCAGGAGATGGGAAATGAAAGAGAAGAAAAAGACCTCGATTAGTTTCAGGTAAACCTGGGCTACATACATACCAAGACCTTGTCTCCAAATAAATGTGAGCGCGTGAGTGAACACAGAGTGTTGTGGCCGGAGCTACCCCATGTTTGGAGGCCAAAATGTCTCGAACTGTTCTGTCAATGTTGGAATCCGTACTGCCAAAGCCTTGGGGGCTAAGTTGTTAGAGCCCTCACTGCCCCAAGCTGCTTCAGGCTGCTGGTCGGGGTTCAGCAAGAGAGAGAGTGAGGATGGACTCGAAGAATGGAGACCAGACAGAGTGTGATTCAATCCCATTTATTCCTCAGTCTCTCTTCTTCTCTTCAAGTCCCAAGTCTTGAGTTCCTAGTCCCTAGTTCCTAGTCCCTAGTGCCTCCAAGTTCCAAGCTTCTTCCTAAACTCCCTTCCAAGTGCTTAATACCTAATAATTCTTCTTCCGAGTTCCAAGTGTCTTCTTCCTCAATGCCTAATTCCTATTCCAAGTTGTACTCTCTAACCTAACTCCTAGTTCCAAGTTGTACTCCAAGCTGTACTCTTCTGTCTGCCTCTCGCCTTTTATATGTCTCACTTCTAAGCCACGCCTCTAAGTCACGCCTTTAAGTCATACCCTTAGGTCTTGTCTCTAAACCTGATATCTAAGTCATACCCTTAAGTCACACACCTTTAAGTCTTACACACCCAAGGAAAGATCCTGGGTATCTGAACAATGTTATCAGAGTGTGCTCAGCTGTTGTAGGCTATTGTAAACAAGCCTCTTGTCAGGGTATATGACTCAAGATGGCTGCAAGGATGAGAGCCACCTTCGGTCGGCTTCCCACACTGAGACTGCACAGAGACAGAGGCATTTTTGTCTGAGTGTATCCTATAAAATTTCTGAGTAGATACCTGGCCCCTGTCCTAATCCAGTGCTGGGATCTGAAGCCTTCAGATCAAAAGGGCGAAAGTCTCACCAAAAGACATCAGCATGAGTGAGTGGTCCTTTCATCCTCCAGCCTGGACAGACAGGCGGAAGGAAGGCACTCTGCTGGCCAATGTCTATTTCTAAATTCTCTAGCTCCAATTAGCTTGATACAGCACCACAAAACTCCAAGATAAAGATACACAAACAAAGAAATCCACTCTTAAGTAATAAAAGGTGGATGAGGACAGACAGGGAATTCATGGAAGCACTGTGCTGGGGGGTGGACGGTGTCACTCACGCTGAGGACGTTTCAAGACAAAAATACCTCAAAGGATAAAAAGGAGCCAGTAGAATGTCACATAAAATTCCTTTCATGGAAGAGAAAACATTTCTATGCATTTATGCACATAATGAGAATGAGATATACATTAAAGGACGGGGTGAGACAGCCTCTACCACAGACTTCTAAACAGATCTGGAAACAGTACAACCAGCCCAGCAGCATAGAGGAAATCACCTGACCAGTAATCACAGGCCTCAAGAACCTGAAACAAGTTATCATTAACACCTGACTACACACTAACCCTAAAGTTTCAAAAGACCTGCTAGGAAAGGAGAGGGGGGAACTGAGTGCAGAATGGGAGAGGGAGAGAGTTGGTGATATCTGTCTTATTGCTACTGATTTCCTGTATCTTGCTAAAATATAGAGTAATAAAGATATGAGAAAAAGAGAGACTCAGAACTGCTTTATAAGTACTGCTGAGGAAAAAGTATTTTTTGCTCTTTTAACTTAAAAAAAAAAAAAAAAATCCCAACTGTGGGTACAGTGGGCCTTTACTCCTAGCACTCTGGAGACTGGGGCAGACAGAGTTATACAGTGAGACTCTTTCTCAAAAACAATAATTAAAATAATTTTCTTTAAAATCATCTTTTAACATGGAACATGATGATATATTTTGGTTCTAGGCCTTTCTTTAAAATGCAAAAGAAACTGCTTTCTGTTTGTAGACCTTTCCCAGCTATGTTATCAAACACCATTTTTAGGTCATGTTATTTTTCTCCTTTCCAAGGTGAGTGCATATGTGCGTGCACGCGTGTGAGTGTGCATGTGTGTTGAGGCCAGAGGTTGCCAGTGAGTGTCTTCCTTGATCTTTACTTATTGAGGTAGGATCTCTCTCTGAACTTAGTTTATCAATCTGACTAGCTGGCAAGCCTGCTTTGGGGAACCCCTTTTATCACCTCCTGACTGACAGGGTTATATAGGGTGAAACAGGCCCATCTACTGGTAATCCACTGATACTCACCCCAGCTTAATACAGGAAAGTGAAAAATATTATTGCCACTATCACTATAAAGCCTAAGTTGGCCTCAAATGGACAGGAATCCTCTTGTCTCCATCTCCCAAGTACACAAGAATGTCAAATGAAAAGGAAGACAGGCTCGTTCCTGTAATCCCTGCAATGAAGAGGCTAAAGCAGAAAGACCACAGGGTAAGTCAGCCTATGCTATGGGTGGAATCAAATATCCAGCAGAATGGATAAAATCAGGAAGAGTGGGTAAACACCGAATGTCAAACAGGATGCCAAAAGTCAACTGACCCTTAACCTCTCAAATCATGACCACCCTATGGTCACACTGTGCATCTAAACACACCATTGAACTGTGGTCCAAAACAACCCCTTCCTTAAGGTGCTTTTGTCAGGTGTTTGTCTCCCTAACATATCTAAACTAATTCAGATGTGGCATGCTAGACAGTGTGCCAAGACACGGGGCCACAGAGCAGCTCAGCACACACACCCTTACCCTTCACTGCCCAAAGCATAAAAGCCAGAATCATGGAAGCTAAATATCCAGACCAAAAAAATACCTTCCCATGAACAACCCATGGAGATGACAGTCAACTGACAGCAGCAGATGACTATGGTGAGTACTTCTTTTCTGAAGCTATTCGGGTGTCTGCTTAAATATGAGGCAGAGACAGGCTCACTTAAAAGATAAAATGAAACACAGAAAAGAGGATCCTGAATATCCAAAACTGCTAGCACTGCTATCAAAGTTGCTCAACAGACAAGAAGGGGAACAAACCACGCCCTCACTCCTTCAAGGCTATCCCACACAGTGCTCTCTTCCCCCAAGCCCAAGCCCTGCACAGCTGCACTCAGGCTGCCACAGTGTGACTGACAAAGAGAAAGGAGTGTCTTAGCTGCTCCATTTCTCAGCAAAAATCTACCAAATAAACCAGCTGTGTGTCTAGGAGTGAGCTGACAGTCTTCAGTGCAGCAGTCTCCTGAGCATGCCTTCTGGACACTGATAAGTGTCACCATGATACTGAACTAACAAAGCACAGGCATCCTTCTGTGCTTCTTCATGAGGATAAGAACAGTGGAAGTGAGGACATTACCTACTTGTTTAATGACAGGACTTCTGTTTTTTAAATCCCGTTTCTTACTGTTTCTTTTTATTTATGGCATATGGGTAGGGGTGGAGTACATCAAACAGTAATGGAATTTGAGGAAGAGTGTATGAGAAATCTTAAAAGTTTACTTACTTCTTACTTTATATACTAGCACTAATATAAAAAAAAAAAGTGTAACATAAGCAGAAAGAGCCTTTTTGTCTCTGCAGAGACTCAAAGAAGAGTCAGACCCTAGTCTAACATGACAGCTGAACCCAAAGAAGATACCAGGAAGGACCTAGTCACACACTTACAGGTTTGGGTATTGTTTGTTTGTTTGTTTGTTTGTTTTGAGTTATACCGGGAGCAGCCCAGGCTGGTCTAACATTCTCAGTCTTCCTCCCCCAACCTCCTGAGTGCTGACACTAGAGATATGGACCACTAAACCTAGTAATCTAATTTTTTTAATGACCAACAGTTAACAGCAACTCACCCAACAGGACCAAGACATCCAAACTCAAACAATGTCTTTGTATGTGCCAACAAAAGGAGTGACCATTGCCCTGGCTAAGAGGAGGACAGAGCAGCTAATTACTAAGACAAGGTTGGCTTCTGGCAGTAGAAATGACACAAGCCAAGAATCCAAAGTCTGCACAAGCAAGGGGTGGGGGGGCTTATCTCAGATTCTACCCCTAAATAACAAGCTGAATGTGGAGCTGAAAATCTACACTTATTCACTCAACTGTTCCAAGATAAACATCGTTAAAAATTAAAACTTACACGGAATAAGCCTTTACATTAAGTAGAAAAGTTGTGCTGAAAATAGTCTGTTGGCCCAGAATCTAAAGCTCCTTCCTCTCTTCTTTACCTTGAATTTCAAAGAAAAGAAAACTGAAAAACTGCCTCTGTGAACATGACACAGATCTCTCTCATACATGTTCGGAGGGCATATGGACTCTGCGGGAGTTTTGGAGAGTGGAAAACCTACTGTCAGAACACTGGGTGAGAGGAAAAGGCACTTGTTTCTTTCACCTGCCCTCCACTCCCTCCCTCCCTTGGTGTTCTCAGAAAGACCTGTTGACACAGTTGTTAAGAAAGGATATTAAAGAGGTATGTATGTATCATCACAAAACACCAAATACAAACAGAGCACTCCTTCCCAAACAAATGGAGGTGGCCATGCAAAGAATTGCTACACGACCTTCATGTCCTTAGTTGGTTTGGGCCTCCCATCTAAGGGCATGAACGTACAATGAATGCATGTGTGTGTGCGTACACGCACACTGTTCCTAGATGAACAACAATCTAGGAACAGGTAGGTAAGGATTCAATAAGAAACTTTAACATCACCACCTGGGTGTCCTTCTGACTGCTTAGCTACTATCCTCAAGTTTGGACTACCATCAACGAGGCACTGAAACTGACCCAGAACCTGATTCCCACAGTTACAGCAGCAGTACTGTGAAGAAAATATGTCATGATCAATCAACAGGGCTGGGGACAGTGGCTCCTGGTGATTAGGAGGTTAAGCAGGGGGGTTGTCACAAGATAAAGGTCAGCCTAGGTTAGACTATATGGGTTCCAATTCAGACTGCACAACAGGGTAAGGCCCTGTTTCAGAACGTGTGTTTGGTGGTGGTGGAGATGGCATGGTAGCAATCCATTGAAAAACAAAATCTAAAACTTTGTGCAAAGATATCTCATCATTTAGTAAGAACATGTGGGTCCTCTGTGAACAGGTCCTCTGGAAGAGCAGTCAGTGCTCTTAACCTCTGAGTCTTCTCTCTAACCACCAAATATTCTTTAATACAGAGCTATTCACCTGTTATCTGCCATATTTGCTGACAAGGGTCACATTTACAAGGAAGACAGGTTAGGAACTATTTTGACTGTATCCTCACTGGCTCCAGGCTGTTTGCACTGAGACAGCCCTTTTAAGTTGCAAAAAACAGTACAGAGGTTCTCTCTGCAGAGAGGCAGTGGTTTGCCTGTAATCCCAGAAGACAGATCTCTGTTAAGTGCAACACAGCAACCTGGTCTAGAGATGTATACAGCGAGAACCTCTCCTTAAAAAAAATAAATTATATTGTTTACAGCCCTGTAGTTTAGCAGTTCTACTTTGCAGCATTATGACAGTTAATCTTGACTGTTAAGTTAGTTGGATTGAGAAACATTTTCAAGATTAAGCCCCTGGGTGTTTGAGAGGGCATTTCTAGGAATGACTATACTAGGAATAAGAAAGAGGATCACCATTCCACAGGCTGTGAGTCTGGATGAAATGAGAAATGGGGGGGGAAGACTGGAAAGATGGCTTAGTGGTTCAGAGCACTTGCTGCTCCTCCAGAGGAGCAGAGTTCATACTCCACACCCAGGTCAGGTGGCTCATAACCATCTGTAATGCCAGTTCAGGAGATCTCACTCCCTCTTCTGGCCACCCTGGTCAACTGTACAGGTGGCATATAGTCACCACAGGAAAAGGCAGAGGTCCCTAAAGCACATAGACTGTCTGCTTCCTATTATGCCTCCTCTAACATTGATCTACGGGGTGGGGAGAGATCCCAGTCTGAAACTGTAAGCCAAAAATAAGTTTTCCCAAGGAATCTCTGTCAGATGGTTGTCATAGCAATAGAAATCTAACAGAGGTATATACTCAAAAGAACTGAAAGCAAGGTCTCAAGAGATATTTAAAATCTCCCATTCCCAGCTCACATTAGATAATGTCCAACCTCACAGATGAGCAAACTGTGTGCAGGCTGTCCGACAAAGGACTAGTATTCATCCTTAGAAATGAAGGAGTGGGACAAGGTGGCCTGTGTCTTTGATATGCAGAACTATGTATATTAATAGTATGCAGAGTCATCTGGTTACAGACGAAAGCCCCGCCTCTGTGGAGCACTTCAAACCTGTCCTTGTCTGAATAGCACGCTGGCTGCTCCTCTGCGAAGGTAACTTTCCTTTTCTCTTTCTCTTTTTTGATCATTGTTACTGTTTATTCAGACATGGACTCATGTAACCCAGACTGGCCTGGAACTCATGATCCTCCTGCCTTTTAGCCTCATAAATGCCAGGACTTCTAATGTATAGTATTATGCCTGACTCTCATTTCCTTTTTAAAAAATGTTATCTTTTCTTTTCCACCTCCATTTTATCTTCCTTTCTTTGTTAAAAAGGTAGTAGAACAACAAAAATAAACTGGTGAGTGCTTCTGGATACCACCAGATCCAAGTCTACACTGCGTTCTTTCAGATGACCCTAGATCTACATGTTCTCTACCACCCCTGATCCCTGAAGGAAGGCGGACCCTCTGCTGCTTCAACAATGGAGAAACTGAGAAGCCAGATAAACTAGGAAGCCAGGGTTAGAGTCAAAACTACACCAGTGTTGTTAGCAGGTGTGGATGGAAACTCGGAATCAGTCATCACCTCTTTCCCGATGTCACAGCTGTATGCACTGGACAATGTTCACACATAACCTTGCTGGTGGTCAAGCTTTGCTCAACTAGTACCATCTATCTAGATATCCAAACCAGGTCTGGTGCGCCTAACTTAAAACAGGTATTCAGAAAGGGAGAGCAATACAAAAATCAGACTTAGGTTATTTCTTTCTATTTACGACTACGAAATACACATCGGTATTCCCTAAACTTCATTCTCCTTAAGACTGAGCGGGTTGCTCCATGTTTCACTGGTGGAAGGCCCACAGCAGAAAGTCAGCTCTGTGAAGACAAGGCTGTACTCAGAAGCCAAAGAAGTCTTCAGAGGAATTATGCATTGACACAAAATGCTTTCCTTTCATAATCACTGAGATTTGGATTATGGTGACCCAGGTAGTACTGCATGTGCGCAGCAAGCCGTAAGGAGAACTTCAAAGGTCCCAGCCACGGCATGGCCCTGCACACATGAAGGCAGGCAGAGTCCAATGCGCAGGATTAGAAAGAAGACATTAAACACTTTCTTTATGTTACTGAGCTCCATGCATGACACCTTAAGTCTACCTTTTTAAAAAAAACCTAAGATCCTGAAACATAGTATTTTTTTAACATAGTAAAGGAGAGACAACCTAATCCAATGAAAATATACAAACATTAAGCCAAGTATAATGGCACATGCCTGTAGTTCTAGCTGAGGCAGGAGATCACTGGCAACTAGGAAATAGGGAGCTTGCTAGGCTTAGGGAGCCTAGCAAGACCCTGACACATAAAAGAAAAATAAATAAGAATAACATAGATATTATTATGCATGTTTTCATGGTTTTTTACAAACTGCTTTTCTGAAATACTACAGAGAATCAAACACAATGTTCCAGAAAACAGTGTGTACAGAAACAATGAGACACCTTTCTAGTACTGAAGAATTCTCATCTAAGCATGCCACAGACAAGCTTTGCAGGCACCATCCATCAACCATCACGGCTCACTTATTTGGTAAATACTGTATCACTGAGTAGCAATGAACTCAATAGAAATAAAGAACTGGTCACCAACAGTCCAAATCCTACTCCCTATAACAATAGTGTAATACTGTGTGTGCAAGCAAACCTTTGCTCCAATTTTTACATACCCAGATTTGCACACTGATAATGTACTACTTGTGGGTACAGTCTGAGTCAGGACCAGAGCATGTCATCTGCATGCCACATCCTGTCTGTATTACCAATAAAGCACATGCTAGATGCAGGCTGTTTAAGCATCCTTTCTCAACTGCAGTGAAGAACGGGTACATTCCCTATAGTCAGCATTCCCACATAACCAATCACAGACATAAAGGTTAGAGGCTTCCAATGACATGAGAGTCTGCTTCAGAGGGACCCAGAAGTGTCATTCTTAGGCTGCAGAGTGATAGTGGCCATGCTATAACTGTCCTCATTCTGTCTGGTGCCTCGGTGCTGACTGTTCAAGCAGGACTTGGGGAGCTTTGACCTTATTGGCTTTAATATGGGAACTCCAGGTGGACTTCTGAGAAAGTCAGCAGTACCACAAAACTAGGACTTTGTCATCTGGGTCAATGACCACTTCATCATTACAACTTTGTAATTAAGGGCTTGTGATAATACGTATGGTTTCCAGTTCCACAGTTACATCTTACTAATGAAAACAAGTTGGATTTTCTTTCATTATTTAAAACTAAAAAACATCTGACACAGTACATACATCACTTCTATGTTCTCCCTGTGGAATAAAAAGCATACTCCAAGGAAGACAGACACAGATAAACCTATCACCCAGAGATTACCACTCAAAAACACTGCTTCTAAATTCATGATCAAAGGCTGTGAAGCCAGGTGAGTAATGATTACAGAGAAAAAAAAAAATAAACATATAACTGGGAGGAGCAGCCATATTAAATTAAGAAGAGCTTAGTTTAGCAAAAACACCTTCAAAATTGCCATGGCTCTTCAAACAGACAAAGAGCTTTTATCTCCCAGGGAAACTATGGGTATTCACAGAGAGAAACAGCAAGGCCTTCAGCCAGAGTCATATGAGAGCCAGCAGAAAGGATGAGTCAGAAAACTCACGAGAGTCTCACTAACTGGTTTCACTAAGTGCACCAAAAGTTTTGTTAAACAAGATCTAATTCTTTACCCAAATTAACAGGTAAATTAACAAACGAGAGCTGAGGAATTTCTGTTGTATCATTCTAAAATGCCCAGTCCCTTGGTCCTCTTCTATAATAACCACAAAAGAAGATAAATGCACACCTGTTTTTCACACAGGAGGGTCACTCCGTTTGTCCCTGTGAACCTGACTGTTCTACATAGCCAGCCTAGCCTGGCTGTCTGAAAACAAACCAAAAAGCTGAGCCAGGGAAAATACACCAGGTTTCATTTGGGATGGAGCCTAAAAATACACAATGAATTAAACAAGTTGAAGCATGAATGAGACAGAATAAATACCTGATAAACGCAGCCCAAATCCAGTAAGAAAATATGACTACTAGGTTTTTTTAGAAAATTATATGAGCACGGCTCAGTGGTAAAGTACTTGCCAAGTATGGTGAAGTTCAGTGGCCCAGCGTTGCAAAACAAAATGAATACTAGGAAGGGTGGTGAAATGGCGTATCAGCTGAAAGCAACTACTCCTCTTGCAGAGGACCTGCACTCAGCTTCCTACCCGGACCTAGTACTGCACTAACTCCACAGGAGGTATGACGGCCTCTTCTAACCTCTGTGGGCTCCTGCACATGCATACACTTGGGTGCACACACATACACATAAAATATTTTTAAAATAATTTCTGAATTCACCCTGAACCTTAATATTATACATAAATTTACTACTTGTGCTTAAATGCCAGGGTACAGATTTGAGATTTATTGACCCAAAGTTGTGGACAACCAATAGGAAACAGCTCATTAGCTGACAAATATGTGTCTACTTACAGAAAGCAGCCCACATTTTATTAGCAGTCTAAATGCAGGTGAACTCGCTGCAAAGTCTAAGACACTATTATTACGTGCCCCAAGCATGCTTACACATATTGCTCTTGCTATATGTTGCCCCAATCCAACCTTTAAAACACCCCTCCCCCGCTCCCTTCACACATACAATCTTGGCACTCTGACTAAGATGGCTCTTTACTAGCCCCCAAGCCTTTATGGGCCCATCATTACAGGACCTGCCCTTCACCTATGCCCTATAAACACTTACTGTCCAACTGGCAGTTTATTATGGTCTGATAAGTGACACAGGTCAATCAGCAGAAAACCACCCAGAGAAAGTAAGCTTATCAGGAACATCACTGTAATCTTGAAAGATTATATGCCAGTATAGTTTTGTTACTAAGCAATTAACACTGATAAACATGCCACCCGGTTTAGGAACTCCCATAGGCTAAAGAGATGATTTCGTCTATAAAATATCTACTGTGAGCCTCTATTCAGATTCCTAGCACCCATATAAGAGCTGTGCCACAAGACACAGTGGCAGGTTCCAGTAATACCAGGATGGGGGAGACACTACAGGGGGCTAGAATGATGGCTCAGGGGCTAAGAATTGCTGTGTAAGAATGAGGACTAGTATTCAGAGATCTCATTTTGGAGGAGAAGAGAGGGGAGAAGAGGCATGGTTCAGTGGTTAAGAGTACACACCACTCCACACAGGCTGCTCATCCAACAGCTCACAACTAACTGTAACTCTAGCCCCAGGAGACTAGAAAACTTCCCTCATCCTCCACAGGCACCTAAGTCCACACACAAGCATGAACACGCAGCCACGATGGTGCATACGCATAATGTGAAAAGTAACTGTTCTGGAGCACGAGCACATTTAAGACGCTCCTTGAACATCTACAGCATACAGAGGCGAGGAGCTCCCTGTAAAGTACTCCACGTTCCCTAGGGGACCATCCACCACCTGGGGCGGCCCACACACCTTTAATCCCAGAACTAACAAGGCCGAGGCAGATCTCTGAGTTCTAGAACAGCCAGATCTACACAGAGAAACTGTGTGTGGTGTGGGAGCGCGGACAGGAATGGACAGAGACAGACACATGACACACACAAATGTCAACTGCTTGAAGTATCCCAGGTCCCTTTTGAGTTCCATCCAGGAAGTGAGGTACCAGCTTGCCAGCAAGTACCCTATCTATTCAGACTGGCACGTGGACACTCAGAACAGGGAAGCATACTTTGGACATCAGTAGCAAAGTTAACACCACCATGTTAGGCCTCAGCCTTTAGCATAAAAATCATATTCCAAGATATTTTTCCAACTTACTTGAAGATACTATAACAGAAAGACAGAGACAGAGAGAGACAGAAAGACAGAAACAGAGTCTGGAAGTGTAAACATCTGTACACTCAAATTTAATAAAATGCTCTCAAAAATGACAAGCAGCTGATGTTGACAGGCCTTCCTTGTGGAGTTAACACAACATCTCAACAATTCCAAACCAATGGTGGGAATCTGCTGGCTAGTTGGAGAGGTGAACTCTCTAATTGGCTGAAAGAAGGGAAAGTTCCAGAGAAGAAAATGATTTCTGGAGTAAAACAAAACAACATGTAAATGAATTTTGAAATCCTAAGATCCACTCACTTCCTTTACTTGAACATGAATATCCTAACTGGGCTTGAACTCAACTCAAAATTCTCTGTTCATCCTCCTAAACAGCTGAGATTACAAGGTGCACATATAGTACCACCTCAGGAGTCTTTCTTCCACTTCATGGAACACATGCTTATGACATAGCCACTGAGTGCTCTGATACTCACAGACCTACACAAACACAGCCCATACTACCTACTTAATACTCTCATCATAACTCGGAAAATGCATGAAGGACCGATAGCAGGGCTCCACTGTTACCATAAACCTGAATTATTTATTGCGGGTGGAAGCTGGGGGGCGGGGGGAAGAGTACAAGCTACAAAATACAGAGTCAGCTCTCAGATCAGAAACTTTTAGGAGCTCCCCAGGGTGCTACCGAGCTAGCGGGAGGCCAGAGCAGCAACACTGTGCTACTTACAGAGGCCCAGTCCTAAGTGCTTCCGAGACTATCTTGACTTGCTTTCCTCTTTGTTTGCCTTTACAACAATGCAGCAGGAGGCACTACTAGACTCAACCAGCTGATCATACACCCTGCGGTAGTGCCCATGCTAACAGGACAAGGAAAAAGGATGAGAACAGGAACATCCATGCAATTAGAAGCACAGCCTGAAACCAGCCGGTGCCTTTTAGAACTACAGAAGTTCTCTCCTCCCTAATCCAAGTAATTTGTGCTGAAATCTGCTCCCACTGAGGGAGGGCATAGCTGTCCACAAGACACAGTCAAGGAGCTGCTTTAACAGAGCAGCTCTGTAAGGCTAGCTTCCAGGTGCCTAGGCAGGGGTGTTAGACATTTTCTGGAGAACTCTCAATCCACAGAGGAATCTTCTTCACTACTACTATGAAGAGCCCCTTAATCCATGGGGAAACCATTCTCAGTCATCTTATGCCAACTGAGACTGCGGGCTGATTAACTGATGGCTTCGGTCCTCCACTCTGACAAAGGCCAAGGCACCACTGGAGGACCCTAGCTCAGCTCTGCTTCCCTGCTGCCTTTGGATAAGGTGGTACAGAACAAGGACAAGGAGTCATGTAAGCTCTGTTTACATCTATCAAACACACCTCACTCAGAATGAAACCAAATATAATGTAGTAAGCTAGATATTTTGAAGGGACAGAGAATCTAGCACCCAAAATAACTGTTCGAGGGTCCTGCTGACATTTTAGACCAGTGCAGCCAGTGCCGTGAGTTCCTCTGTGAAGTAAGGTAATCACGCCCAGCCCCAGCAACTTCAGTGATCCTTCCCCGAGAAAGCTGGAGACTTATCTGTGGGAGCAGCCTATAATTCCCAGATCCTCCTTGTAAACAAGCCTTATCACAGCTCAGTCCTGATCCTGCTCTCCTCAATCCTTGAGTCCGCCCTTCTTCAAACTGATACATCTATCTGTTTGAAGGCCTCCAGACATCTTCCACAGCATAAAATCTTTCTTTGCCAAAGTTCTCAAGGTGATTTCATCTAACAAGAACTATGGATTCCTTACACACTGGTCTGGTCTGTCAAGCCCAAACCACCATCTCATTATGTCAGCATATGCAGGTGACAGCTGTCCTCTAAGTCCAGGCGGAAGAAAGGTCACTGCACTGGACAAGACAGACACCAGCACGAGTCAATGTAAAGTGCACGTGAGGGGGGCACGCGCACACAAACACACGTGATTTAAACCCCCCTCCGTCTTTCTAAATTGTTAAGAAAATGAAAGTATTGCCTTGTTATTGATCCTCACTTTGTCTGCTACTGTTGCTCCTCCTTGGGCTCCTGTTGGAAACACTGACAAAGAACGGAGAGAGGGGGACAACACACACAGATCCTCATCTTCACCTTCTGAGTCCTGGGCTCCAGACTTGTCCTCACACCTACACAGCAGTAAGCTCTTCACCCACTGAGTGTCTCTAGCCCCAATGCATCAATTGTTTTATTGCTGTGTTTATTGGTTTTGGTTTCTTAAGATAGGCTTTCCCTGTGTGGCCTGGCTGTCCTGAATTTACTCTGTGTACCAGGCTGTTGGCCTAGAACTCAGAGATTCATCTGGCTCTGCCTTACAAAGGCTGCAAGTGTTGGGATTAATGGTGCTACCAACCCCGGCCACTGATTGTAATGCACATAAACTGCTATTTTGACTAGAACATATCAATGAGAAGTGTAAGGACTCACGTAGCCACCAAGATGCCTTCAAAGGGAAAATTCTTTCCCTTAGGCAGCAAATACACCCCCACTCCCCAAGATACCAAGAAGTGTTAGTCCTAAGAAACAGATAAAACATAGTTACACTTACACAGACTAACATCGCCAGAGCCAATTTTGCCCTTTGCTGTGGTTTTGCTTGGTTTAGATCAAGCCCGTGGCCCTCCATGCACGGAAAACTCAAACGGGGCCATCCCTGAAAGAAACAATAATGGTTTCTCTGAGGTTAAGGAATAGTATAGACAAATAAAGATAAAAATGGCTATGTACACTGACCCAGCAACAGATTAAATAACAGGGTCAACTCAGATGCCACTGATGTACTGTGGCCCAGGCAAGACAGGACTCTGAGCACCCAAAGACTGGACATGCTAGGAATTCACCTCATGACACAGGAGGAAAAGAATGCTGGACCAGGAATATAAAGTGAAAGACAGCAGATGTGTGCCTTCACCTGCACTCATCTGGTATGGCTAGACCAAAAGATTTGAGCCTACCAAGGCCATGTCCTGTACCAACTCCAGAACAATGTGCCAGGAGGACAAGGGAGACATGGCTTATCCCACTAGTATTCATTAGAATTGTCAAGATACCAGAAGAAAGTGGGGTGGGGGCAGCACTGGTGAGAAGAGGTTAGTGACAGTTGAAGAGAGTGAAGGCAGTGTGAGGGACAGCACTCTAATCCTCAACACCAACCTTGATGACTAATCTGGGAATTAACTAAGACCCAAAGTGGAAAGGCACGCCTATGAGGGAGTTTTGCTCAATTTGAAGTGAAAAGATCTACTTCTAATCTGGATCTCTGAGACAGAAAAACACATCCAGCCCCATGGACTGAACAACTGATTCTTGGACGTTCAGTTCATAGGTAGCCATTGTAAGATTAACTGGACCACAGGCTGTGGATCATTCTAATAAATCCTGTATATGTATTATTTTCATACTATATATTCTAGAGAACCCTGACTAATACACCAAGAACCCAAAGGCCAGAGATGAGGGTTTAGAGACCACTTGGTGGTAGAACCCCTGCCTACATGAACAAGATCCTCAGTTGTATCACCAGTACATAAAAATAAGAGGGGTGTAGGGCAGAGGACCAACAATGACAAGGTCACCTCCAATTATAGATTTATAAGCTAGAGTTCTATGGAAAACCATCACTGAAGTTAATGTCAAGAAGAAGGCTGCTGCTGTGAAATAGACTTTAATACTCATTCATGCACTGGGGAAAACTCATGAAGGCAAAGAGTCCCTGATGTGATGAGAAAGTCCAATAACGTGGGCCATGATAGTCTCTGTCACACCAAGAGGCTGGGGGCTACCAGAAGCCCTCCCTGCCCTGTGTACTTGTTTAAAAACATGGTTAGAGATCACCAAGTTGGTTCAGTAAAGGGCAAAGGCGAAAAGCAATGCCTTAATCCCACAAGCTGGTTTTTGCTGAAACTGGACACACTACAGAGCACATTAACCTCTCCAGTGAAATCAGCAAAGATTCTAAAACAAACTACTGTCACGTCATCTTGACTCTATCTTCCTCTAATTTATCAACTTTAAAATAAACAAAGGAATCACTTTTCTCCGATTTCAGATCAGCAGTATCACACCTAAAACCCTATTAGAAAATTACCCTATAACAATAAGGAAGTAATGGAGAAGTCATTAAAGGTTATGCCAAACAACCAAGTTCAGCACTTTAATAATGAAACCCAACAACAAGATGTATTTCTAAAATAAAGGGTGTAGCACAGGTAAATAAACAATACCAACCATATCCACACTGAAGCTTGAACCGGTTTACATGCTGCTGTCCCTTCAAGATGATCAACTCCAAAGCCAGCATTTTCAACAAGTAAAAGAACCTGTAAAGTAAGCACTGTCACGCCTCCTAGCTGTACTGCCGACCCCAGCCCAACACTGCAGGGCACAGTACCAGCTCCCTGAGAAGAGGGCTATCCTACCCAGTGCAAAAGTGAGGCTCTCCAGCATCAATGGTGTGTGCCTCTGATCCTAGCATTCAGGAGGACTGGTGAGCTGCATAACAAGGCCCTGTATATGGGGGTGAGGGGCATGGATTTCTGCAGAGCAGCTGTTTGAAGGGATCAAGTAAAGTTTGGGAGATACTAGAAACCAATTCTTTGAGAGAGGAAAACATGAGCAACTGACCAGATGGACATCAACTTACCTCTTCCATGCTCATCAGCTGTGTTGCGTCCCTGCATAACACAACTGTATACCCGAGACCACGGGAATGTCATGAGAACAGCTTTGTTATGATCACATGCTTGCACAGCCTTTGCACCTACCCAATACCACCACAGCACCCATGCGCATGTGTGCGTATTCTACGGCTGACCCGAGTGACTGCTAAGCGTCACTTACGGTTAGGGTTGCTCTGACCTCACATGTCTCAGAAACGAGCTTCCAAGACACAAAAAGTGGGTCTGAGTCTAGACAAGTAGTGCATGCTTCACAGCATCGGGGGTGGGGGTGGGGGTGGGGCCGCCCATCATGTAGGCAAGTAAGGCAGCTGCAATTCCCTCTTTAAATCTACCAGTAAAATAACTATCTTTTATCTAAGACAACTTCTCGTTCAATGGTAGAAAAGATCAAGCCGGTCATGTGCCTGCTTGTCTCCACTAGCACCCAAGACACAGCCTTGCCTCCTCACCAGATCTAGCAACTGTTTCCAACACCACCTCTCAAACATACCTACTTCCTGTCTACACCTACTCTGTCTACCTAGCAGGGACGGCACAACAGGTTCTCTGTGCTATAGAAACAGGCAGGCTGTTAGAAGACTTTTAAATACGTTTCTCCAAGTAAAAATTGAGGAAACACGAGAAGGGTCAACAATCTATAACATTTTAAAAACAGATTTTATTTACTACGTACCCTTATGTGTACATAAAATAACATATTTGGGGGGCGGGGGGCTTTGATACAGGGTTTCTCTGTGTAGCCCTGGCTGTCCTGGAACTCACAAATCCGCATGCCTCTGCCTCCCAAAATAACATACTTTGCTTGCATGTACATGTATGCACCACATAATGTGTGATACCAGAGGGGGTTGGGAGGCAGCATTGTATCCCCTAAAGCTGAACTTACAGATGGTTGTGAACTGGTTGTGACTGAAAACAGAACTTAAGAGCCCTGGAAGAGCAGTAAGTGGTCTTAGCCATTAAGCCATTACTCTAACCCATCATCTAGCTGCTTTATAAGACGTATACAATTACCATTTCTTTGTTTGCATATTATATTTTACTACTTTTACTCAAGATATTACAGAGAATGTATGTCATGTTAATAAAAACTGTAATCTGACACAAAACCAGAAGAAACTCAGAACAGCAGCTCACACAACACTAGCCCTATTCAATATAGTACAGTACTACAGTGGAGGTGATTGAAGAGTCTAGACAGACATGGATGAACGGCAGCGGGGACATGTGAACTGCATCTTTGATGTTTTAATTGTTTTACAAGAATATACTAAGTAATTTTCCCAAAAAATAGATTAAATAATTTAAATAATGAAATCTTAGAAAGAACGACTAAAGAAATTTACTGTTTGCGTAACACTATTTTCTGTGTCTCCAAACTACTAAGGTTACTATTCAAAACCAAATTCACTGTGGAAAGCAATTATTTCTTACACATACTTTCTTGCAAAACAATGATGTTATTTTTAACTCCTTTGATCCTTAGGCAGGTAGTACCCCGGAGGCTTCAGTTGTTCTGGAAACAAGCTATTCTAGAATAGAACTCCAAGTGGCACATCTACATCACTAACAGGTGATCACAAGTCCCCTGAGGAGCTGTGGGCATCGCATCACACAGTACATCAGAGGGTGGCGCCTGGCCTATGAAGTCTGCATCTTTGCCATAAGATCAACAAGTCTTTAATGAAAGACAAAGCTAACAGGAGGCATGCAATTTGCAGAGCATATAGGAATGGTGGAGCCTGGCAAATGCTTGCTTTCCCACAAGGAAGAGCAGTGTAAGGAGAACAAGTGTCAATTCGCTGGCACAGACAGTTTATGTAACACTCTAGTGCTAGGGTTCCCAGAAGGTATAACTCAAAGATGATGAGGCCAACACAGCTAACAAGGCATTCCTGAGGCTAAGAACATACAGAGAGCTGCAGCCACAGAACAGAACGAGCACATCTGCTTCCCAGAGATTTTAAAGAGGTTCCAGTGCTCAAGACACAAAGATAATAAATAACCCACAAAGGGGTGCAGCAGCTGGGTGACGGCTGGGGAGTGAATACTTGCCTAGAGTGGCTTCATAGCTAGCACTGACAAAAAGCAAAGGGGAAAAAGAGAAACACAGGGAGCCAGCACCAGTCTACTCAGGGCTACTGTGTAAAGTGCAAAGGAGCTTTAGTGTGCCGACTCCGAACAAACTCAACAATGGAAAGGCCAGGCGTGGTGGACACAATCTTTACCCCAGGACTTGAGATAGGAGGAGCATCTCTCAATTTGAGGGCAGCCTATTTCTGCCTACTTGCAGAGGGAACACATAAAGAAACGACTTGCATAGTTCTCACAAACTCTGATGGAGGATAAATCCTACCACCATGCTAAACCACTATTCAAAAAGGCTACTTCTGACTGTCACTACCCGTTCAATACACATCTACAGAGAAAGAAGGTGAACTCACCAGGTCAGACAGAGCAGGAACGGTCCAGGCATGTCAGGTCTCTGAGACTAAAGGGAAGGATAGAGTCTAGGTGCACGAGGTGAGAAGCACCAAGTGCAAAGCCAAACACTTAAGTCAAATTGTAATAGTACCAGGTGGGCAACAGGTATGGGCCCCAAAGAACAGTCCTCAAGCAACCTCCATAAAGGTCAAAGCAGACATCGATCTCCTCAACCCATTATATTCACTGCAGCCCTCAGACTCTTCATGCTTGTCTACTCAGCAGCCCCTGACGTCAACCTTATGACAGAGTAAATAGCAAGATACAGAAATCTAAAACACCCTTCTTTCTTCTCAGACCTCCTCCACCTTCAACCCCAACTCACCTCAGAAAAGGGAAGTCTTTCAGGCTTGTTGTATCCTTGGGGGGGTGGGGGGGGAGAGAGGAGAGAGAGAGAACGAGAACACACACACACACACACACACACACACACACACACACACACACACACACACGAGCTGGAGAGAAAGCCATTCCAGCAGGTGCTCCCACAACCTCATTCAGGACTGAACAAAACCTAACTTGTTTGTGAGGCCCAAGGTGTCATCCACAACAGGACTACAGAGCCCAAGACTGTTTCTGTTTATGGGGAACAAAGGTCCAAACATCCCCTGAAAAGAGGTTAGACTTGTCAGGGAACATACTTTCCTTTTCTATACAAGCAGCCACTCGCTGTGAGGTTATTCTGAGCCAATAAGATCAAGGTATGAGTCAAATAGTCACCTAGGTATCAAAATAGAACTGAATTCAGAACAATACACCCACCTCCACACCCTACTAAGAGACAAAAAGTGAACTTCAGAGACTAGCAATTCCATAGTATGAAGGGGACTGCAGGGTAGTGCAAAGAAGTAGACGTGATGAGGTACACCAGATGTGGTCCTATGACAGAAAAGGGACATTACTTAATGCCTGAGAAATTGCAAACCATCTATGCTGGCTTCTTAGTTCAGACCAAGGTAGTCTGTCAGATGATAGCAGTAAGGGAAAGCTAGGTGAGAAATATGCAAGACTTCTGCCAGTTATGCAAAGTTCCCCCAAATCCATGTTTTTCAGAAATAGAAAGTGTATTTTTTACAAATTATCAGGCCTGTAAATAAAATACACCTTAATAATTCTACTCCCATAATCAAAACATAACTAGCAATAGAAAAATAGTCTGAAATGAACCTCAGAGATGAATATTACACTGTATCTTAAGAAAGAACTATATAAATGGCATCACACTTGACAATAAAGCTCTTCCATTACAATAAGCTTCAATAACATTGGACACTGTTTCTGCACAACACATGGCCAAGTGAAGGAAACACAGAAGTCTCCTGAGCCATGTTTTCAACATTTATTTATTTACTCTATGGCTATGAGCATTTCGCCCGCATGCATATGTATGCACCACAGGTGTACTTGGTGCCTAAGATGCTCACAAGAGGGTACTGGGTGACCCAAGAACTGGAGTTATGGGTGGCTGTGAGGTACCATGTAGATGTTGGGACTCCAACCTGGTTCCTCTGTAAGAGCTACAAGGACTCTAACCCCCTGAGCCATTTCTCTAACCCACTCAGATATATTTTAAAGCCAACAGGTTTCAAAACAGTTTGAAAACCTTCAGGTCCCCATACAGGTCAGAGATGACAATTTCTCTAAGATATATAGAAAATCACCAAAATAAAACATATCTGCAAGCCAGCTAATGTGTAACATTACATTTTAAGACATTATAATCCAGATAATATTTTTATCTGAAATTTTTGTGAAACAAATTGCTAAAAGGAATGCCAGGCTAAAATACAGAGCAAGAGCCAACACAGAACTAACTGAAGAACCCTGGTCTACAAAGGAAATTTAGTTATTTCTGAGGTCATCTTCTAAACAGGAAGAACTATGTATGCAAAGAAAACTGAAGAGGCACAGAAGGAGCTACGAGGGTCCCAAGGAGTGGGAGGAATAGTCCTGGGAGGAAAGGTAGATACTACGTAAGAAATCCATCCCAAACTGCAGAGCCATGGTCTACTCCTAGTATACAACACCAAGATCAAACAAAGAGAAGCAGCTCTAGTGGCAATACACACTTGAGCACATACATAGTCAGTCTGAAAACCAGACCAGTTCCATAATGAGACTTTAAGAAGGGGCCCACAGCAGGGAGAACCTGCTGGAACTGCACACACTTAGAGAGGGTAACATATATAGATTCTCTTAACAGCATGAACTTTTTGTTGTATTTTAAAGACTGTGCCATGGTGTACTCTTGTGGAAGCTGGCTGACAATCTGTAAATGTCGGCACACTCCTTCCAGCATGCAGCTTTGGGAGACTGACCTCAGATCCTCAGGCCTCCTTTACCTGTTTAGCCATCAAGACAGTACAGGTGTGGAATTTTTTTTTTTAAAAAAAAAATTGTCAGCAAGCATACAGACTGAGAGGCTCAACATACAGTCTTCAAAGTATGGTCCAAGGACCCCAAGGAGCCGCTAAACCTATGTGGGAAGTCTACAAGGTTGAGAAATTTTTATTAACAATGCTGAGTTTTACTGAGGTGACACCTAAACAAATAATCCAATCCGCTCAAAGACAACCAGTCTGATGACAGCCCAAACTACATAAAGAGACCCTTTGAAAAGAAAGTGGAAGGAAGAAAAGAGGAAGAAAAGGAGAACAGAAAGAAAGCAAAGAAGGTAAAAAGAATCACTGTCATAAGCCAATAACTTTCCTGAATGCAAAATTCTGTCTTCCATTTGTGTCTCACAGGGCACTCACACTGCCTGACATGCACCAACCATGCAGGCAGGCCCTCTGTCTCCCTGGGAAATACTCTCCCTCCATTAGAACTACTGGCTAGAAATTTCACTTACTGAAGCATAGGGACTGGCAGAAGCATCCTGGAAATCAAACAGATGACTACTTCCAGAAACACTCGGCCAGTCTAATATACTAAAATGACAGCTTTGGGGAAAGCCTGAGTTTAGGAAGCCACCACAATGGGCAGACAGTACCTGGCAATTTTCTGGAATAGCATCATCCCACAAATCAGTACAACAGCATTTGGGTATACGACTCAATCTGCTGACCTGATGTCCAAAGACCAGAATGGGGTGCTGCAGTACTGGCACAGGGTGAAAGACTCACATGCCTCATGTAAAACCCAGAAGAGAAAGCCTGAAATGCAAGCAGGCTACAGCATTTATCAAAAAACCTCCAAAATTATATTCAAATTACTAAAATACACTTCCACTGTATTTTCCTGGTATACTTCAGACAAAATTGACTCACAAGCTAATATAAGGCATAATTTGTAAAATTTTAACACAATACATCTTATCACTAACTTTTTAATTGGGAAACTAATTATTTTAAATAAGAATACAAACTGTTTTCCAGGTCAGAGTTTGGATCCTCAAGAATTACAATATTGGCGGGGGTGGGGGGGTGGGGGGTAGGGGGGTGGGGGGGTGGGGCGCACGCCTTTAATCCCAGCACTTGGGAGGCAGAGGCAGGCGGATTTCTGAGTTCGAAACCAGCCTGGTCTACAGAGTGAGTTCCAGGACAGCCAGGGCTATAGAGAAAAACCCTGTTTTTTTTTTTTTTTTTTTTTTTTTGGGGGGGGGGGGTTAGAGAAAACAAACAAACAAAAGAATTACAATATTGGGGTCAGCTTCTAGATGCAATTAAAAAAAAGTTTCATGCTGTCCCAAGGTCCTGTTTACATAACAAAACAACACCTGTTGATCTAAAACATGAATTCCTTAAGGCCTAGTTTCAGCATCACCCCACATGAAGTCTCACTGTGTCCCATACTCCATCTTGGGACACACCTGCAATCTTACCATACCAGTATTTATAATTGAAACCCTAAGCCTTAAGGTTCACAAGGAAACCTACTCAAGCCCAGCACTGACTTCAGCAGCCTCTCCCTATTCTAAACTGAAAACTAATGCCCAGTGACAAGTGAACACGCTCCTTTTTTTTTTTTTATAGAAAACGGCGTAACTACAAAGTCATTTATTTTAAAGAAGTCAGTTACTCTATAAATCTCTACAGACAATGATTACTGTATTTGAGGAGCTGAGCACTGTAGCACACCTGCAATGCCACAGCACCCAGGAGTCTAAAGCAGAAGTTCAAGGTTAGCATGAGCTACATGGTGAGATGTAGCCCCCAATCAATACTAATAACATGTGGGTATAGGCATACTGAAGGCATACACGTGATGATCAGAGGACAATTTGGTCCTGGGAATAGAGCTCTCTAGTCAGGCTTGACAACAGGCACCTTCACTTGCTGAGCCTACTATCTTAGCAGCACTTGTTTTGTTTGAGACAGGGTCTTATGTAATACAAGCCTGACCTGTTGGAGAAGATAGGGTGTGCCACTGGGAGTCGGGAGTCTTTGAGGTTTCAAATGCCCAGGCCACGCCCAGTTAGCACTCGCGCACTGCCTCCTCTCCCTCCCATCCCCCCCACCCCACCCGCGTCCATCATCTGTTGCTAGATTATGGATGAGGTCTAAGATCTCAATGCCTGTTACAACAGCATGCCTGCTTGCTGCCATACCCCAACATGGACTAACCTAACCCTCAGGAACTGTGAGCCCCAAATTAAAATGCTTCCTTTTATGGTGTTTTGTCATGGCAATAGACAAGTAAGACACCTACTTACTTTTTTATACTTAATTTTATTTGCTGGTGTGACAAGTCAAACTACGTAACCAAGAATAACCATGGGAATCTAGCATGTGACTACGTGGAAAGAGATCTTTGAAGGTGAATTCTAGCAGAGATGAGATCATCAGGGTTAACTCTAAACCTAGTGTGGCTGTTTTCCTTAAAAAACAGAAACTTAGGATACAGACAGGAAAAGCCAATTACAGACAGATGCAGAGACAGGAAGGGGATGCAAGAAGTTATATATAAGTCAAACAACTCCAAAACAGCCACCAACCTTCAGAAGCCCCAGACAGACCTAGAGTACTAGAGCGTATGATCCTAGATCTGGCCTCTAGCCTATCTATAGGGGATATACACTTGGGCCCCTAGACTATAACGTTGTGATAGGCCAATGTATACAAATTAAAACAAAGGTTTGTTCAAGGGCCATGAACAGTTTTAGTAATAACAAAGCATCAATCTTTCTAAGGCAGTGACTGATACCTTAGAATAAAGGTCATTTCAGTTCATGGCACACAAGATCTGCCCTTACAACATAACCAAGTAATGTTTGCACATCCATGTTTTACTTTAACCAGCTCTTTGTAGAAAGTCTGAGGTTATCTTGGAGCACTAATTTATAGTTAACCATAAACCCTATTGCTTCTCTGTGTGTGTTGTACTCCCATTCCCCCTTTCTCTGCTTCTCAAGTGCTGGAATTACAAGCATGCACCACCATGGCTGATGGTAAACATTAATTCTTAACCTAAATAAGTCACAGGAAGATACTTGGGTCTGGGGAAGTGGTTTAACTGATTCTGATAAAGTAAAAGGTAAATTCATTAATCATTCTTAGTACTATTACTAATTCTAGACAACCACAATTCTTTTTGCTACCAACCACACCCTCAACTTCCCAATAATATTACAACTACTCAGAACAAACAGACATAGAGTCTGTGAAGGCATGAAACACTGTTAGCATGAAAGAAGTAAAGGGCTGGCAAGGAGTAATGTAAAGAAAGTGTCAGGAGTCACTCCAGAGAAGCGACAGGTGACAAATGAATGAGGTGAACATTTTTTCCTTTTCTTTTTTTTTTTTTTTTTGGGGGGGGAGGGACCCCCATGACTTAAGAACAACAAGGTTCAGTGTTGTTGGGACAGACAGATGAAGACTTCAATAAGCCTTTTTCATAGATTAAAAAAAATCAGGGCTGGAGAGATGGCTCAGAGGTTAAGAGCACTGATTGCTCTTCCAGAAGTCCTGAGTTCAATTCTCAGCAACCACATGGCTCACAACCATCTGTAGGGGATCTGATGCCTTCTTCTGGTGTGTCTGGAGACAGTAACAGCATCAATCAACAGGAAAAGGAACTTGTTGGGAGCTGACTTTTAGCAGAAAGTGGCTATCAGCTTTGTCAGCCATCTCAAGCCACATACCCTAACATGAGACTTGTTTTTCAACAGCCTACAACAGCTGAGCAAACTCTGATAAACATCTTGTTTATCCCACATATCTTGTTTTGCTGTTTAGTGACCCCAGCTGCACGGTGCACATGGTAAAATGTTTTCACCTGTGTTCTCCTGCTTGTGCTTATAAATACCCAGGATTTCCTTGTAATAGTGTCAATAGGAGAAGTGTATAGGAGGTGAATAGGAGGTAAGGTGGTGATCAGTAGGAGGTGTGAATATCGTCTGTGGGAGACAGTAAATGAGACTTGACCACACACCCTGTCTTGTCTCCATTCTTTGCGTCTCTTGCCCCTCCATCCCCACTCTGTCTCTTGACCAGAGCACTTAGCCCCAATGCGTGGGGCAGTGTAGACAACAAATTAGTAGTCCCAAAGTGTGGGATGGTGCAAGCCACAACATTAATGGCGCCAACGTGGGGCCACCAAGCATGGAGAGTGCAGTTCTCAACAGGAACTTGCAATGGCAATCAAAATTAGCAATTACAGCAAGCTAAAAAGATAAATATTCTCCCAAACTGGGAAGGTCTTAAAAACCACTTTTAAAAATACTATAGCCTCCCCAAGAAAGGGTTTCAGAATGTCATGCCACAAAGGGCAACAAGACTATACAGCCAACACAGGTAAAGTGCACCAAATTCAGAATAGAAACACTGGGTGATGAGTCAGGCAGTGCTTAGACATCATGCTGCCATTATGAGCTCAGCATTCAAAATGGGGATCCCTTGGACATCAGAGGAAAGCCCCAGTCAGGGAAGAGGCTCGCAGCACTACAAGCAGTATAGTTAGGTATGCAACTGTTAGGTATGCAGCTGTTCAGAAATTAAAAGACCTTGCTTTTCTTGCAGAGAATCCAGGTTAGGATCCCAGCACCTATATGGTGACTCACAGCCATCAATATCCCCAATCCCAGGGGATCAAACTGCCTCTTCTGACCTAAGCAAACACCAGATATGTACATGGTGAAAACACATACACATGGAATAAATACTCATACACATGAAATATAGATAGGTAGATAATCCCCATTCACTAAACGTTAGAAGCAATGGATTTGGTAAACCAGCATATAAAACTTTTAAAAATTTGTAGAAAAATAAGGGACATTGTTGGGGGCCAACTTTTAGCAGAAAGCGGCTATCAGTTTTGCAGCCATCTTGAGCCATATAGACTTGAGACTTGGATTACAATAGCCTACAACAGCTGAGCACACTCTGATAACATCTTGCTTTGGATACCCAGGACTTTCCTTGGGTGTGTGAGATTAAAGGTGTGTGACTTAAGAGTGTGACCTAGAGATCAGATTTAGAGACAAGACCTAAGGGCACGATTAAAGGTGTAACTTAGAGGCGTGGCTTAGAAGTGAGGCATATAAAAGGCAGAGGCAGAAGGCAGAGAGATATACTCTTTAGGGAGACTCTTTAGAGAGTACAGCTAGACTTGGGACTTGGACTAGGAAGAGAGACTGAAGAATAAACAGGATTGAATAACACTGGTCTCCATTCTTCGAGTCCGTCCTCACTCTCTCTTTCTTGCTGAACCCCGACCCTCGAACTGGAGCGGCAGCTTGGGCCGGGATACGGTGGCCGCCAAACGCGGGGCAGCCCGGGCCTCGACATTTTGCTAGGGCTGCAACAGGACATAATGGTTATGATGGTTGGTTTGCTCCTTACATCTCTGGATAAATTGAAAAAAGACAGTATGTGCTCCATAATAAAGTAGCATCTCATACTATGGTAAGACACCACAATGAAATCAGAGATAAAGACTGTAGCCCTCTGTGGCCACGGATCAACTGGGTTTGCCAACTGGTTTGGCTGGGAATGAAAAGGGGATGGAGGGCGAGAAGAGATGAAGCCAAAGTTTTCTGATCAAGGCTCATAGCTTTAATGTTTAGCTCTCAATTTAAAGGGAAAAGCCCCACCAAACCCCCTTCTGGTTTAAGCTGGAGATGGTGGGATAATTTGTTCTAGGTCAAGGCTGGAGATATCAAGGCAAGCCCAGGGGCAGTTCTTCTAAGTTCTGTGTAGCCAAGGTGGGTAACTCCACCTAGATCCTATCACTTGGTCTGTATCGGTAAACAAGGTCTTTCAGGCCTGCTCAAGGCTGGGGGAAGGGCACAAAAGATGACTGGCCTTCAGGTGCTCTTAAGCAGTCTAAACTTTACATTTCTGACTGTGCCCTAGAAGAGAATCTTCTCTCTAGCAGCCACAGAGATCAATTTAAAAGATCAAACAAAGAAAAGCAAATAGAAGCCCTCATTGTAAGATTAGCTGAACTGCCTGTTAATGGTAGCACATACCTTTAATCTGGAAGCAGAGGCAGGTGGATCTGTGAGTTCCAGGCCAGACTGGTCTACAGAGCAAGTTCCAGGGCAGCCAAGACTATGCAGGAAAGCCTTGTGTGGGTATGAGGGGCAGAGAAGAGATGATTTAAGACTGGCTAAATTATTGAGAAAAATTCCAAGTCCTGGCCTTAAATGGTGTTGGTGGTTAAAGTAAGGGCGTTATCTGCCAAAGAATGAGACCCTGTGAATGTGGATCCGTGAGAGTACCCAAAGATTTTCAAGGGATGTAATCCCTGAATTTTGATATGGGATTTATCTAGTGCTATATGCTCACTATGTGGAGATCCTGGGTTTAATATGGAGGCTCATACAGTTACAAAAAAAAATGTCAAAAGTTTGTCTGAATAGTTGGCTAAAGCATTTGTCAAAAGACAGTCTACTGAACAGGAGTTGGAGATGTGTTGATAAAGGGATTTTAAGGCTCCAGGAAATTGCAATGCTAGAGTGGGTATGCTGTGCTGGATCTAATCCTCCATAATGGGAAGGATCACAAGCCTTCCAACAACCCTGTAAGATACAAAAGAGCAAGAGAGAGGCACCACCTGAAAAGATTCTTTGTCCTCCTTTTCCTTATGCCAGACCTTAGGGTTGGTGATGCTGCTGCTCAGTTAGAGGAACTAAATGCAGTGGGTTTAATTGGGCCCTGAAGTACCAGAGGCCACTTATGGATCTTTTGATACTAGCTAATCAATCAGTGTTTCCAGGAATGAAACAGGTAAGAAGCCTACTGCATTTTTGTTTGATCTGTATAAGAGGAAAATAAGAATCTCAAAAAATTAAAGAAAGGCTACTACACTGGATAGTGGCAAAATGAAATTACTCAGTGAAGCAATTTCTTGACCATCATCGACCCGAGACAGCCTGCAGACAGCCAGGTTCCCCTGAGAAAGGACAAAACTTTTAAGAATTCTACTGTTGCCTGGCAGTGACGCACACCTTTAATTCCAGCACTTGGGAGGCAGAGGCAGGCAGATTTCTGAGTTCGAGGCCAGCCTGGTCTACAGAGTGAGTTCCAGGACAGCCAGGACTACACAGAGAAACCCTGTCTCAGAAAAAAACAAAAACAAAAACAAAAAAAAAAAGGGGGGGGGGGGGGAATTCTACTGTTAGTCTTTCTCCAGTCCTTCTCCAGAGGGACCTATGGCCTTTTACAAAAGTAACTGTATACTGGGGGGGGGGGGGGGGGGGGACAATCAGACTTTCAGGGTTTTACAGGACACATATTCTAAACTGTCTCTAACTACAGGAGACCAAAAACAAAAAAAAAAACAAAAAACGCCCACAAGCCAACAGGATAAGTTAGGAGGGTTAATTGACTCAGATTACCAATGAGCAATTGGATTGCTTCTTCACAATGAGATAAAAAAGATTATGTGTGGAGTGTAGGAGATCATTTATAGGCTGTCTTGTGGTGTTACCATATCCTGTGATTCAAGTCAGTGGGAAACTACAATAATCTAATCAAGGCAGGAGAGCAAAGAACACAGACCCTCCAGGAATGAAAGTACGGGTCACTCCTTCAAAAACAGCCAAGACCTGCCTGAGGTGCTTGCTGAGGATACAGAAAATACAGAACAGGTAGTAGAGGAAGATAGTTATAATATCTATCTATCTATACAATTTATAGAAACAAAGATTAAAATCAGTGTGGGTGTTTATATCATATTTTGTTAAGAATGTTTGTACAAATGTTTTTTCTTTCCTCAATTCCTTTATCATGTAATGTAACATCAATTAATCAGTGATACTAAGTATTGATCCCTCAAGGGACACTGTCACTTATTCTAAAATTTATAGTGTTTGTAGTTGTATAAGCAATAGTTATCATATTAGGCACAATCATGACCTAATTATTGTTTTCATTTGGAAATTAAGTATGACATAAGGAATTGTGAATGTGTGTTAAGATGACAAGGGGTAGACTTGTGATAGTTATTCTTGGTTGTCAACTTACTTACTATATCTGGAATTAACTAAAACCCAAGTATCTAGGTGTACAAGTGAAGAACTTTTTTTAGTTACATCATTTAAGTGGAAAGATACACTTTTAAGGTGGGAAGATAAACCTTTAATCTTGGCCATATCTACTGGTGGTGGCCTATACAGGAGATACAAAAAAAAGAAAGCTTATTCTCTTTGCCTCTTGCTGGTAAGTTCATTTCTTCACTGGCTTTACAGCCTACTCCTTCAAATTCTAGCATATACTGAAGACCAGCCAAGACATCTAGCTTCATGGCCGAACAACCATTGCATTCTTGGACTTTCTGTTGCTAGACAGCCATTGGTGTAACCTACTTTAATAAATCACAGACAGACAGACAGACAGACAGACAGACAGACAGACAGACAAATTCTATAAGAGCTGTTCCTCTAGGCAATTCTTTTTTTTTTTTTTTGGTTTGTTTGTTTGTTTTTCAAGACAGGGTTTCTCTGTGTAGCCCTGGCTGTCCTGGAACTCAGTCTGTAGACCAGGCTGGTCTCAAACTCAGAAATCTGCCTGCCTCTGCCTCCCAAGTGCTGGGATTAAAGGTGTGAGCCACCACTGCCCAGCCCTCTAGGCAATTCAAATACAAAAAGTAACGCCTTTAGTTAAAGCATTTAAAATCTAGAAAACTATTGGGAGGCAGAGGCAGGCAGATATCTGTGAGTTCAAGGGCAGCCTGGTCTACAAAGTTCCAGAACAGTGGGGGCTAAACAGAAAAACCCTGTCTTGACACAAACATAACCCACAAAAGGGAAAAAATAATCTAAAAAATAGGGGCTAGAGAGAGGACTCACAAATTAAGAGCATACTACTTTTCCAGAGGATCTGGGCTCGATTCCCAGCGCCCATATGGTGGCTCACAACCATCTGTAACTCCAACTTCAGGAGATCCAATTCCATCTTCTAGCTTCTACAGGCATCAAGCACACATATGGTACATACACATATATGCAGGCAAAACATGCATAAACATGTGTAACCATTTCCAGAACAGATACACCCCATACCAGCAGCTCAATCACAGCAGACATGTGTGCCTTCCTGAAGGAAAGAAAGAAGTACTTAAAGTAATACAGACTAGGAGAGTCTCTAATAGTTTGAATGAAAATGAAAAATGTTCCACAAAAGCTCAGGCCTTTGCAATCTTGATCCCCAGTTAGTGATACTATGTAGGTGCTTCTTGGAGGAACTGCATTACTGGGGACAAGTTTGAGAGTTCAAAGCTTCATCCTGCTTCTAGTTCCAATGCAGTTCAAGATTTAATCTCTTAGGTTCCTGCTTTGGCACCATGTCTGGCATGACTCCTCAACAAAGGATAGATTCTTGTCTCTCTGAAACTGAAAGCCAAAATAAACTATTCCATAAATTACATAATTATGGTGTTTTACCACAGCAACATAAAAGTAATCAATACAGAGGCTAAGAAGAAATCCTATCTAACACTTAAGACACAACACTTAAGAGGTGACACAGCACTACCAAGCTTCTATGAACATTGAACAGGAACGACATTCAGAAAGCCCCAAAACACTGAACTGCTTTCCCCAGCATACTGCCTACAGTCCCCATCCTAAGCCACATAAACAGCTAGGAAACTAACTCCTTTACTTAACCTGTTTAACAAACAGTCAAACTGACAAGTTACTGGGTAAAGAAGCCAGGCAAGATTAACAGCATGCCTATAATTCTAGCACTACTGAGGCTGAGACAGGTGATAGTCCTAAATTCAAGGCCAACACAGGCTACAGAAAGAAAACTATGTCAAAACAAAAAAGCAAGTAAACAACAATCCTATGTAAGTTAACACTGCTATAATTAAATGTGCCTGCTCTTTTTGAAAAAGTTATTTTATGTGCATGGGTGTTTTGTTTGCATGTCTGTGAACCACTTTTGTGCAGTGTACTTGGAGACCAGAGAAGGTATCAGATGCCCTAAAACTATTAAAAATTAGTAACTGTGAGATGCCATCTGAGTGCTGAGAACTAAAGCCAGGTCCTCTAGAAGAGTAGTAGCCAACGCTCTTACCTACTGATCTATCTTCACAGACCCGCTGTGCATACTGTGTAATCAACTCACTGTGCTTTGCTGCCTCTAATGTGTCTTGATGCACCCCTGGTCATCCTAGCTAAGATGTAGGGTTTGGGGGTTGGGGCTCAGAGGTTAAGAGCACTCAGAGGTCCTGAGTTTGATTCCCAGCAACCACATGATGGCTCACAACCATCTGTGATGGGATCTGATGCCCTCTTCTGGTACACAAGTTTGCATGCAGTTAGAGACTAATATACATAAAATAAATAAATCTTAAAAAAAATGGCTGGGCGGTGGTGGCGCACGCCTTTAATCCCAGCACTTGGGAGGCAGAGGCAGGCGGATTTCTGAGTTCGAGGCCAGCCTGGTCTACAGAGTGGGTTCCAGGACAGCCAGGGATACACAGAGAAACCCTGTCTTGAAAAAACCAAAACAAAAAACAAAACAAAACAAAACAAAACAAAACAAAAAAAAAAAAAAACAAAAACAAAAACAAAACAAAACAACAACAACAACAAAAAAGTAGGATCCCTGGGACAACCAACGTTCTTGGTTCCCTTCCTCCAGCCATGCTACTCTAAGCAGGTACCTCCAAAGACATTAGTACATTGTGTCAGGCAAACAAAGTACCTATCTATCTTTGCTGTTCATGAGGACAGAAGAGTGTGCATTAATTATCAAGTACATGTGGCTTGCTTGGAAACTGTACTTTCAAGGGTACCAAGACAGAAAGCATGCTACACTTTTTCACATGACTTATATCAATATTACAGAAAAATGAAACAATTTTGCTGAGTACAATGATGTGTGCTTCTAGTCCTGGCACGCAGAAGCCTCAAGTGGGAGCCTAGAAGTTCAGAGACAGCCTGGGCAGCACAGCGAGTCATCAGCCCCTGCAGGCTGGAGGTGGTTCTAGAAGTCACACATGCAAAGCAGTCGTCCTTTAATCACAGCACAATGTTCCTAGCCTCATATTTTCTATTTTATTTATTTATCTAGACAAAGCCTCAATAAGTTGGTCTCCAACTTCTGATCTTCCTGTTTCTTATTTTCTATTTTGAATATACATGTTAAATTAAAAATTAAATTATGCCGGGCAGTGGTGGTACATGCCTTTAATCCCAGCACTTGGAAAGCAGTCGCAGGCAGATTTCTGAGTTTGGGGCCAGCCTGGTCTACAGAGTGAGTTCCAGGACAGCCAGGGCTACACAGAGAAACCCTGTCTCGAAAAACCAAAATATATATATATATATATATATATATATATATATATATATATATATATGTATATATATGTATATGTATCTGACGAGCTATAAAACCTTCAGGGATGAAGAAATGGCAGTCAAGAGCACCTTTTCTTGCAGAAACACCTACACCAACACCTACATGGCAGCTCTTCACTGTGCTTAACTCTAGTTCCAGGGGATCTAATATTTTTCTGACCTCCTTGAGAGCCCAGCAGCAAACAAGTGGAGCACAACAGACAGTAAGCAAAACATTCATATAGCAGTAATTTTTTCTTCCAATTAACTCTACCAGAGACCAGACCAAGTAGGCCATCCCTACAGTCTCTCCACATATAATCCTAATACAATTTACAAATACATCTTTAGAATATTTAGAAATACATCTCTAGAATCATAAAATACTAACAATCAATTTTTCCAAAAAAATAAACAACAGTTTGCTTCTCCTTGTTACTCATTAAGGTCCATGAATACTACTGTTCCAGTTCCAGGTGTGTGTGGCTGGCTTTCCCAGTTACCACTCACTTTTTCCTTGTGTTCATTTTGAACAGTGGCCTGCTGCAGAGACAAGCTGGATCTACCTTCAAACCTAAAACCATTCCTTCCACTGGCGTGGGGGGAGGCACACAGGACCACTCCCACTGCCAGGACAGCTTCTACCTACTACTAATACTTTGCAATAGCTTAAGGCCTATAGCCGGTTTCCTTTCTTTTTAACTTCTTACTAACCCTTCCCACTCTTTTCAAGGCAGGGTCTCTCTCACTCCGGCTATGCTGGAACTCTCCTTGGACATCAGGCTGGCCTCAAACTCAGGTATCTGCCAGCCTCTGCGTCTCAGTGCTGAAATTAAAAGGATATGCCACAATATCCAGCTCTTTTCCTTCTATTAATTATTTATTCCCTTTACATCTGTATAGCCTCCTCCCTCTAATGGTCCCCAGTCCCTCTACCTTCTTTTTCTTTATTGAAAATGTGTATATGTAGTCCATGTGTATACAGGAGCATTGCATGTGAACCTGACATGCAAAGAAACCAACATGCTGGATCCCTTGGAGCTGGAGTTATAGGTGGCTGTATGTCATCCTGTGAGTTTTGAAACCTGAACCCAGGTCCTCTAAAAAGGCAAGTGCTTTTAACCATGAGCCACTTCTCCAAACCGTATAGTTTCCTTTCCTTCAAGCAATTCAAGGGAAAGACCAGTCAGATGCATTTAAATGATGATCAAGATTTAAAAAAAAAAAAAAATCATAAGAAAATGTATTAAGGAGGTATGAGGCCTGTTAAATATCAGAAAGATGACATTTAGGGGATACTTACTTGAAAACATTAAGAGCTGGGCAAGACATGAACATCTTAAAACTTGCCAAGAATTTTTCTTGCCAGTTATCAAATCTTCCATTAGAAAAGAAGAGACAATATGCCAGCAACACTGGTTAAGACCCAAGGGTAGATGGGCCTTCATGAAGACAGATGTCCCTATTCTCAGAACATGCCAGTCACTCTCAGGAGGTTTGGGACATATCAGCCAAAGATCCCATTCCTCCCAACTGACCACACACTCTGGCCTCAAGTCGTGAAATCTACAGCTCTCCCCCGAGAGCAGCGCCCAAATCAGCAGCACCCACCGGATGTCAGGTTATAAGCCCCAGATCTGTCCTGCCCATATCCGACTACTCTTCATGATGACAGTTGATACAATGTGCACATAGTTCTAAACAAACACAGCAACTGCTGGGTCTCCAAACTATTTAGAGATAGAAGAAACAAGACCATCAACCTACTATTTCTTCAACAAAATCTCCCTCACAAGGACACAAGAGATGCTACTTATGAACCCCAGAAGATTTCATGGTAGTCACTCCACACCATCCTCTCTGAAAAAAATCCCGGACAGCAGTCACTGCCCTGAGCAAAACTCCATCAGGCTCAAGAGCAAATGCAAGAAGCAGTACTCACAGATTCCATGGCAAAAGTCAGTGTTGCTCAGGACTGGGTGTGAACTCCAGCAGGGCAGTGTGCTCTGAAAGGAGAAAGGAAGGACAGATTAAGTCACTGCTCATCTCTTAGCACCTTTCAGTATCTGAAAATAAGGTGAGATCCAGCTCCAAACACATGAGCAGGAAGAGTCAGGGCAACCTTAGAGGGCCAGGCCAGGCCAGGCCAGGCCAGGACAGGAGAGGACAGGACAGGACAGGACAGGACAGGACAGGCTCTGAGAACAAGCAGTGTCCTCAAGCACAATCTTCAACTTTTGCTCTCCAACATAGCTTTTAAAATAAAATTAAATTAAATTAAAAAACAAAAACAAAACACACCAATTCCTAGCTTGGTTTTGCTGTACCAAGATATTCCATGTGCATGCTGCAAAGATAAAGTGAGCTTTCTTGGTCTGCCCTTAAATCTCTCTATAGACTACTAATAAAGCCTTAAGGCTATTAAAAACAAGTAGGAATAAGTTGAACCAGATTACTTGCTGCTCTTACAGAAGACACAGGTTCAATTCCTACCAACCACATGGTGGCTTACAAATCATCTCAACTTCAGTTCCAAAGATGACCACCTCATATGGAGACTGAAGGCACAGGGCATGTGGTACACATACATAAACGGAGGCAAAACACCTATACACATAAAAAAAGCTTTAAGTGTAAGAAGAAAAAAACTCATCTGAGTAAACCAGCTTCCAGCCAGCACATGCCCTGCTTTAATCAAAGTGTCAAGTATATAATAAAATTTCCCAGTTGTCCTATAAAGGCAGTGAGGAACCAATTCAGACCATAAGTCAAATGTCTATGATAGTAACTCAGCAAACAAGAACAGCTTACTGCTAGGATTCTGAAATAAATTCAGGGATGTCTTCAACTTCGTGTCTCTTAAACTTGGTTTGACAGTGACTATCAAACACTGACTGACATTGGGCCAGAGCTTGGAGACAGACAATGAGCCACATGCCCAGCCTCATCCCCAGGTCGTTTCTAGAACTCCTAACAACTCTGACAACCAAAGTTGTGACCAACCAATACCACATACTGAAGAACTATGTAAACTGCCTGTCATCTGAGGAAAACAGGCCCAACATGGGCACTGGGGTAAACTGTTTGCAGTCTAAGATCACACGAGGCACCAAGACCAATCTAGAACAGGATACAGGTCTTACAGACCCTAAAGACTTTCATTCTACTGAAAGGATATCTTTAACAGATTCCATTATTTTTAGAAAACAATTTAATCAAGAATTCTTAAAATATTTGGGAGGAGAAAACACTGATGAAATATTCTAGGATAGGAAAAGCTTGGCATGAAGGAAGCAGGAAGGTGAAGCGTTCAAGGAAAACCTCAGAAACACAGTGAGTCTAAAGCCAACCTGGGCTACATGAGACCCTCAGAAACACAGTGAGTTTAAAGCCAGCCTGGGCTACATGAGATCCTGCAAGAAAAATTGGGGTCAGGGACAAGGACAGGGTGGAAGATCTCACAACTCTCTACGGGCTAATTTTTTTTTTTAATTAGAAAAAAAAACCAAGCCACATCTTTTACTTCCTGTATTTTTCCTATTATCTTTTTTACTATCAGCTTATAGCAGTTGTGAATTCTAGCTCAGAAATCCATACATCCTGAGAAAAACAGCTGACACCAACAAGGCAAGGTGCCTCCAAGTTCAGTGTGCAATGCCTGACATTCCTGACAGAAAGATTGTCTGTTCGTGCCTGGGCAGGTAAGGGTACTTTGTCCTTCTGTACACAACTTCACCAAGATCCTACTAGAGCAACAGAGAGGAATGTCCACCCATGAGTCTGACAATGTGGAGAAGATGCTACAAATGCCAACAAATCCTGACATACAGATCTATGTTTTTTTTTTTTAAAGAGCTGGATGTGTGCTACATATGCGCCTTTAATCAGGAGGCTGATGTCGTATGGCAAGTTTGGGGCATCCTAGGTTACAAAAGAGACCCTGAAAAGGAATGAGGGGAGGGTGTTCTGGGATTATAGCTCAAATGGCAGAGTGCCTGTATAGCATGTGCCAGCAACTCAAAAGAAGGGGGAGAAGGAAAATTTATAGAGTCCATCCAATAAACATTCCCAGCAGCTTTATTCCCCTAAAGTCGAGATGTTTCTCTTTTTTGTGAAGGGTTAACCCAACTGGTAAACCTGGCCTAATGGAATCCTATGTGGCCATAAGAACACAACTACTGGTACAGGCACCGGAAAAGCTCCTAAAACAGCGAGTGAGTTTCCTTCCCTCCTGACAGTGCTAGAACCACAGCGACCTGTGCTGCTCATGCCTAGGACTGGCCGTGGCCTGCTCCTAGAGAAGCAGGACAGTCTCAGGCTAGTCTCTCCCCTTCCCACCCTCCTAGGAGGAAATACATAGTTACGGCTGCTGGTTTCAGGATGAGGTGCTATGTTACTATTCCTGTGATTTAGAATTAAAGAGAGTAATAAAAAAGCTAAAAGAAGAGAGCTCCTTACATACCTTTTAATTCAATGTTTCTTTCACGGAAAGGAAAAAAAAAAAGGCAAAATTAAGTGTTTCAATACAATTCCTGTTCCCTGAGCAGGAGAAGATGCAAATCCTCATCTATCTGTAAACTCTGCTCCTCCCACTACAACCTTCCCATCCTTGCCAAACCATAGTTCTGATCACAGATGTTTTTAACGTGGACAGATACACACATAATATGAAAACTGCAGGTCAGAGACTGGTAAGTACCTGAAAACAAAAACTCAAGCTTAAGAGAGTGACTCAGTGCAGCCCAACCATCGCACACATCCCACAGGGAGGAGCCTTGGTGAGGTTATGCAAGCTGCAGAGGACAACCTGAACATCTACAAGGTCTGAATCTGCACAAAGTTTCAATCAGAAGATCCACAACAACAAACCCCTTCCAGAAGTGCCTCTCCCTCTCCAGGCTGGAAGGATGTAGAACAGAAAATCTCTCCTCCTTTTCAGACACTTCATTCACACATTCTAACAATAAAGACAGAAAACAAACTTTTCAGAAGGACTAGAGGAGGAAAAGTGATTGTCATATCATAAGCTCTTCTCAAATCCACAGAATTCCACAGCAGTGTACCTAACAGTTCCACAGAGTTCCACAGCAGTGTACCTAACAGTTCCACAGAGTTCCACAGCAGTGTACCTAACAGTTCCACAGAGTTCCACAGCAGTGTACCTAACAGTTCCACAGAGTTCCACAGCAGTGTACCTAACAGTTCCACAGAGTTCCACAGCAGTGTACCTAACAGTTCCACAGAGTTCCACGGCAGTGTACCTAACAGTTCCACAGAGTTCCACGGCAGTGTACCTAACAGTTCCACAGAGTTCCACGGCAGTGTACCTAACAGTTCCACAGAGTTCCACGGCAGTGTACCTAACAGTTCCACAGAGTTCCACGGCAGTGTACCTAACAGTTCCACAGAGTTCCACGGCAGTGTACCTAACAGTTCCACAGAGTTCCACGGCAGTGTACCTAACAGTTCCACAGAGTTCCACGGCAGTGTACCTAACAGTTCCACAGAATTCCACGGCAGTGTACCTAACAGGTCCACAGAATTCCACAGCAGTGTACCTAACAGTTCCACAGAGTTCCACAGCAGTGTACCTAACAGAGTTCCACAGAGTTCCACAGCAGTGTACCTAACAGTTCCACAGAGTTCCACAGCAGTGTACCTAACAGAGTTCCACAGAGTTCCACAGCAGTGTACCTAACAGAGTTCTGCCTTGGTTCCTTCCCACCAAAACTCCTGCTGACGTTCAGTTCACTCACACAGCAATCCTGGGGAAGGAGCCTGGCAAGAGGTGCGTGAGCCATTAAGGCGCAGCCCTCAGAAATGGATCCAACGAATCCTGAGTCCAGAGCGTTAGGTCTTCTTCTATTCCTTTTCTCCCCTCCACACCAATCTGTACACTTCCTCTTCCTGCCACGCTCCAGCAGCATGGGCCCTCCGACAGTCAGAGGCTGATGCTATGATCTTGGAATACCAGAACTGTGAGCCCAAATACAAGTCTCCTTCATGTGAGCAGTTGTTCAGTGTGTCAGCGTGAGGAGTTGTCCTGCGTCAGTGTGAGGAGTTACCCCGTGTGTCGGTGTGAGGCTCCCACAGGATGTCTGCTCATTTACCCTCAACTTTTCACAGCTCCATGTTTTACCATTTATATAAAATGAACAATTCAGGTAAGAGAAGTAGCAGACACTAGGCATAGCCTCTTCTGTCAGACAAGAAACAGAATCATGCAGAGCTCCATACAAAGACTTTCTAAGCCTCAGCCACAGGACTCCTTGCAAATTCCCCACATTCCCTCTCTTGGATGCCCCAGAAAGACAGATTAAGATGTACAGTGGCAGACGTCAACAGAAGCAATGTAGCCAGCGACACAGGGAGCTCCCACAGTAAAAGAAAACCTACTATCAGTGAGGCACCACTTAAAACTTGAACAAGGGGACTAAAAGATGGCTCACGATCAAGAGCGTACATATACTGACTACTCTTGCAAAGGACTCAAGCTACACACCACTTGGACCAATATAAAGTGATTTACAACTACCTCGGAGGAATGCAACTCCTTCCATAAGCATTCACCCCGCTCTCTCTCTCTCTCTCTCTCTCTCTCTCTCTCTCTCTCTCCCTCCCTCCCTCCCTCCCTCCCTCCACTCACACACACACACACACTTAAAATATTCTGATATAAATGAGTGAGTATATAATCAAACAAAAGCCAGAACTTAAGTGGACTACCTAGCTAGAAACTTTATTTTGGAGAAAAAATTAAAAACTGAAGAACTGAAAGAGAAATGCACACACCAGAGACAGCACAGAACCCAGAGACAACTACAAAAGTTATCAAATATCTGCTGTCATTAGAAAAACAACACTATCACAGGCAGTCTTCTGATTCAGCAAGATACCTGTTGAAATCCCAAATGTCAAGTTCAAAACTAAACATACTGAATTCTATTTTCTCTCAAACATTTTACACTTACAGAACTATAAAAGTTTCTTAAAACTTTTTTATTTTTATTTTGTATTTATTTTATATGAGTACACTGTAGCTGTCTTCAGGCACACCAGAAGAGGGCATTGGATCCCTTTACAGATGGTTGTGAGCCACCATGTGGTTGCTGGGAATTGAATTCAGGACCTCTCAAAGAGGAGTCAGTGCTCTGAACCGCTGAACCATCTCTCCGGCCCCTTTTAAAAACTTTCTTGAGAGCAGAGAAGGAAGGAAACAGTTGGTATATCTGAGATTCATATGATCCCATAATTTATTAAGTACACTTTTTATTATTAGGAGAAAATAGGAGTTCTAATCTATAAAACCATGGTTATTCCTAAAACAACTTTAAAATTTTAAGCATCTCCTTTATCTGACAAAACTACCTTTTCCCTTTTAAAAAAGATCCTTTGGGAGCTAGAGAGATGGCTCAGGGCTAAGAGCACATATTACTCTTGCAAAGGACCTGAGTTCAGATCCTAGCACCCACACCAGGCAGCTCATAGCTGCCTGTGACTTACCCTTACCAGAGAAGCATGTTAGCTTCTACCCTACGGGCAGGCAGGCAGGCAGGCAGAAGCACCTGCCATAATCCCAGCACTAGGTAGAGGCAGATGGATATCTGAGTTCAAGGCCAGCCTGGTCTACAGAGTTCCAATACAGCCAGAGCTACACAGAGAAAGCACCTCAATAAACCTAGGTAGACAGACCTAGATCTTTAGAGAAGCTTGTTTATAGCTTGTAGCAAACGTTAGATAAAAGCAATGGATGAAGGCAAGGTGCTCTTGTGCATGTGCTATGCACATACTGCATGTCTACATTCATTATGCTTGGTACAAATGGACTTGTTCACTGACACACCCAGAGTGTGGAACACTCAGATAGCAGGAAAGCTTGACAGAGAGCTGCTGAGTGGCAGGTCCTCATGCAGCTTGTGCCATGTCCACCACACTACATCTTAACCGGGACCCTTCCTTCAGAGTAACAGTATCTTCTTCCTCCTCCTTGTAAAAGTTCTGAGTGTCTGAGTAACCTGCCTAAAACTCAAAGCTTAGCTTTGAAACACATATCTAAACTAGTCAGACACACAGCCTCCATGACATCTGAGAGCATCCCATATTCCAGGCTCCTCTTAAATTTCTCCCAGCTAGCTTCCTTTGGTATGTGTGCTTCATCTCGTTTCCTACATGATCTTCCTCAACTTGCCTGCTATCTCATCAGCCTAATGTGGCTGGCTTTAACCATGCCGTGTCACTCCAACTCTCAACTCCCTCCAGAAAAGCCATGTCCTGTCCAGTACCTATCCAACAACTGGAGACACTGTCAATCCACGGTCTCACTCAGCTCACACAGAGGGCAGACTACTCTATCCAACCTGTTATTTTTCCTGAACTTCCTGACCTGCTGTAGAAGCCCCTGTCTATGCAATCCTACAAGCCAGACCCCAGCAGCTATTTCTTCTTACTGCCAAAAGTGAGATTGTAAATCCTGTCAATTTCTATTCCAAGGGGAAAGGGGAAAAAAAAAAAACTTCCAACTTCTGTAACTATCCTAATTTCTAACTCTCAGTAAAATCAATATTTACTCATCTGCATTATCATAATGCAGTTCTCTGCCTTCAATCACACACCCAATCCAATTTATTCTCCATACTGCTTAGAAATGAATCTACCACATCTGACATGCCCCTCTCATCTACACTATACATCCATCTAGCCTATAAAACAAGTCACTAAAATAACAAGGAAGATATTTTCGTTTCCAAATTGTACGACCACAATGTGAAAAGTACATTCTGGTGGAATACACACACACACACACACACACACACACACACACACACACGAGCAATGCCATGGCGGCACACTACTTGGGAGACTGGGCAGGAAGATCTAGAGTGTGACACCAACCTGCATTATAAACAAGACCCTGAGACTCAACCTAAGGAAGGAAAAGAAGAGACAGAGGGTGAAGGAACAAAGTAAACATTATCTAAGCACGCTTGTACACACTTGTGAAAACGTTACAATGAAACCCATTATTTTGTACAAATAACTTTTAAAGGTATCACAAGGTTGGGCATAGTGAGTAGCCTTTAATCACAGTGGATCTCTTGAGTTTGAAGCCAGCCTGGCCTGCACAGCCAGCTCCAGGGCAGCCAGACTACACAGAAAGACCTTATCTAAAGAACAGAATGAAAAACAGGGCTGTCCTCTACTCTGCTCACCTGGCCAACTATTAATCTTTCAAAAGTTTTGACTTACTTCCGAAAGATCTTCCTTTCTTTTTTTTTTTTTTTTTTTTTTTGTTGTTGTTGTTGTTTTGTTTTCTCTGTGTCCTAGCTAGCCTGGAACTCACTCTGTAGACCAGGCTGGCCTCAAACTCAGAAATCCGCCTGCCTCTGCCTCCCAAGTGCTGGGATTAAAGGCGTGCGCCACCACCGCCAGGCTTTCAATATTTTTTTTAAATCTCTAAAAGGACATGTGTAAATTTTATATTTTTACCTTACATCACCACCAGAGATATGAACTAGGCAATATAACCGGTCAAGTGAACACACATACAAGTCAGAACAAGGAAATGCAAGTATCAAAGGACTACAAAAAGCATAGTCAGCTGACACATTAACAAGCAATCACATAAACATCACCATGGAAATTACCATCTCTATCCCAACACTTTGCCCTTTTGGTCCATTCAATTTATATTCTTTGAAGTATGAAACGTTCAACTGGGATGAATATAACTTACACTCAAAATTAACTAAGAAATGAAGAACGAGGAAAGTAGGAGCTCCTCCAAACCACATCTCAATAGCTCCTAAGAGCAGCTGCGACTTCTGCAGCCTCCCTTCCTCCTTCATTATGTGATCTAGCACCAACATTCACCATCTCCACAGCACAGCAATCTCTCTAACCATGACAGCTTAGAAAATACTTTTTCCTCCTTACTGATACTTAAAAAGCATTTAAAACAAATTACTTCAAAACAGAAATTCACACTGATCACTAGTCCCAACTCAAGCAAGACCAAACTCTCAAGTCGGAGCCTTCCTACCAAGTGCCCATGCCAGTGTCAGCACTTGAGAAGCAGAGGAAGGTGCATCTCTGAGTTGGGGCCATCCTGGCCTATACAGTGAGTTCTAGGCAAGCTAGAACTGCCATGTGAGAGCTCATCTCAAACAAACAAACAAACAAACAAACAAACAAACAAACAAACACGTTCCTAAGGGAGCAGTATGAAATTGAGAGTAGAAGCACAGCTCGTCCCCACAGCTGCCATATGCCTTGACAAAGAGCCATAGTTTGGAGAGAAGAAACAGACTCCTGTGCCTGACAAGTAGCTGCATTGGTTATAGACTAGTAACATCTGGTAGGATGAATATGGTGCGTCATATACATATAATTCAAGACCCTCTACTTAAACCACTGGTTAGCCTTTCCACTCACTAGCTATAACAAAGAGACAAAGAGCTCCACAAAGAATATGTACGTACCTACCTACTTCAGAGCCTGTCTGCCACAGCTTCCCTCAACATGTCTCTTAGCAAGTTCACCCACCTCCTGAAGACACTGCATTCTTCTCTGTATGGGACTGAGGACTGCAAATCGAGTTCTCACCTCTCCTGATCTCCACCCTTAACAAATAAATCTAATAAGTAAACACTGACTTAGTTCTTCCTTTGGCATCTTTCAATATAAACTTGTGTAATAATCAACTAAGACAATTTTTCTCTAAATTGAGAAAATCTCCCCCTGCCCAACAAAACGGTTGGAGAGAACTAGGGGGGGGGGTTTAAATGCAAAGATCCAACAGCCGTTTCATACATATTTCAAAACAGATGTCTCCTAGAACCCACACTTGCTTTCTGGGATGAGATCAATATGACGTGTGGCAACGCCAGTCTCTTACAGGAATACTACACTCAATTCCAAACACATCAAAGTCTTTTAGTCATCAACAGTGGCTCCTGTCTATAATCCCTGCACTCAGGAGACTAAGAGAGAATAACTTGAAGGCTGAGGCCAAACTGGGCTACAAAGTGAGATCTCAAACAAACAAACAACCCTTCTGATGCCAATCAATCACCTGACAGCTCGTGAGCATCAAATGACAAGAGGAGCAGAGAACAAGTGGAAAAACTGCTCAGACTCTGGGAGCTGAGCAGACTGGTGTTCTAAAGAATTGATGCTGACTGATTAACTGGGTAAAACCAACATTGCCCTAAAATGTTAGGCAAGAAACCATGAAGCAGGGACCCATGAAACTGTGATTACTCAGTGGGTGTGGTAATTAATCTTCAGGACATACAGTCTGCTAGGAAGCCAGGAATGTACCATCCACACACATCACTGTCACTAGCTGGTCAGTGTACAGAATAAAGTGTGCAAGTGCATGCCAGCTGTGTGCAGATACACGAAGAAGCCAGGGGAGAGGATCCTCCCTTGGAGCTGAGATTATAGGCAGTTCTGAGGTGTACAATGTGGGTGCTAGAAGTACAGCCAGTCCCTGTGCGCCAGAATGTCTCTTCTTTAAAACTTCGATTTATTTCATTCAATATGCTGGCAATCAATGGTCTCCATCTCTAAGCTGCCACAATCTCTAGAAGGACAACTTGTACTGGGTTAGTGACTATGTTAAACCATCCATTAGTCTGGAAGCTGACACTATGAGCAGAAAGCTTTGTGCATAGCCATGCAGATCCTCCCAGCAATCTCGACATCACTAGCAAGAAGACAGCTTCTTCATCATGAATATGAAACAAAATTTTCTTGTTCCAACATGTGGATGAAACTAAGGAATAAAAACAAGAACGGCACCAATTTCCTACCAAGAGAGGCTCTAAGAGCTGCAGCAGTACAAAAAAGTACCCAAAAAAGCAGTACAAAAGGTTGAAGAAAAGGAAGGACTCAGATTCAAAATGTGTGTACACTAAGAGCTTAACCCTGCCTTGGGGACATTTATTCCTTCCTTCTATATATTTATTCATATATAGAACAAGAAAGGATTTTCTGGATCTAGAAAAAGAACTAAAAAGTGGGTAAAGTGTTTACTGTACAAGCACAAGGACCTAAGTTCTAATCTTTGGAGCTCACTGGCCAGTCAGTCTGGCCTATGGTAAGGCTGTAACTCCAAGTCTAGGGAACCTGAAGCCTCCTTTTGGCCTCCTTGGGCACCAAGCACATAAGGAGTACACAGACATAGAACAGTAACAAGTAAATGACAGAAGGCAGGCATGGTACTGCTTACTTGTCATACCATGCTGTGGAGACAGAAGCAAACTCCTAGGGATCAGGGCTCATCCAGCCTAAACAACAAGCTCCAGGTCAGTAAGAGATAGTGTCTTAGCGGAGAGGGATACATGGCACTTAAGGACAGGACCTGAAACTGGCCTCTGCAAACATCAGCAGGTGATAAAAATGTGGGAGGGGGAGAGGGGGAGAAGAAGGGGAGAGGGAAGGAGGGACTGGCCAAAGCAGACTTTGTTTCACAATTGCAAATCTAATACTCAAGAGTGTTGAGGGAGGACAACTACCACAAATTCAAGGCCAACCTAGGCTATACCTTAAATTACCAGCTCAGGTGATATAGTTGGATACTGTCTCAAAAACAAAACACATCCAATAATAAAATAAACAACACACACACCCTGAATATCAACTTGTATGCTAGAATTTTCAAAACAGAAAACTACACTAAGATTCTGAGGGCAGCCCGCAATGGAAACCAGAAGAGCAGGCACAGTAGTGTGCACTGTGTCCTGGTCCGTCCAGAGGCTGAGGGAAGACCTGAGCCTTGACCATGGTAACAAATCAAGTGTAGGGAAGAGGAAGACGGAAAAAGAACAGCAGATCATTTTATTACTGAGCTGAAATAAAAACAAAGCCCATCTAGCAGTGGCAGAACAAAGATGACAGAAATCCTGTGATGACAAAGATGAGAGAATCCACTCCCAATTGAATTTCTGCACCTTTCAATCTATATTAAAAAAAAAAGGAGGGGGGGGATATTCCCTGCTCCTCTTCTTTGCCCGTGCTCTAAGCCAGCAGAAAAACCTGCCACTCCCTCTTTTCACTTCCCTGAGCATTTTCTCTCCTGTCAGTAACCTCGTTCCTGAGCTTCCCACTGATGGCCCCATTACTGACCTGTGTGCACAGGCAGTGAAGCAGGACCCCTCACTGGCCCTAAAGCAGCCTCTTCTGACCAAGCTTCCTACAACGAGGCTGCAGTGTGCTGCTCCTCTGCTGTCTCCTCTCTGCTCCTCCACTTTAGTATGACTTAAATGTTATGAGTCCCAGCTTCTAGTGACTGGGCCAGCAAGCTCAACAATGAGCAATTACACACACACAAAAAAAAAATTTTAATTATTTTGGGAATTAAAAAAATTTGAGAAACAGCTTTTTTGCTCACAAGATGTCACCTCACCACAGAAATCCTCCTTTACAAATGTCTGGCCAATCAAACAGTACATATGAATACTGCAACAACTTCTGGGCCTCTAGGAAAACCAGAAGATCCCTCATCTTTGACCTAACCTCTTTAGGTTTGCTGACGGCGGAGACCAGGCTTTGAAAGGTGGATAATGGGTGGATTCAGGAGGACAAACAGACTTGCCCTAACACCAGCCCTAAACAGCAGTCTTGTTTCTGGCTGAACCAAGTTCCAAAGAGGAGACCTTAATGGACTCGGCCCAAGGACTATAAAGAAACTAGAAGATTGGCCATATTGGAGAATTAAAGGGTGTTTTCTAGGCTAAGGACTGTGAGTATAGCATCTGAGGTCAAATTCAAACACCAACCTCAATATGGCAAAGTCTTTAAGAATGAATTTCTAACTGCCAGGTGTGGTAGCATAGGACTTTAATCCTAGCAGTCAGGAAGTAAAGACAAGCAAATCTCTGAGTTCCAGAACAAACAAAAAAGAATGATATTCTGCCTTTGAGGCCTTTCGACTTCTAGAAATCTTCAGGGGTGTGTGTGTGTGTAAATGGTTAAAAACAACAACAAACTTTACAAAGGCCTAAGAAGCCAACTTATTGTGGTCTTGAATTGAGAAAAAAATTTACTTTTTCTGTTTTCTTTCTTTTGTGTGTGTGTGTGTGTGTGTGTGTGTGTGTGTGTGTGTGTGTGTGAGAGAGAGAGAGAGAGAGAGAGAGAGAGAGAGAGAGAGAGAGAGAGAGAGATATGGGGAGTGCAGTCTCTCACTCTCTAGGCCAGGCTAGCCTCAAACACACCGAGATCTACCTGCCTCTGCCTGCTGCGATTAAAGGGAAGCAACATCACAAAGGCATAGGAAAAATTTAATACATAATGGTCATGATCCACAATCTGAAAGACTGTATGTGCAAAGAACCCAGAAAATTTTCTAAATAAAAGGATCCACAGGGCAGTGGTGGCACATGCCTTTAATTCCAGCACTTGGGAGGCAGAGGCAGGCGGATTTCTGAGTTCGAGGCCAGCCTGGTCTACAGAATGAGTTCCAGGACAGCCAGGGCTACACAGAGAAACCCTGTCTCTAAACTCCCCTCCCCCAAAAAGGATCCAATTGCCAGCGCCAGCTATCAATGTTGATGGCTTCCTGCATGTTATTTCCCCTTTAAGGATTAAAGATTTACTTCTGCCCACAGCTTTAAGAGGGTTATAGTCCACCACAGCAGGAAGACATAGTATATCTGCTCAGTACAAGGTAAAAGCAATACGGTCAGAGGTTGCCGAAGCAGAACCAACTGCATTCTTTCTACTTATCTTAATCAGCACAGTGGAAAGTTATGATTACCACAGTGCATGATACATGGTGATCAAAACTCCAGTGTAAGCCAGGCACAGCCATACACCTGAGAGCACTTAGGATGAAGATGAAGAGGGAGGAGGACTAAACGTTGAGGTAGTGAACGTTTTAAAAAGCAATTACATATCCAATCATAATAGAGTTCTTTTTCCTACCAACACCATAAAGGCTCTAGCAGATTACATCACTGTTAATAAACAGGAAAGTTTTGGTGGGAGATACAGGTTTGGTTTGATGTCTTTTTTTGCTTTGTTTTGTTTTTTCAGACAGTCTCCTTATGTAGCCACCCTGGCTTTAAACTCATGTCTTAGTCTCCCATCCACATAGAGCGGTTCGCAGGTGATGAGGGTGAAAGGCCACCTGAAGCACACTGCCAGAGACCATCATACTTAAACACTCACCTCAGCTTCAGTAACACACAAGCAACAGCACTCACACAACACTAAAGCTGTTCTAGATTGATCCCTTCAAAGTCTCAAATCTTTAAGAATGCTTCCATTCCAAACTGCCATGATAATTCTGCTAAGAACTGAACTCAACACAGACCAAGACACACCACTAGATGAACAGCACCATCACCTCTGCATCAACTTCAACAACATCCACATTGTGGGGACCAGGCCACAGCCTGTTTAACCCCACAGCCTGCCGCTTACTCCCATCAAGACAAACACAGACAGGAGTAAAGTATGACATTTTAGGATTACTCCTAAAACACAGAATGTAGAGCCACGCCCACATCCTGTCCGGAAGTTAAGACAATGGGATGAGTCATAAGCAACAGGCTTCCTCCAAAGGCATCCACTGTGCTGTTATTAAACAACACACATCTTACATATATTAGTATGAAGTGGAAATGCTCCCATTATGCCAGGGACAAACAATTTTTTAAATTTGTCATATAATTATTTGGAAAACTTAAAGCCATAGAAGTTCTCACAATCTACAGGCAGGGTCCTGATTAGCCTGTAGAAGTTGCCTGGCCTCACAGCAGACCTAGAGATAAGAACTCACCTTTCTCTGGTCTTTCCAGAGCAATAACTCACACACTCACACACACTCTCACTCTCTCACACTCACTCTCTCTCTCCCCACCCCCAACGATGTAGAATTGGCTCAGCTGTTAGGAGCAACAGGCTTCCTCCAAAGGCACTGTGCTGTTATTAAACAATACACATGTTACATATATTAATATGAAGTGGAAATGCTCCCACTATGCCAGGGACAAACAACAATGCAACTCTTTTTTTAAAACTGTCATATAATTAATTGGAAAATTAAAGCCACACCTAATTCATATATACTTTTGTTTTAAGATCTTGAAAGTACAATAGCAGAATATTACCCAGTAATTAAAGCAACAGCACTGAAAAAGTATTTCAGATATACAAGCTTAATTCTATTAAATTTAAATATAATAAAACAGTGGTCACAGGTAAGCAAATCAAGAGGCCAGCCAATGATGCTTACTAACTGAAAAGGAGGTTTTCCTACAGTGACTTTGTGAAAGACTTTTCTGGAATCTTAGACTGACAGTATGTTTACCAGAATTTTTCAAAATAATTTACTATAATGTAAACTTTAAGTTCATTCTAGAAAGTAACAATCTTTGTACTAGGAGCAGAATCATGCACAAATTAAGACTGACCGTGTATTTACCAGTGTTTTTCAATATAATTTACTATAAAATAGGGGATGGAGATATGGCTGAATCAGTTAAGAACACTTGTTTTAACAAGCATGGTTTGAATAGGCTTACCCTTACCCTCCTCATTCATGTGTTTGAATGTGGAGGTATGGCCTTGTTAGAGGAAATGTGTGATTGTGGGGTGGACTTTAAGGTCTCCTCCTATGCTCAGGCTCCACCCAGTACATACAGTCTCCTTCTGGTTGACTTCTGATCAAGAGGTAGAACTCTCAGCCCCTTCTCCAGTACCACATCTGCCTGCATGCTGCCATGCTTCCTGCCATAATAGTGGACTAAACCTCCCAAACTGTAAGCCAGCCCGAATTAAATGTTCTCCTTTATAAGAGCTACCTTGGTCATGGTGTCTCTTCACTGCAATAAAACCCTAAGACTTCAAATTCCCAGTAACCATGTTGAAAGCTGGGTATGGATGAGTATGCTCACATGTGCAAGTGTTAAAGTTAAAATATCCCAGAAATACACATTCTTTAAAAGTAATAGACATTAAGGGTGGGAGATGGCTCATCAGCTGAAGCAATTGTCCAAAAGCTTGATTGCCAGAACCTACACAAAAGTCAGATGCAGTAGCATAAGCATCAGTGAGCCCTACAAGAAATGGAAGGGGTGGACACTGGAATCTTTAGCTCATAGGCCAGCTGAACTGGCTTAGGCTATGGCTTTCAAACAAGTTAGAAAGGTGAGGCAGGACACTAAGAGTATCCTCTGACTTCCACACGAGGGCCATGTCATGCACACAAATAGAATTAATATGGATCACCAATATAAGAGTTAGGTCTAACATCTCAGGGATGATAGCTGACAGGTCAAAGAGCATAGGAGCTGAGAAAGAACAGAGGCTGCTGAAGAACGAGGAGCAGCAGCAGCATGACGAGGTGCTGGTGTCTTTAGATTCGGATAAGGTGGCAACCCAAAGATGTTGGTGCCTTGAAAAATATCCCAATTAATGTCTATGTTTTCTCACCAAGGATTCCGTTCCAATAGTCTAGCCATATTCTGAGAGGTCTACAATCATAGCTAAAAACTGTTTGGATATGATGGAGGGGCAGAAAAGTCTACAATGTTCTTTACATACCACCTCCAAAAAGCCAGGGCCAGATGAAGAGGACAGTGGCTCAGCAGCTCCAGAGCCAGCAGGCTCAATCCTTAGAAAGTTCCCCGACAGTGCATACTTGAAACATCCTGCCTACATAAATGCTCTGGCTGACCCTCTGCTGACCGGAGGGTCTTCAAGCATAAATCCCTTCAGCTACATTTTCACAGTCTAGCTTTCAGAGGCTTCTTTAATCACTTTCATGAACCCGTGAGTATCCAAGAGCTTCCTACAGTGTGTGCCGTAATATACAATCTTCTCTCAGCTCTTAACACCTACCTCGGAATTTTCATGGGTTTCTAGTTCACAAGGTTGTAACTATTTATACACAGTATACAATTTTTTACTTTGTTTAAAAAAAAAAAAAAAAAGTCATGGCTGACAGAAGAACCCTTCCACTATTTCTTTCCAAACCTGATGCTGAGGGGAAAAAATGTTTTTCCTAGAAATGTTTCTGTAACCAGTTTTCTCCAGACATAGTTTTTGTCTGTCACTGTCTCAATACTTTTAAGTTTTAAGCCAAAACAAATTATCCTTTTTTACAAACTAGACCCTGTGGTGCAGAAATCTTGCACATCCAAGATTCACTCCCAAAAAAGAAGTTACAAGAGGGGCTGGAGGGCTCAGTGGTTAAGAGCACTGGCTGCTCCTCCAGAGGACCTGGGTTCAATTTTCAGCACCCATATAGCAAGCAGGTTACAAACATCTCCAACTCCAGTTCCAGGGTCTCTAAAATATCCCTTTCTAGCCCTCCAGGCACACGTGCAATGCACATACATGCAAGAAAAATACTTAGGCACAAAAAAATTTTTTTAAAATAAAGAAGTTACAAAGAGCGTCAGTGAGGAAGCAACCCTCTCCTGCCTACCATCCATCCACCAGGAACTCCAGAGAGCGAGAAATACCACAGAAAAGCTCTGGGGCTTCCTTGGTATAAGGGAAGTAAGTCTTCACTAGGCTCCCTCCTCCAACCCTGCCCTTCATTCCTGCAATTCCAAATCTCTACAGCAAGGCCCCCTCCCCTGACCATGCAGCTAAGGATCAGTGTTTCACTACAATACTGCCTCTGCCTCCTCCATTACACAGCTAAGTACAAAGGTTTCTGCTAATGAAGAAAAACTTTAATGGAAAACATCTCAAATTAAACTTGCTCGGAATCAATACAAAGATATACATGTAATCCAGGGCACCTAGTGTCCTCATCAGTCAGTCTCTATTCTCCTGGGGGGGGAAAAATTATCTTCACCACACGGCATAAATACCACTCCACACCTGCCTGTCTGCCATATATGGAAAATTCTTTAAGCAATGCTTTAATTCTTTAACTAGACTTGCTCAGGCAATGGGCATCAAAAGGATTCATTTTTCTGATAAAATACACAAATAGATAAAATAGGCAAAAGTCTGAAATAACAAGGCACATAAAAAACAAGGTTTGCATGTGTAGGGTGGTGCAAAAACCAAATAACTGCAGAGCAGTGTTCCTGAAATCAGAGGTTGGTCCCAGACTACATTTATTGTGACGATAACCGTGCAAACTGGAAGAACAGCTCAGGAGTCAAATGCTTGCCTGTCACACTCAAGCACTTGCGCATTCCAGCACTGGGGAGGGGTGCACTGCATGGGGTCTTGCAGTAATTTATTTTCATGACTAGATTTAGAATACAGCATAAACGCTCTTGGTACATTTTGAGAAAGACTGAACTGAGGGAAGAGCCCCTCAACATGGGAAGTGTCCCAGAATGCACTGAAGCCCCTGAATTGAATACAAAGAAAGCAAGATCAGCATCAGCTTTCCTCTCTCTGCTCCCTCACTGTGGACCTACCATCATCAGCTACCTCCCTCCTTAAACAAGGAGCCAAAATAAACTCTTCCTTAAATTGCTTTCTGTCACAGATGAGAAAATAAATATGTTAACCAAGCATCTAGCATCACACCTAGGCAGAGACAGTCCCAAGCTGAAGATTAAAACGCATGGGGCTTCTAGGGCACTCGAACTCATCATGGCTAAACAAAACTTGGAAAGAACTCAGTTCCTTTGCCAAGGAATATGGTATATAATTTTTGTGCTTCTGAATAAAAGTAGCAACAGTACCCAAACAGTTAAGTGCTGATCTATAATTTTTAATTACAAGCAAAATAAGCAATATTCTATACTGAAAGCTTCCACACTGAAAAGCAATGAACAAAAAATTTTCTCCCTAAAGTAAGGGTCTGTGTCTCGACTATGGGTTGGTGATAATTTCTCCCTGAAAGAATCCTTTAGACTGAAAACATTGCACGTGGTCGCTCACCCACGTTTTGTTTCTGAGAAGAGAGAAGAACATCTAACATTCTTTCCCTGGGCTCTATAAAGTGCCATTGGGATTAGCTGGGGGAGGGATAAGTGGTGACAGTGGCTGTCTGTATTATAAGCAGCTTGGTAACCTCTGAAGCTTGGACCTAGGCCTACACCAAACCCCAGCAGAGCAAGAGTACCAAAGTCCATTGACTGCCTTAATGGTTTTCCACTGCCCCTTCTTCAACAGCAAGGAATATACAATTATCCTGAACTATTTAGGTCTGACCAGTATGTGAGGCTACCCAAACAATACACCAATAGAACACAGACTAAGAAGACACAAGGCTACATAATAAGATCCTTTCTCAAAACAGCAGCAACAAAAAGACATTACCTTTGAAAGATTTTTTTAAAAGTTCACCATAATGGGAAAAGAACATTCCAACATTCAGAGACAGAGCTGGCCCGCCCATTCTGCTGCTGTTCCTCTGCCTACACAGAAATACACAACCAGTGTTTCCAAAATCACTCAGGTACCACTTTCTTAAATGTATGCCATAATCTTACATTTATTAACTATGTCCCATTTGTCCTTCAGGGTTTCTCTGCATAACCCTGGCCATCCTAGAACTTGGGCCTGGAAACTAGCCTGGTCTTGAACTCACTACGTCTTCTCACTATTTGAGAAGATGGGATCACAGGTAGGTTCTATTACTCAGGCTTAAGAGACATTTCTGGTTAGTTGGGGTGTGTGTTTGTTGTTTGGTTGGTTTCTTGAGACAAGAGTTTCTCTGTATAGCCCTGGCTGTCCTGGAACTCCTAGATCCCCACCTCCACCTTCAGAGTGCTGAGATTAAAGGTGTGTGCGCCACCACCCAGCTGAGAGACTTTTGTTTTCTGATAATGTTAGAAAGTGAACCTAGGGTCCTAGGGGTACTAGTCCAGTGTTTTACCACTGAATTATAGCTGTAGGCATTGAAAGAGAAGTTTGGAGTTGGTGTGTAAAAGTATTATAAGTGCTTAAAATACTGCCACCTAAGGGCTGAAGATAGCATAGCTATTAAGAGCACTGACCCTCCCTACACACACACACACACACACACACACACTATCTCACTCACTCACTCACTCACAGTCACACTCTTTAGGGTCTTAACTTAGTTGATAGCAAGAGCTGGTCTAGAATTCAACACAAGAACTAAGAATGGACTCAAACTCCTGAGTTTCCCGAGTGCTGAAATTATAACCTTGCACCATCATATCTGGCTAGTTGTCATCACCTTACTTTGTTGACAGGATCACAAACCATCCCAAGTAGCACTCTGTCTTCTCCCAAGAGCTCTATTATTCCTAGAGCAGGTAGAATGAACAAAGGTACCCAGAGTGAGATTGTAAATATCTACTCACATGCTTTCAGAGACATTCAGGACTTGATGCAAAGTGATCACATCAATCTTGGAGTTCCTTTGCATCTTAGAGACAAGTCAATGTGAAGGGGAAATTACAATCTTTAAACTACACCAAAATATCATTAAATTCTGTCCCCAAAGTAGTGCCAGAAAATTCCAAAGCATGCCTCAATTCTACAATTGCCCTAAATCCATACAAAGGTCAAAGAAGTTAAAGTCAGAGAGAAAGCACTGGGTTTGGGAACCAAAGTACCAGTTGTTTACTCATTCACATTCCCCAGTATTGCTAACATAATAAGTCTGCTTGTAGTCTCAAGTACCAAAGGCATAAAAGTCACAGGCCAAAATTATAACAACAGGAATGGGGCAGGGAACGAAGCTCCAAAAACGTGGGCTGATCCTGAGATTGATCTCATGTCTCTCACCTAAACCTTCTTTATAGGCGCATCTCTGCTGTAAGCCCTGCTGAACAGAACTGCAAAACAGCTCTCTTAATCTGGCCATGTCTAAAACACTGAACAGAACTGCAAAACAGCTCTCTTAATCTGGCCATGTCTAAAACACTGCCATTCATGTTTCAGGATCCTTCAAGTGAGAGAGGGAAGAATCCCAGGACTAGGCTACTGTGGTCTCCTGAAAGTACTACAGCCTTTGTCATAAACACTGTCTCTGTGCTGTAACTGATATTCACCTCTTAAGGTGTGCTGGCCTCAGCAAGAAGGCTCCAGTTCTAGGAATCGAGCTAAGTGGAAGTAAATCTGCGAGGGAGGCTGTTACAACTGAGGCAACACGGATAAGCATAGGTTTGTACAAGTGCATATTGCAATCTCTGTAAAGCCAGACACCATGCCCTATGCCTGAAATCCCAGTACTCAGGAGGGAAATGAAAAACTCAAGTAGCAACCTACACCAAGAAAAGAAAGAAGATCCAGTGAGATGGCTTAGCGGGTAAAAGCTATTGCTCCTAACCCTCACAGCTTGATTTAGAGACCCCATAACCCATGGTCAAGTCCACAAAGACACAGTCACACACACAAATAAAATGTTTAAAAAAATTAAATTTGTTCTTAATGCTATCCAGGAAACTTGTGTAACTTTCTCAGATCCCAACTGAATATGTAGCTACTCAAAATACGGTAGAAATACAAGTGAGAAAGGAGTGTTAGAAAAAAAGATAAGCCTCTGCATGCAAATGTACTAACAAGCTGACTGGGAAAAGCAGATAAACAGTAGGTATGGTGCTTCTATTCCTTCTCAAATAAGAGTTACATTTTAACATACATGCACATATACTTTCACACGGGCATCACAACAATGAGAATCCCCTACTAATACAGAGCAAGGGAAAAATATAGAGGTGACCTTGTCTCACTCAGTGAATACAAGAGCAAGTGTGTGTAATCCCAGCACTCAGAGGAAGAGGCAGGAGGATCAATATAAATACCAGGCCAGCCTGGGCCACATGAGCACACACATGTACGCACATATACATAAAATAAGTTAATATCAATAATAATGATGATAATAATAGGCTGGGGGTACAGATAATTTGCTACAGTGCTCATGGAGCATATACAAAGAAATCCCAGTACTGAAAGCCAAGGGAATGGTAGCTACCATACTCCTGTCATCCCAGAGGTAGACATAAGACCACAAATTCAAGGCCATCCCAGGCTCAGCTACTCATCTGAACACTGATTACTGATAAATGTATTATCCTGAGAACTGGAGTCCCTTCCTACAATTTTCATTCTCAAAAAGATTATATAATTTAAAGCAATACAAATGTGCACACACCCCCACCCCCAGTTCCTACCTTGTTCAAACTGTGCCAACATTCCAAACTGTTGAATTCTGCTTCAGCAGTAACAATGCCTCAGGGGTTAAAAGCATTGGCTGCCCCTCTAGTCCACTCAGACTCCATCTGTACCTCCAATTCCAGGAGGTCCCACACCCTCTACCAGCCTCCTTCACTAATTATCCATCTGGATAACTCAATCCAGCCTCTGTAGAAAACAGCTCTCCTGAAGGCCTTGGGTAGTCACTCCTTCAGTCTTCTACACTTAAGCAATAACTCCAAGTCTACAGCATACATCTTCTCAGAAAGAAAAAGTCACAAGATACCTTGTATATTCCACATCATGGGCTGAATCTCAAAATCCTGTGTCAGATAAAGATCAAGTCACGGAAATTCTATGCTTCCAAAGGGGCAATGAAAAAATTAGTAGAATCTATTTGGAATCAGCACCTTCAGAATTTGGGGATCTAATAAACACAATGAACAGGAATCAACTAATGAAGAAGATGCCAATTTTAGGTAGCAGAGCACCTTACATGCTCAAGGTACACACCATGAAAAACAACATCCCCTAGTCTTATCAAAACTTGCCAGCAGCCAGGCGGTGGTGGCACATGCCTTTAATCCCAGCACTTGGGAGGCAGAGGCAGGTGGATTTCTGAGTTCGAGGCCAGCCTGGTCTACAGAGTGAGTTCCAGGACACAGAGAAACCCTGTCTTGAAAAACAAAACAAAACAAAAAAAAAACAAAACAAAACAAAACAAAAACTTGCCAGCAGACAAGAGAGCATAAAGAACCATTCTCAAATAATTGTCATTGTATCTTTGGACCTGTCTTAGTAGGAAGGCCATATGGTGTATGATAACTGTAGAAAAACTATTTGACAATAATTCAAAATGTAAGAACTACCATACTACCCAGCAATTTCACTCCTAGGCACACACCCAAAGGTGTTTAAATGAAAACTTGTGCAGTCACTCCCACAGCAGCAGCGTTATTCCTAACAGCCAATAGCTGAGTTCAATTCCCAGCACCCACATGGTGGCTCACAGCCATCTGTAATGGGATCCGATGCCCTCTTCTGATTTGTCTTTAGACAGCTACAGTGCATGCATATAAATAAATCTTTAAATAAAATTAAACTCCATACAGTATATTACTTTGTCATAAAAAACATGATGCTTACTACAAGTTAAACCCTGAAAACACTTAACTTAAGCCAAGAAAAGACAAATACAAAAGTCCACATATATAATTCTGTTTACACAAAATATAATAAATTTACAAACAAATAGGGGTTTACTGTTATAAAAGTTTAAAGAGAAACAAGGCTGATAAACAGCTATTTCCTTTTAGGCTAATGTACAATGCTAAAAATGTACAAATGTCAAAGAATTGTCTGCTTTAAAATGGTCCCATCAGGAGGCTGGAGAGCTACCTTCGTCATTAAAGAGCACAAACTGCTCTTCCAGAGTCCCCAAGCTCAGTGCCCAGCAGCTCAGGACAGCTCACAACGGCCTGTAGCCCTCGCTCTACAGAAAGTCACACTCTCCTCTAGCGTCATACGGGCAAAGCATTAATATACACAGAGCGAAGGAATGAATTTTGTTTAAAAATTTAAACTGACCACATTTCAGTTTGTTTTTGATATTTCTTTTCATTTTAAACTGGGTGCAGGTATGGTGTCTGCATGTGGGCATGGCTCATGAATCAAAGTGTCCTCAAAGGCCAGGGTTCAGATCCTCTGGGACTGGAGTTATATACAGATGGTTGTGACCTACAGGTGTGTACTGGGAACCAAACTTGAGTCTTCTAGAAGAATTAAGTGTTCTTAGCCATCTCCCTAGCCACCATGAATTGTTTTCAATTACACCACAAAAACAATGTCAGACACAAGAGACTATAGCTTGTATGACTCTAGTTATGGGAAAGTATGACACAGTCAAGTTAACCTGCAAAAGAACATAGATTGGTGGATGCCTGGAGCACAGGGGATGTAAAGGGTTTTTTTAAACTGTGATATGATGCAATGGTCTCAGTCACTAGTATTCATCGCATTGCTAAAGCAACTGTCTAAGACTGATCACACCATTTGTTCTTATTATCTGAAGTGTATCTATGTAAAAGTCACTAAAAATAACCACAGACACATCAGGAAATTGTGGTTAACATAAGCACACAAAAACAGGAGCCAGATGGGCTGTGTGAACCAATACGCAACAAGGCTCCACTTCAGATGAGCTGGGTCAAGGAGGCACCGGGAGACTGGAAGATGGTTCTTAAACAGTCACCTACTACTCTGCCCTTAGAGGGGCGTGCACCCTTGCCAATGAACGGCAAGGGAAGGAAAACAGTGATACTTATGAGAGGAAGATTTTTTCTGAAGTGACCTGATTTTTTTTTTTTTTTAAATACAATCACTGGCCCCTACCTAGCTCTAGTACTGGCACCACAGTTTCTTTCTCAAAACACTCTCAGTTCTTGTTTAACTTCAGCATTTGATTTAGATAATGCAGGAATGTAGGTGGTTTTTTAACAAGCATGTCTTCTCTCATTGAAAGATTTTTTTTTTTTTTTTTTTTTTTTTTTTTTTGGTGCTTTTATTTCTGCATAAGTTGGAAAGCTAAGTGCTATGTTCAAGGATATTCCAGTATCACAAAACTCTTAAAACCAGTTCTTTGTGTTCAGGGCCTAATGGAGCCTGGGCTGGCAATGATGATACTGAAGTCCTGCTTCTTCCTCTCAAATGCTGAGACTCCAACTGTGAGCCACTATATCCATCTCAATAGCATTCCTCAGACAAAATCCAAACTCATCAAAATCTTGGAACAAGATTATAGCGTATCCTCTACACAGTAAATATACCAGCCCTCAGAGTTCATCCACTACAGTAACTTTAAAAATAAAACTCTAACAGAAAAACTTTAGAATGGTACTCCCTGTGCGATGAGATCAAAACCATCATCACAATACACTAAGACTTGTTGTTTTTCTCACTTTGTAGACCCAGGCGGTCTGGAACTCATTATGTAGAAAAGGCTGGTCTTGAACTTCAGAGATCCATCATCTTCTCTGCTTGCCAAGTAATGGGATTAAAGGCATGCACCACGAATGCAGCTACTAAGACTTTGTCTCCGCTGAACTCACACCTCCAAGATGAAAGTGCCAGCACCTCAACAGAAATTAGAGCAGTGGCTCTAAACTGTAACATGTGGTACCAAATTCTTTATCACCACATAATTTCAATTAAAATTACCACTGTGGGACCAACAAGGTGGCTCAGCCAGCTAAAATGCTGGCAATGCAAGCCTGGAGTTCAATAACCAGAACCCACACAAAGGTGGAAGGAAAGAATCAATGCCACAAAACTGTCCTCTACCCTCAACGTACGTGTGTGTGGTGTGTGTGTGTGAATGACACACTAATAAACTTACCATAAACACATAGGATGGCTAACTTTCCCTGGTGCAGTGGCACATATCTTTAATCCCAGTATCTAAGAGCAACAGAACAGAGTTTGAGACCAGCTTTGATCTACACATCAAGTTTTCCAGCTTGGCAAGTAATACTGTCTTAAAATAAGATAAGATAAAATAAGGCTAACTTGATTATAATTTTGACACAGGAGCCTGTTATCTTTTACTACTCTGAAACAAAACAGACTGTACAAAACCCAATGGTTTAAGAAGAAAGCACTTAGGATTGGAAAAACAGCTCAACAGTTAAGAAGACTTGTTGCCCCTGACTGAAGAGGATCCAGTTTGGTTTCCAGAACTCACGTGTCTGCTAACAACCATCTGTGACTCCTCCTCCCTCTTCTGACTTTTATGTACACATGGTGCAACTTACATTCGCCCATGCAGGCAAAACATTCATACACAAAAAAATAAGTCAATCTTCTTAAAAAAAAAAAATCACAACTAAAGAGAGAGGGGGATGGGCTGTGGGGTGGGAGGTGGGCCTGGGAGGAAGCAGCAAGCAGGATGTAAACTGAGTAAGTATAAAAAAAAAAAAAAAAAAAAAAAAAACTCATAAAAAATAGAAACAACTAGACCTAAGATACAACAGACAAAGCTCTGCATTTTCAGGCTACAGACTGAGCATGCCAAAAGGAGTTTTAAGATGGGATGGGGGGCACACAAATAAAACTTTGCCTTTTTTATTTCTTTATTTAATTATTGTTTTTTCAAAACAGGTTTTTTTTTCTACTATGTAGCCCTGGCTGTCCTGGAATTTGTTCTGTAGACCAGGCTGGCCGCAATAAGAGAGATCCACCTGTTTCTGCCTCCCATGTACTGGGATTAAAGGCATGAACCACCATGCCCAGCTACACCTTCTTACAATTAAATGTACAAAGCATTATAAACATGAAGTTAAGAACACCTGGTACATCGGATTTTGCAGAAGAAAAAGACATAAATTTTGGACCCAGAAAGAAAAGTTAACATCTGTTCTCAGTCTACTGGTGAAAATCAAATGAAGAAAAGTGACTACTGGGTATTACAGGTACACCATCTGGGATTCCAGCACTTGAGAGACAGAGGGAGGAAGATTATATGCCTGACTGAACTACACCAGGAGTTCTAGGACAGCCAAAGCTACATGGTCTCAAAAAATTAGGAAAAGAGGCCTACAGCAAATCTCAATTGGGAGAATGTTTGCCTAGCACACTGGGAGCCCTAGGTTCAACCCCCAGAGTCCCATAAACCAACTGTGAAATAGAGCTCTATTCCCAGTGCTTGAGAGGTGGAGGCAGAAGGACCAGAAGTTCAAAGTCTTCCTTAGAAACATAAACTTGAGATCAGTTTGGAATATTCGAGACCCAATCTCAATAATAAAAACAGAAACAAAAAAAGTAAGTACCCACAGAGGGTAAAAGGGTGTCAGATCCTCTGGCACTGGAATTCCAGAGGCTTGTCTGTCAGCCACCACGTAGGTACTGGATACTCAGCTCAGGTCTTCATGAGAACAACACGCGCTCTTTACTACTGAGTCAGACCTCCATATAAAGGCTAGATACAGTCTTTATTTAAAAAAAAAAAAAAAATCAGGGCCCTAGGATTATTCATCAGAAGGAAAAGCGAAGTGTGGGGGTGGGGAGGAAACCACAGGAGAAAGACCATAGAACTGACTACATCAGGAAAGCTGAATTTATTTGTCATGATGTGTCTCTTTCAATTAACGCTTTCATTCAAAAAGGAAAGAGGCCAACAAGCTGGCTTGGTAGGTGACACTAACTCTGGTGTGCTGACTCCCTTCTGTGACCCCATCAGACCTACTCTGAGATGGGTGGTGGCACGTGGGGATCAGCAGGAATTTGGCTGCTCACTCAGCCCATCCAAAGAAATAACAAATTAACTTGTCTTAATATGGTAGACGTAAAGAACCCTAAGAGCTGACAGCTGTCCTCTGATCTCAAGCACGTGTCCCATGGCAGCATGCAAATCTGCACTCACACATATATAAAAATAAAGTATAACAAAATCTTCAAAGGAACGAGAACAGAAGGATAGTTCTGGTGAAAGTGGCTGGGGTGGGTGGGCCTGGAGTCCAGAGACCACAAATGTTAGGGGTAGAAAAACAACTGTTCTGACCTTCACAAATTCAAGTGCATATACAAACACTAATAAGAAGAAGCAAATCTTAATTTAAAATAAAAAAGCAAAACTAAAGAAATGGTTCAGTCAGTAACAAGTATTTTCCATACAGGCGTGAATTTCTGAATTCAACTCACTTATTAAAAAGCCAAGTGTGGCTGAAGGAGCAAAACCCAAAGAATCCCAGAAACTTGCTGGCCAGATCCTAGTGTGGCTCAGTGGTGAGCCCCAGGTTCAACGACAGGCCTTGTCTCAAAACATTAGGTAGAAAGCAACAGAGGAAGACCTGTAACCACATCACACACCCACAACACACCCACACACCCACACACCCACACACCCCCCCCCACACACACACACCCACACACCCACACACCCACACACACACACACACCCACACACACACACACCCACACACACACCCACAACACACCCACACCCACACACCCACACACCCACACACACACCCACAACACACCCACACCCACACACCCACACACACACCCACACACACACCCACACCCACACACACAACACACACACACCCACAACACACACCCACCCACAACACACACCCCACACACACCCACAACACACACACCCACACACACAAAAACGCACACTTTTTTTTTTAAAGCAAAAACAAAAAGCTGAAGGCATTTATCACTGGAATGTACTGGAGACATACTTTTAAAAGGGGGGGAGAGGGCCTGCAAGACAGCTTACCAGGTAAAGGTTGCTGCTAAGTCTAATGACCCAGACAGGACCCTTAAGAGGATCAAGTTGTCCTCTGACCTCTACACAAAGACCATCACAAAAATTTATCCATAAGCATTCACACTAAGAGACATGCATGAAAATAAATAAGTGTAATAAAAACAGTATTTTAAAGAAACTTTAACGAAGCCTTCAGCCAGAAGGAAAATGAAAGCTGAGATCTGGAGATGCAAAAGGGAACGCAGAACACTAAAAATGGAGACAGTTTCCGGTTCAGTGGCATCTTATCCCAAGCTGCATTAACTACTATCTGTACCATATGGTTATAGGTTACCTAACTTCTTCAAGTCAGGGTTTAGAATAAATTAACTTGTGAAATGTACACACCATCTTCGACTAAAACTGCTAATACAAATTCAAGAAGCATAAAACTACACTTTGAGGAAACTACTAAACCAAGTAAGTGATTACAGAAGTTGTCGTGGCTCACGGTGTTATGTCCCAATGTCTGACAGGCAATGGGTCATTCAGGACTTGAATTCTCACCTAGCATAAGGAAGCCAAGGTTTGATTCCTGGCCCCTGCAGAGTCCAGTCCCTTTGCCAGGTGGTGGTGACCTACACTTCTAATCACAACACGCGGGCAAGAGGGGGCAGCCTGGTCAACAGAAGGAATTCCAGGACAGCCAAAGCTACAGAGAGAAATGGGTGGGGTGGGGTGGGGTGGGGGGAGGTGGGTGTGGGTGTGGGTGTGTGTCCTTACACTTCTCTTTCGAGTCTAAGTAACAGAACCTACCTGTGATCCCATCTACTCAAGAGGCTCAGTGAGATGGACCAAGTTCAAGGCCAGCCTGGACAACCTTCATATGCAAGTTTCAAGTAAAATAATAAAATAGTATGATAAAACATAGCTGCAATCCCAGTTCCAAATGTCCCCATTAGCTTTATCCTATAGCCACTTCCACTAAGACAAAGTTTAGAGTCTAGGGCTCTGGTCTGAGCCTTATTGCCCTCATTAACTTTCTTCCTCGCTCATGTGTGCACAGCAGCAGGCCTGCCTCAGCACATAGGTAATTACACTTGTGTTTCACAAGCAATATTTTACAAGTTCCTTAACTAGCCATCCCTGGCTCAATTATCATAAATACTTCATCTCAACATACTTACTAATTCTAAAGCCAACGATTTTTATTTGGAAGTGACTTGGGACTGACTGTAATACACATCAGGACTGTTACTACATTTCATGCTCTCACAGCTTTCCGTGTAAGAAAAAACAACTTTCTTCTCTACAGACCAAAACTCCACAGTGCAATGCTCCCTAGTCAGGGGCAATGTTGTTTACAAGCCAAAGGAAGAGGGAGGAACACTATCTCTCCTACCAAGCATGTCTCAAGAGTAACAATTTAAAAAAAAAAAAAAATCTGTCTGTTCCTCTACTTGAAAAGAAAGTAGGAGCCAGTACCTGACCAGAGTCAGGCCCCTAAACCACAAGATGTGAATATCAAATGGACAGATAACACAATGTTAAAAAAAAAAAAAATATATATATATATATATATATATATCCCAAATTAAACCTGAGAAAGAGCACCAGCTGTGGCACAGTGTGGTAGAAGAGGCTGACAAGACAGGCAGGAAAATCACACATTTTAAGGCTAGCCTTGGTTACATAGGCATTCTAGGATAGTGAGACCTTGTTCCAAAAATAGGAAAGAAGAGAAGTCACAATTGTCACAGAGCTATCAAAAAGTTTTAGGGACAAACCTTCAGCAAATTCAGGTCATTCCATTTCACCAGTATGACAAGAGTCTGAAATCTTATTTGGGTCCCTAAGGCCAAATATTTAAAAAAAAAAAAAAATAAATAACAATCTATTAACTAGAAAGAGTTTATATCTGTATGTTAACTACAGCAAAAATTTTTTGTGAGGCTAGCAAGATGCTCTTCCAGAGGTCCTAGATTCAATTCCCTGCAGCTTCGTGGCAGCTCAACTGTCTGTAACTCCAACTCCACACCCTCTCTGGCTTCTAAGGGCATGCATGTGGTACACATACATCCATGTGAGCACAATACCATATTTAAAAATTTTAACTAACAGAAACATACTTTCTGACAGGTAAAAATTACATTGAGTGTTTCCTATAGTCCATGCCTGCCTCTAACTCAGTATGTAACCAACCCTTGGAATGCTGATCCTCCTGCTTCTACATTCTAAGGACTAGGTGTATGCAAACCACCACACCCAGTTTATGTGATGTTAGAAATCAAACTCAGCGTTTCATACATTGTAGGCAACTATAGTGTTAACTACTAAGCCATATTCCCAGCTCCAAAGCTGTAGTTTCAGGGTTAACAACACTTGACTGACAGGCGTCAGGCTCGTGTAGCAGCCCTGTGCTCAGTTCCTACAGCAAGAGCAGAGCTGAAGGGCAGCCAGCGAGGCCAGAACGACTCACTCCGGCTCTTTGTAGAACGCTTGAGAGTGGGTAGGAAGCCATGTTAAAGGAAGGGTAAGCTAACAAAAAGTGGTGAGACTTCAGACAGAAAACCCTTAAAAAGTTTATCAATAAATGATGATAAACCAAACTGGTATAAATTCTCTCTTCTCAAGACAAAATGCCACATGATATAGAACATAAATCAACAAACATTTGTTAATGACAAGACAGTGGATCTGTGACTAGTCAGACATACCTCCTGTTCACACAAATTCTGGGCCTGCTTCCAGCCACAGGGGACTTCTGGACTAACCTGTACACAAAACCTGCTTTGCTAGTACTATACCACTGAAAGAAGAATTTACACAGGAGTTAGGGATGGAGCACTGAGTTATGTGTGGCTGTATGAACAAGATTATGCCCATGGTACAAGCTCCTGTCCTCCTATTTTGCAACAGGAATGCTACTCCTCCATGTGAGGTACAAGAGTGCATTTCACACCCTTAATAAGAGCTGAGCTGACTTGAACCAGTAAAAGGACATCAGAAGGAAGCCCTGAAGCTCCTGATTTCCAAATGCCCCGCTGTTCTTGGGGTTCAGAGGAATAGTATATTATTCAATTTCCAACTAGGAAACATGCTGCATTACCAGCAAGCCTGGAAACATCATTATTTAGTGGCTCTTCCTTGTTTTTAGGAGGCAGAGTATCACAACACTGCCCCCGCGTAGCCTGGGATTCCCTAAGCAGACAAGCTGGCTCACAACTTACTGAGATCTATAATGAGAATTTTGGTTTCTTTTTAAAAAATATAAATATTATAGGAATGTTTTCATTTTAACTGCCTAAAAGGGTCAAAAAAGAGTAGAAGAAAGAAGGACCCACAAAGTAGCAGATGCTTGCTACAGAGATTCACAGGCCTCTGCCTCCAAAGTGCTGGGATTAAAGGCATGAGTCACCACAGCATGTCTACATAGGTTTTCAAATTTTGCATGGTGTCACATCTCTGTAATCCCAACACTTGAGAAGTAGAGGCAGCTTAAGATTCTACCTCTAAGTACCGCTTAGTTAATACTTCTGGACCCAGGTTCAAGATATAGCCAGCATCCACACAGTAGACATCACTACATTCATAATTCCAGTTCCAGAAGATTTAAAGCCTCTTCTGGCTTCCCCTGGCACCAGGTACTCATGAGGTGTGCAGATTTGCATGCAGCCAAAAACACTCTTATTTCAAAAATAGACAAAAAAAAAAAAAAAAAAACCTTAAAAATCAATTTATGAAAAACAATGCAATTTCCAAAACCACACAATCTGGAAACAAGCAAGAATATCCCAAAGGCAAGACCATTTTGCACGCACACATGCTACACATACACTACAGATTACTACACATACACACACACTACCACGCATACATACATTAACATACATATTACACACACACAAGCACGAGCAAGCAAAACTCATACGCAAAAATCTGTTTTTCAATGGAACTAGGGAGATGGCTCACTAAAAAGGGGGCTCTTGCTATACACACATGAGGGATACAGTTGAGATACCAAGAGCCCATAGAGAAACCAGGCAGCTGTGGTGGCCATTCAAAAGGCAGACACAAGGAGAACCTGGTTGGGCAAGCAGGCGATCTAGCAGACTTAGCTCAAGTTTAATAAGAGACCCTGCCTCAGTAAGTGGAGCCCATACATATGTAAACTCTCATATACACTTACATAAAATGGACAGCATCTTGCAAATCATCATGAAAAACTAAATTTCATCAAAGCCAAAAGATTAATCATCTCCAATTCCGCAAATTCCTTAAAATTACGATGGTATCATTTGCTAGGCCAATGTTCAAATTCTGTAAGACATTATAAAATCCTTTATGCCATCAAAAAAATTGTGCCAGAACGTGACAAACTAGCAGCTTAAACAAATTTGGTGTATTTAGTGAACTTAACTCTCACTTAAGGGAGTTAAAAATGCCCCTTCTTTTTTTTTTTTTTTTTTTGGTTTTTTTCGAGACAGGGTTTCTCTGTGTAGCCCTGGCTGTCCTGGAACTCACTCTGTAGACCAGGCTGGCCTCGAACTCAGAAATCCGCCTGCCTCTGCCTCCCAAGTGCTGGGATTAAAGGCGTGCACCACCACTGGCCGGCAAAATGCCCCTTCAAGTTGAAAACTAACTTATGAATAACATTTCTATTCCTAACAGTATTCTAAATATAACTGAAATTGGTAAACAATTTTATAAATTATGAAACCTATTAACAGTGAAAAATCTATAGCTTTATTTTTCTTTTTTACATTTCTTTTTTATTGTGTAATTGTATGTGAGAGACAGACAGAGACAGTGAGACAGTCAGGGAAACCTGTAAAAGGAGGGCTCTCGTTGAGGCTCCAGGGATCTCCTTTGGCCACCCGGTTTGGTAGGAAGTGTGCAACCTGCAGAGCCATTATCACTGACCCTGAAGCCTTCATTTCCAATATGATACAAGAGTTCCAAAGCAGATTTCAAGAGTTGCAGAAGATAATATTTTTGTATATTTGCTACTCCATCTCAGTCAGCATGTTACCTACCAATTTGTAAATGCAATGCAAAGAACTGCAATTTGATATTCCACTTAAAGGAAACACTTTGGTCATATCTATTCGACTTTTAAGGTCCTATATTTCCCAGGAACAAATACCTTCCTGCTTTGTAACCATGCCTTATTCATGTAATGAGATTTCTGGCAACATGTACATTTCAAGGAAGAAATAGAGAATAAAATTAGAACCAAAACATCTGATAAGATTATTAAGAACTCACAGAATTGCTATGTCCATCAAACCTGACACAGCTGGTTAGTTGGTTGGTTTTGGGTTTGTTTGTTTGTTTGTTTGTTTGTTTTGCAAGACAGGGTTTCTCTGTGTAGTCCTGGCTGTCCTCAACTCAGAGATCCACCTACCTTTGAATCCCAAGTGCTGGGATTAAATATGTGGGCCACCACTGCCTGGCTTGACACTGATTTATCAAGCACAAATGTAAACTGCCCATTTGTTTCATGTTACTCTCTTTTAATTTTATAATTTAAAAAATGTTTTGAAAATGAAATATTATTTCTTTTTTTTTATTTTAAAGATATACTTTTATGAACTGGACAGCTGTCTCAGCAGTTAAGGGCACTCACTAGCTGCTCTTTCAGAGGATTCTGGTTTCATTCAAAGCACCTAAAGGTGGCTCACAACCATCTATCTGTAACTCTGGTCCCCGTGAATCCTCTTATTCCTTCCTGGGCACCAAGCACAGAATTAAACATACATACAGGCAGTCAAAACAGTCATAAGGTCAATAAATCATTTTCAAAGATTTATTTTTATTATTTAAATTATGTATGGGTGTGTGTATCTGCACAGGAGTACGTACACATGAGTGCAAGTGTCGAGGAGGCCAGAGAGATCCCTGAGCTGGAGTTTGGTGGCTGTGAGCCAACTGAGGTGGGTGCTGAGATCCAAACTTGGGTTGTCTAGAACAGCAAGTGCTCTTAACTGCCGAGCCATCTCCCAGGCCCCAGCTTATTTCTATGTGTATTGGTATCTTCACCTATATGTGGAGGCCAAAAGAGTTGGTCAGATCCCGATTTACAGATGCTGTGAACTTAACCCAGAACATCTGAAAGAGCAGCTAGTACTCTTAACCACTGAGCTGTCTCTCCAGTCCATGTTCATTTTCTTTATTACTGATCAGCTGGAAGCTATTCAATGATATTAAAATGATTTCTCCCAACAAGGCATCACTTAATTATGACTGCTATGAGAGACACATTTTGTGCTTATCTGTAGCTCTTAAGGACAGGAACTAGACTATCTGGGGAGGATACAGTGTATATCTTAGTTAGTTCACTGTCCTTGTAAACCTGACTGAACTAAACAGCACTAGGTTAGTGTACACTTCTGGGTGTGTCTATGAGGGTGTTTTCAGAAAAAGATCATTAGAGGAGAAACCCCACCCTGAATATGGGCAGCACCAACTCAAAGGCTGGGGCACTGAGTAGAAGGGAAAAGGTGGAAGGTCAGCCCACTAGAGTGGACAATCATCACACAGACACTGTTCTCCCCTGTCCCCTTCCCTCTCTCATGCTCTACCCGAGGCCACCATAAAATGAGCTACTCTGCTCTGCCATACCTCCCCTACTATGACAGACTGAAACTGAGAGCCAAAATCTTTACTGTCTCAAGGTGCTTCAGTCAGGTGGTCTGTGACAACAAAAAACACAAGACAGAAAGGGATGATTACGAAGGGATCAAAGGAAAATCAGGCGTAGGGACAGTATTCATTCTTGTTTGGTTTTTGAGATGCAGGTCTCTCTGTGTAGCCCTGGGTGTTCCAGAACTCACTGGAGACAAGGCTGGTCTTAAACTCATGGAAATCAGCTCTGCCTAACCTTGCCTCCCAAGTGCCAGGATTAAAGCCGCCATACCCTGCTAGTATTCACTCTTTACTGTGAATTACAAACAGACAAAACTTTCCAAACTGTACACTGTTAATAAGTATAGCTTCAATAATACTGGGACCAAAAGAAAAATCTGATGAGAGAAAAAAATAGCAGTAACCAGACATCAAAATTGTTAACAATAGAAATACATCAACATTACCACTTTGATAGTGATTAGCTCATCAGCACACGCACGCACGCACGCGCACGCTTGAGTACGTTTTAAATGTAGATATAAAGGGCAGCTGAGCTGTTTATCTAGCATGAGTAAGCATGAGTATTTACTTAGCATGCACAAAAACTGGGTCCAATCCAAAGCACATCATCAACTGGGTATGGTAGCATATGCCAGTAGAAAGTAGAGACAAAGTCGTCCTCAGCTCACAGCAAGAGGCCAACATTTGAAACATTAAAAACCCATCTCAAAAGAAAAACAAGCCAGGCAGTGGTGGCGCACACCTTTAATCCCAGCACTTGGGAGGCAGAGGCAGGCGGATTTCTGAGTTCGAGGCCGGCCTAGTCTACAGAGTAAGTTCTAGGACAGCCAGGGCTACACAGAGAAACCCTGTCTGGAAAAACCAAAAACCAAAAAAAAGAAAAGAAAAACAAAATGTAGCAAATATGTAGCAAAGGTAACTTCCATGCTTGGGAATTAATGGTCACGGCTTTTAAGTAAAATTAAAATCCTATCTATAGGTCCTGTCTTGTAGAAAGGGGGCTGAAGGGCAATTGGCCCCCCACAAAACACAATCAGGAAAGCAAATTTGTGTACAATAAAGTAAATGTATGTTATTCTAAGGATAGAATGACGTACCCCATCTCAGATGCCACATGCCCAGACAAAATGGAACTGTAAAAACATAACTAACCTAAGAAGACTCACAAAAGAGAAAAGCAAAATATTCACCTCCAAGAAATCTCATGAAAGCACAGAAACTAATGCCCTCCCTTCCTTTCCATAGTCTCAACAAAAAAAGCACTATTCAATCTCCAACTAGAGAATCACTATCTAGAAATTTTAACAACTTCCTTTGAACAGCTGCATGCAAAATTTAAAAGCAGGCTAACATAAGGCCCTACATCATGAAATGATCTCACACTCCTAAGAAATTCGAATCTGAAAAAGATGAACTGAGTTTCACAAGACAGCAAGAATTACCCACTTCCTGAAGTAGCCTAACAGGAGGTGACTTTGCCAAGTGCTTACCCTGAGAAAAAGCTTCAGATCACAAAAAGCAAAGGTTGAAGGTAAGATCTGATTTACTATCCAATTCAGAATGAGTATCTCAGTCACATGTAACACAAAGGAGAAGGGATAACGCAATGTTTAGAAGCACCTGCTGCTCTCTTTTTTTCTATTTCATGTGCATGGTTATTTTGCCTGCCTGCATGTTTGTGCACATGTGTCTGGTACCCTCAAAAGACAGAAGAGGGCTTCAGATCCTCTAGAATTGGAGTTACAGGCGACTATGAGCTGCATGTGGATACTAAAAATCAAATCTCAGTCTTTTGAGAAAGAGCCAGTGCTCCTAACTGCTGAGCTGCCTCTCCACCCCACACTACTGCCCTGGCAGAGAACCAAAGTTCAGTTCCCACACCCCTATCAGGCAGCTCACAACCACCTATACCAGAAACTCCAGCTTCAGGGGATCTGACAACCTCTTCTAACTTATGTGAACACCAGGCATGCAAATGTTGCACATACATACATACATACATACTACATGTATGTTGGCACTCACATATACACAGAAAGGTTTTTTTAAGAGGGTAACAAGCTCCTTTAATCCCAGCACTTGGAAGGAAAAGGAGTTTGAGCCCAGCCTGGTCCATAGAGCAAGTTCCAGGACAACCAGGGCTACACAGAGGAAAAAGAAAGAGAAGGAACACATGTAGCCATGTTAGTTCAAATACTTCTATCTTAGTTACCAGAGCCTGCCCTATGTGCAGAGCAGCCAATGACGCAGCTCACCACAGCCTGGGAATGCAGTGACAAGACACACACCACATACTCATTTTATCATCATTTTTGTAAGCTGTAGTCACTTTCTGGGGAAAGGTACCTGGGCAGAAAGGTCGGTATAATCAGCAGTGTTTCCTATTCCCTGGACACAGCATGACTTACATTAAACACAGTCAAAGACTGGCAAAAGAGCAATAAAGCCAGGGATGACAGAAGGCTCCTGAAACTTGAAGCAATCAATGCAGTAAGCAAACATTCCAAGTCCAATTAATGGCTGTATTATATACATCTTTAAATATTTACCAAGAGGGTGACACATTTATCAATATTCACAAAAAGCATGTAATAAGCCTTATTGTCTGCTGTTTGAGGATACACAGTAACATGCAAAACCAAATGTAGTAGTACATGCTTCTATTTCCAGCACATGAAAGGCAGAAGTAGGATCACCAAGAGTTTAATGCCAACCTGGATACACTTGTAGACAATATATCAAAAGGGAGGGGGGGAGCAGAATATCCAAAAAAAAAAAAAAAAAAAAAAAAAAAAAAAAAAAAAAAAAAAAAAAAGGCATTAAATAAAAGACACAAAACAGTATTTATTACCAGAGGACAGAGGGTACTGTGAGGCAAGAATGATTATCTATCCAGTGGAGCCAGAAGTCACAAGCAGACAAAGCTAAATGTGAATCAGGAAGGTTCTCTGGACAGTTGAGACCTGCAGGACAGTAGGCTCTGGCCAAAGAAAAGGTGAGAGAAGAAAAAAAACCTAGAAGAGCCACGGCCTTCAGTAGAAAGGGAATGATCAAATGAGTTCTTACATTTAAGAAAAGGCAGCTTGGTGATATTGGACCAAGGCAAAGGACAGTTAAGAAGAATGGAGCTGGGGAGTCAGGCAATGTGCAAAGGTTACGTGCTGAGCCTGGTCCCTGTCTGCACAGTGAGTTCTACACTACCTTGAAATACATAAGGAGATACTGTAGAGAAAGGAGAGAGGGAGCGAGGGAACGGGGGAGAGAGGGAACGGGGGAGAGGGGGAAGGGGGAGAGGGGGGAGGGGAGAGATAGATAACTGGACCAATGATGGAATCCAAGTACAGAGGGCAGGAAGGCCCAAGAAACCGGAGCAAACTGGCGATCCTATCTGTGTATGCTTGCAGAGAAAGCCAGTCTGCTTCCTAGGAGATGGGGACGAACACTCAGGGCTAGACTTCTGAATCCCTAGACCATGGTTTCACAGGTGACTTCCCCCACTTCTCCAGCACAAACACAGGAGGCAAACAGCACAATTCAGAATGTGAAACACAAAGGTGAACATCACAAGAGCAGTAACAGGGTGCAGCCAGTGATCTTCCACCCACCATGTGGCCATCTGTTAGGTCTGTGTCCTCCCCACTTCTATTCTTCCCCCTCCCTCCCTTCTTCCCTCCCTCCCCCTCTCCCCGCTCATCCATACTTGTGAGCTCCAGAGTACAAACAACAGAAGGAAAAAGAAAGCACACTCAAGTAAACACAGGAGAATTCAGAGAAAAATGTTTTATGCCAACAGAACCCCCGGAGTCAAACAGCTGCTGGACAACCCCAGCAATCCACCATACAATGCTTCTCTCACTCAAGTGCAGGACAGAAGGTGGACCATCAGAACAAGACACAGGCAATGGTAATGTTTCTCCCATGCCTGGGTTATACAGAACAGCTGCAATGTCACTCCCAGGACTGCACTGTGTGATTTAAAACTCATTCTTAGCAAACAAAATAAAAGACTTTGCTGCAGCTTGTAAATAAATTGCTGTGTTGCAAAAGCACACTGGTGGCAAAAAGTACAGAAAGCCTGAAAGAGTCAGAGTTGCCCACAGGGACAGCCAGTAAGAAAACAGGAACTTCAGTCCTACAACCAGGAGATCAATTTTGCCAGCAACCTGAGGGAGCTTCGGTGTAGCCACTGCTCATGTAAGCCTCTGTGGTGTGACCTGGGCCAAGGGACTGAAAGAATGAGGTGCACTCAGACGCTCAACCCACACAACTGCATGCTCTTTCAAACAACTGCACTTGTAACTCATCACACAACAGCTAAAAACAAACATACCCCCACGCAACACAGCCAAAGAAGTCTTGGCATTCTTTCCTGCTGCCACCTTCCATACACAAGCTACATTATCATAGATGACCAAAGGGGCAGCAACCGTCCAGGCACTGGTCCCAGGGCAGAACATGAGAACACAGTGCGTACTTTCACAACCTACTGCTGGTGCACATCCTACCAAGGAAGGTGAGTACAACTTCGTTATAAACTACCTCATGGCTTCAAACAGTTACATAGTCGAAGGGTTATTTTTTTTAATATAAGGTTTTTTTGTTCTGATTTACAAGTTAAAATATGCTACCAGCTTTAACTCCGAAAAAAATACATAATGACCCAAAATTCATGAAATGAAATTCAAAAAAAAAAAAATCTTAAAATTTAAAGTACAGCAAGATGGCTGAGCAGGTTAAAGGTATTTGACCATCAGAGTTCAAACTCAAGATGGGAGAACTGACTCCCCACATTTGTCTTCCGACCTCCACATGTGCACATACACATAACACACTTATACACAGTAAAAATAAGAAAGTGAATTAAAGCACAACGGTGGTGGCACATGCCTTTAGGCCCAGCACTTGGGAGGCAGAGGCAGGTGGATCTCTGAGTTTGAAGCTAGCCTAGTCTACAGGTGTAAATTCCAGGACTTCCAGAGCTACACAGAAAAACTGTCTCAAAAACAAGTCAATCAGAGCATTGCAGAGACAGCTCAGTGGTTAAGAGCACTAACTGCTCTTCCATAGGACCTTGGTTCAATTCCCAGTACCCACAGGGCAGCTCAGAACTGTCCATAACTCCAGTTGCAGGGCTTTCTGAAATGGACATAAATGCAGGCAAAACACCAATGAACATAAAATAAAAGTAAATTTGAAAAATAAATAAATAAACCTTTGAATGAGCATAATAGGGATCTCTAAACATCAGTGTTAAAGTTAGCCTTGAAACAAGAGCTTACGCAGGTGAACTCAATCCTTGCTCATTTTCTCTCTTCTATGTTGAATAGACACTGGACACTGTTTGTACAAAACTGTCCCTGCCTTCTTTTCCAACCCTGGGTAGTACAGAGGGACAAATGGCTTAGTGGGAAATTTCACAACTGAGGACTAATTTTAACATGTTATTTATGAAGTCATTTTTCAACAGACTCTCGAAAGATTATCTTACAGAAGAGGAAAAAAAAAAACTACAAAATTCTTGAATGGCCACTGGAACTAGAGATACAAACTAACTCCCAGGTTAAAAAAAAATATATATGAGCATTCAACTAGAGGACAAAGCTGACAACACCTACATAAGACAAGAACGTCATGTCTTTCTAATTAAACAGTTCTGATGCTCTTGTGACCATCAGGTGAGGCAAGAGGATGATGAGGTGCCCTTATATCCCCCTCAAACCCCGATGCTCCAGGAAAATGGGAAACCTCCAGTTTAAAGGTTCATAACCTAGCACTGCATTAGCAGTCACTAACACCTCAACTGTTTCTATAGCAACCAGAAAAAAAAATACAAAGCACCCAGCTTTACATAAATTGTTCTCTAATACAATGAAATATTGAAGTCGGGCAAGGGATTTTGACAAAGAACCAAATAGACAGTATCTATGACATTAATGCTAATTTTTCATTCACCACCCACATGAAACTGATTTTACCTCCAATTCTAAAGTAAATCATTATTCACATCAGGAATATGAAAATTACTTATGAGCAATAAACACTTCTATCTAGAAAAAAAATCAAAGCCAGGTGTGATAGCACACACCATCATCCCAATACTTGGGAAGTGGCGGTAAAAAGATCAAGTGCTCAAAAGCCAGTTTCCATGAAAGAAAGACTAAGAACAGCCAGGGCTACACAAGACTATGTGTTATTTTGTTTTTTGTTTTTTTAAAGCTGGGCACAGTGTCCCCACCATGGGCTTTGATTAATCCAATCAAAGGCAAGTAGATGGGTGAATCAGTGAGCTTGAGGCCAGCCTGGTCTACACAATGAGTCCCAGGACAGCCAGTTATATAAAATCCTGTCTCAAGAGCAAAGGAAAAAAAAAGAAAAAAGAAAAAGAAATCCAAGTAGGTACTTCACCTAATCACATAAACACATGTTCAAAGAGGCTGGCAAGATGGCTCAGCAAGGACACTGTAACCTGATGTCAATGCCCAGAGCACACAGTATCAAAGAAGAGAACTCACTCTCCCACATTGTCCTCTGACCTCCATACACAAGCTGTAGCATGCACACACCCATATTCATATACTCATATTCTCTTTTTCTGCCAATACAATGGACAATATTCTATGCCATAGCCTTAATAATCTACAAGCAGGATGGTCACTCTCCCCTTACACACAGAATCACAACTCTTACTACAAAAATATTAATATTTCTTATTATCCTCTGGTTCTAGACTATTTATAGAACAGAGAAATGATTGCTATGTAACAATGTAAGCCACATGCCAACAGGAAAAAAGAAATACAAACCAAAACCTGGCACATCAGGACAGACAAATCCAACCAGCACACCTGCCTCCAACCAGTTGGGGCAGGCAAGTTGCAACACTGTCCTGACTCAGCTAGGCGTGGCTCCCCAGCCCAGTAGTTACAAAAGCACAGACACAAAGCCTTTATGGAAACTAAAAGGTCTGTCCACCCGACCAACTGTTGTTTGGTTCCTAAGAGACTCTACCTACCACTGCCCATACAGCCAGCCACCAGCCAGAGCCCAGGCCATAGCCAGTACCACCAAAACACAAAGCTGCTATTGTCTCTCCAATCCATTTGGACTTCTTGAAACTCAGAAGACTATCCAAAAACCACCTTTCCCTTCCATCCAGACCCACATATGACCTTGAGTCAAAGTGCATTCACTGGTTGTAAAGGTGACTGAACTCAAGAGGGGTCCCTATCCACACTTACGCAATGCTTTTATGTTCCCTTCTTCTTTTTCAAGTACTATTCTGCACAGTGGCAAACTAATTTCATGATAAATATGAATAATATCAACTGTTTAACTAGAAACTCATCAGTATTTTTTAGGCAGAGACAAAAGAATTTCCATGAAATCCAAATAATACCCAATGCCCAACCTTGCAAAACCTTTCACTTTCAGTTACCAGCTAGCTAGTTAAGGATTTCAACCTCAGACCCCACAATACATTCAAGAAAAGCAGAACACAGAGGAGATGCATAGAAAGAGTCTTTTAATCTGGATATAATTAGAGATCATCATATAAATGCATGAAATTGTCAAAGAATATTCTTTCTTTCTTTAAAAGATAAAGGGCTATGTAGCCCTGGCTGTCCTCAAATTCAGAGATCTGCTGGCCTCTGCCTCTGAAGTGTTGAGATTAAAGGCATGAACCACTATACCCAGCTTAAACACTTTAAAAAAAAAAAAAAAAAAATCCTGGGTCTGGCAAGATGTCTCAGATGTCCTAGGTTTGTTTCCCAGCATCCACCTCAGAGAACTCAAAAACACGTATAACTGTAGTTCCAGAGATTCTGACATCCTCTAGCTTTTGAGGATATCTGCACTACTACTATATCAGTGCCCAAAACCCAACAACAGGCCAAACCCCTGCCAGCACTGACAACTCAAGCTCCAAAGGGTACAGTGCCTTCTGGCCTGCGCACGCACGCACGCACGCACGCACACAGAGGAGCGTACAGATGTACACTTATGTGCCTATACACTCAGGAAGGGGGAAAACACGTAGGTTGATCTGAAAAGTAGGTGAAATTTAAAAATAAAAAAAGAAGCCTTCGTACACTGTTGGCCACTGACCATGAGTCAGTACATTCTTGACCCAAAGTCATCTGGTAAAATCACAACTTTAAATATTTATAGTCCTTGACCCAGCAATTCTAGAAATGTAACTAATAGTGATAATGCTTAAAACAATAGAGCATTACTGGTACAGTAAAACACTGAAAGGAAACCCACCAGCAACAGACAAGGTCACCCAATACATACACTCACATTACACAGAATAAATCCAAGACAGGTTTTTTAAAAAGTAATTACTGCACATCTACAACTTGTGTCAACAACATGTGTGTGTCTGTATGTGTGTATTGTATACACACACACACACACACACACACACACACACACACACACCTGCAGTATCCCAGCCTCTCCTTGCTCCTTAAGTCTGAGTCACTGCAGGAGTTGAGGAAGTCAGTCCTCTTGGCTTCACACTATTCTGGCACTATTATTACAATATTACAATCTTACAATCTTATTACAATATTACAATCTTACTAAGCGTGTGACAAGCGTTTACTGGCACGTCCAGACTAGAATACAGGATGTAGTAACTCACTAAAACACACGAGGCTTGAAGAGTGGGGGTAGCAGGCAGAAGCCTAACCCGTGAACACTACAAAGTGTTTAGAAAACAGTAATGAGCCAATGCATAGCACTACCCAGAACATGGAAGGCAGAAGTAGGTGGATCACTGAGAGTTCACAGCTAGCTAGCCTGGTCTACATATCAGAATTCCAGGAGAGCAAGGGCTACAATGTGAGACCCTGTCTCCCCACCCCCCCCCCCAAAAAAAGTAAAAAGACAGAGAAGGGAGGAGGAGCTGTAAGAAGGGGATAGAAACAAATGAAAGATGGCTAGGGTCAGAATTCAATGGTGGAGCACTCACCTACTATATGCAAGACCCTAGGTTCAATTCCCAGTACTACAAAAAGGAAAAAAAAAGAAAAAGAAGCAAAGCAACATGATCTTCTTTGGCCTCACCATGGTCTTATAAACTTTTAACTAAGAAACCAAGATGAAGTATAAAATCACCAAAAAGTATTTCTCCAATATTCTTATTACTAAAATGCTAAAAAACGTTAAGTGTGTTTGGTAAACGTGTCAGCACTGCAACTTGGCTCGTGTGTACACTGTGCTCTTGTCTATCTCTAAAGGCATATGGCTGCCATCAGAAACTCACTTTTCAGAGCTACAGAGGCAGCTCAGCAACTGCAGTTATGCCTAACAACCTAAAGTCAGCTAACTGTCAGGACACACAAGATGAAAACTAACTCCGAAAGTTGTCCTCTGAACTCTATACAAAGGTACAACATTAAATGTACCTTTTTTTTTAAATTAAAAAAGAAAACATTTTCAAAAAGACAATAAATTATCGTAACTAGCAATTTATAATAACTAGCAAATTAGTAGTCTACTAATCACTAGTTCATATATATGGATATATGTGTGTATATATGTACAAGTGAATGTACTTAATGCCATTAAACTGAACACTTTTTTAAAAAAAGACTTATATGTGTGACACACTGTCCCTGTCTTCAGACACACCAGAAGAGGGCATCAGATCTCATTACAGATGGTTGTGAGCCACCGTGTGGTTGCTGGGAATTGAACTCAGGACCTCTGGAAGAGCAGTCAGTTCTCTTAGTTGCTGAGCCATCTCTCCAACCCAACTGAACATTTTTTAAAAAGGGTACAAAGAGTAGCTGGAGGGGATCTTCTAGGTTGTCTGAGAAACAACCCCGCTATTTCTGCTATCTCTAAAGATCCATTTTCACTAACAGACAGGTCTGTCCTTTGGGAATGAGGAACTTTTGGGCCACCATCATGCACTCTGCACTTGAAATCTGACCTCGCTGCAATGTCAGTGATGAAGAAATTATGTAGCAATAAAACCAAGTCATCAATCTCTGACCTCAAAGCACACTTGCTTTGCTTCTTCCATTTTTCAGAGTGCTAGTGATGAACATGTCTGGACACGATAGAAAGTAAGTGACAGTAAGAGCTCTTGAAACATTAAATAGTACTCAGAAACATTAAAATTAAACCTAATACTGTTATTTGACATCTTTTGTTTAATAAGGCTTTGAATAAGTTTTTTATATCAACAAAAAACTAAACACTCATTATTAGTGTAAAAATTAATAAGCTGATTTTGTACTTCCTGTTTACAAGGTGAGTTCCTAAACAATCTCCCCTTTTTTAAGCAAAATTTGTTTGCTTTAAAAAATATTTTAAAAAGCAAATAGTAACAATAAGCCACAGAGCCAAACCAGGTTTGGTGGCTCATACCTATACTATACTATACCTATAACCCTAGCACCGGGGAGGCAGAAGAACCCCATAATCTCAAGTTCAGTCCACCTGGAGAAGCATCAAGAATGAAAGGGTGAGGGATAGAGAAGAGAGTCAAGAGAGAGGGCAGAAGTGGAAAAAGAGGAAATCAGGAGAGGGAAGGAGGGAGGCAGAACAGGCAGGCATACAAGCATCCTTGAAATCCCACACTTCAGAAGCCAACTTCTACTATGTATCAAGTTATCAAATTCCAAACTAGAATAAGGTACATGAAGACCTGTTTCAAAAAGGGAGGCGGAGCCCATAAAGGCCAAGACACAGCAGCTAGAGAAGATGAGAAGCAAGCAGCACAGGCAAATCCTTCAGGGACAGAGGGGCAGACCAGAGGGACATTGTGGGTTAGGCTTGGCGTCTGAGTGAGACTTGTACAGAGAATGGCCTGGAATGTGCTATGCATACTGGGATGGCCTCCAACTCTCCATCATTCTGCCTGTCTCCCTAAAACTTGGGATTACAGGGCCATCACCACCCTGTGGTCTTTGAGACCCAGATTCAACCAAGGTCTGAGAAACAGGAATGCACGTATAAGCACGTCTAAGCTATAACTCCAGCACACACCTAAATGCAACAATAAAGAGGACTCATAGATGAAAACCAGAAGGTAACTAAAACCATACTGTAGGAGATGAGTTTTACAATTTCTCAAAAAAAAAAAAAAAAAAAGACATCTTATTCCAAAGAAAGGAAATCCTACTTTCCTAATCACACATTTCTGTACCACACTTGTATCCTCTCCCCCAGCCCACCTGGGTCACCCCAAAATCCCAGAAGGAAGCTCACACCAAAGGAATGTCCCCAAAAAACAACCTCAATGTCTTACTCACAAAAACAGGGTACAAAGGCGTCCGCTGATGGCCACAACCGGCATGAAGCGGCTCTTCACTCTACATTCTTCTGACTTCTGACTTCCCCACCCTGGTGACATCACTCACAACAACTGCAATTTCTCCTTGTGGCAACCACATTAGACCCTCTCATAAACAATTCTTTGTGCTTATTACCATAACTCTAACATCAAAGAAGCATATAATATAACTCAATAGGAGACACTGTTTGGTTTTCGTTTTTGTTTTTTAACAGAAAAGGTCTCAGCAGAGTATGGTGAATGGCGACTATAATTCACCATTTGGGAGAAACGGTAAGAAGAACTGGGGCAAGTCTAAAGACAGCCTGGGATGTGTGGGGAGTTCAAGACCAGCCTAAATTTCAACGTGAAACTGTTGGGAAAAGCAAAACAAATCAAGGACTGGGGTGTAGCTCAGGTGATAGTTCTTACCCTAGCAAGCACAAAGATTCGGTCTCCAGCATGGCATAAAATCAGGCATGCTGATATACTCCTGCAATTCAAGCACTTGGGAAAATCAGAAATTTAAGGCTACACAGGGAGACTGAAGCCAGTCCGAAATACAGTAAGATCCTGTCTCAAAAATAAACTACTTGTCAAGTACAATGTAGCACACACCTTTAATCCCAGCACTAAGCAGGCTGGGGCCAGCCTGGTCTACAGATCCAGTTCCAGGATTGTCAAAGCTACACAGAGAAACCCTGTCTCACACAACAACACAACACAAAACTAAACTAAACTAACTTAAAAATAAGTTAAAGGAGCCAGAACGATGACTAACAGATTAACAGTATTTGTTGCTTTTGCAGAGGACCTAGGTTCGAATGCCTGTATACACATGGTGGTTCACAACCAAGTGTCAGGAGATCTGACATCCTCTTCTGACTTCTTTAGGCACCAGGTACACATGTGGTGCACATACATAAATGCAGGCAAGACACTCCCATAAAATAAATAAGTCTAAGAAAGTCTCACTCTGTAGCCCACGGTGGTCTAGAATCACCCCAAGCACTGGAATTACAGGTGTGTGCTACCAAGCCTGGCACTCAACAGAATGAAATCTTGAATATTCCAAAGTTTTAAAGAATGAAGCCATACAAAAGCTCTCTAGACCTATCAGGAGTTTGGACACTAAATGACCACGCAATCTTTGATAACTTTATGTACAGTAGGTTCCTGTGGGTCCCCTTGTTTCCAGAGCAACAGTCTTTCAGCAAGTCCCCTGAAAACCAGTCCTGAAGTGACATGTAATTTGCTCAGAAAAAGGTAATATCACTAGAACATTAACTACAGGAGCTTTACCTACTGCACAGAATCAATGAGGTCAGATAGAAAAACATCTCAAAGCTTAAGAACAACTTATATTAAAACTGAAGGTTATTTTTAAAGGACTAAAAAGTTAGTTCCCTAGATTAACCAGCCCTGGATGCTTTTTGTACAAATTTTATTGATCAAGTTAATCTCAGCACTCGGGATGCAGAGGCAGGCCAATTTCTGAGTTCCAGGCTAGCCTAGTTTACAGAGTGAGTTCCAGGACAGCCTAGTCTACAGAGTGAGTTCCAGGACAGCAAGGCTACACAGAGAAGCCCTGTCTTGGGGAAAAAAACAAAAACAAAAACAATAAACAAACAAACAAGAATAAAAGGTACTCAGAAACAGGAATTAGTATCAGGATAGCCATGTTAGTGCATGCCTAAGTTCAAGGTCTCTCTGGACATTTTAGTAGGTTAAGACCCTAATTCAACATAAAAGGCTGAGGATACGTAGCTCAGTATTAAAGCATAAACCCCTAGAAGTAACAGAAAGGAAGTGGAAGAAGGAACACACACCAGTATCGACTGTTCATAGTGAGAGACTACTACTCTGAGTCACATGCTAGGCTTGAGTCAAATTGTGAATGTGTAATCTGATTCTCACCAATGATTTTCTGTACTTCTTTTTTGTTAACCATTGGGGGAGGGAGATCCAGTGACAAGGTGCACATCTTGCTGTCAGAGGACAAATCTGAGGCAGCCAGTTCTCTCCTTTCCACTCTGTGGGGTCTAGGATTGAACTCAGGTCATCAGGGTTGGCAGTAAATCTCCCTACACACTGAGCCATCTAGTTCATGCTCTGTTTGATTTTTTACCACCTCCACATCCTATTAAGTGACAGCTGCATTCACAGAAGTACACGCCACAGGTCATGGAACTATCCAGCAATGACAAATACCTACACAGGAAGTCTAAAGAATATCCTGTTGATAAAGAGTGTGAGTTCCAGTTCTCGCTCTCCGACTACTCACTAGAGCATCTCTGCATGTGTGTTCTCACTAGAGCACCTCTGCATGTGTGTTTTACTTATTGGGCTTTGGGGATAGAGGTGTTGTTGTCTTACTATAAGGCTGGCCCATCCTCCTGCCAGGCATAAACCATTACATCCAGTTTGGATAAGTCACTTTTAGCATAAATGTGAACTGGAAGTAATACCCACACACCCGGATCTACACAAAGGAAACATATCACCTATAAATTATTACATGGGCTACAAATCTCACCATTCCCATTTCACACCCACAACCCACCTTCTAGTTTCCCCCAATAAGTAAGAGGTTCCATTTTCAAAAGTAAAGGTTGGTATCAAATATTAAATATACAATTCCCTAAATCTATTATTTAATGTTCCATAATGTTTAGGTCTTAGACAACACTGGTCTCAGAGTCTGAGGATGGAGGCAGGTTGTTGCCTTTAACCTTAACAGCACAGGGAGAACTGATTTTAGCCCCAGCTGCAAATATTTCAAAACCCAACAGCTTTGATAGGCCCACTTTTTTTTTTAAGTTTTTTTGTTTTTGTTGTTAATTTCACTCACTGAAAACATATGCCTCAAAAGCATTCTTAAACAAGAAAATGAGCCAGCCTAGTTTGGGTAAGGCAGGCAGACACACACACACACACACACACACACACCACACACACACACAAAAGCAAAGCCAACCAGGACAGCCTGCCTCCAGGGCCCTTCCTCTCTCTACATTCCCACTATATCAGAGCTCTGTGAACCAAGGGCAACAGTCCCCTGGTCCCCTAAAAGGATTCAGGAGTTTCTAAATCCAGTTCAGTCTAGTAAATAAGACAACAATGCTAGATTAGGAACTGTGACAGGAAAACAAACAGCAAGAAATAAACTCTCTGGGAAGAAAAGTAAGATGTTACATTGTTCAAAAGGAGAAACCATTCTGAAAAGGCTTTCTATAAAAATGGATGAAGAACTGAGTGCATCCCACAGCTCCTTCAAGAGCATTTGGCAAGGCAGCAATGACCAGCTGCTGCAGTTCAGAGTAGTGAGTGCCCTCTCAAAGTATTGCTTGGACTATTTCAGGAAAAAAAGAAAAAAGGGAAAAAAAAAAAAAAAAAAAAAAAGCCTTACATTTTAAAATGTTTAAGCTGGCTCAGCAGTTTAAAGAGCAATTTGCTGCTCTTGCAGAGGACCCTGAGTTCAGCCTTCAGCACCCTCCAGAGGCTCACCACCACCCCAACTCCAATATCATGGGATCCAATCTCGCCACCACTCCAAATCCAGTATCATGGACTCCAACAACCCCTTCCTGACCTCCTTGGACACCAGGTACACACATTCATACATGCAGGAAAAGCCTTCATATTCATAAGCTAAAACAAATGTTTTATTTTTAAAATAAAATACATACTGTTGGCCGGGCATAATAGCCCACGCCTTTAATCCCAGCACTCCAGAGAAAGAAGCAGGCAGATCTCTGTGAGTTCTAGGCAAGACTGGTCTACAAAGTGAGTTCTAAGACAGCCAGAGCTATACAGTGGAGACTCTGTCTGAAATACACACACACATACACACGATTAAGATTAAAAACTTACAAGGTATGCTGCTGTTTCTCCTGCCTAGCTGCCGAGGAGCTGAGTCATGCTGGGCCCAGCAGTCACTGAGGTATCAACAGTCCCAGTGTACCACAGCTTGTTTCAAAGCCCTTACTTGGTTGCAAGTGGCAGCAGCACATGCCTTTGATTCCAGCGCTTGAGAGGCAGAGAAAGGTGGATACAATGAGTTTGAGGACAGCCTGGTCTACATACTGAGTTCCAGGCCAACTAAGGCTACATAGTGAGAAGTGTCTCCAAAAACCTCTCTTACTTAGCAAGGCCCAATCCCCTAAGCAATGCAGACACACCAGAGAGCATAGACTACATACAGCCTTTAGGTGGAAGGAGAGGCGAGAGCACACAGCACACACAGACTGAGTATTATCCATGCTTCAATACTGCCATCCCATCTCTCCCCATTCCTCTGTTCACCTGTATTTCTCACTGCAGTTATGCTAAGGACTCATCAGGATACTGACAAACACAGCTGCTACGAGGGCCACCACAGAACCAGAGACTCCAAAGCTAGGTTCTCGCTTTTGCCCTGCACAAAGACGACAACAGGAAAAAGTTCACAGGGTAAGAACTGCATCCTACTAACTTGAGGTAACTCAAGAATGCTCACTATTAAATTCAGTCTAGATTAAATGTACTAAATGTTTCTTACATAAAATATTGTGTCCTACCCAGTATTACCATTTTCTCAGACTTATAGAAGCTTTTGCAAAGGCAGACCTTCAAAGACCAATCTCTTTCAAGTAAATATTAATTACCTGTGTACTGACACAAATAGAAAGAAAACACAGGCCAGGCGGTGGTGGCGCACGCCTTTAATCCCAGCACTTGGGAGGCAGAGACAGGTGGATTTCTGAGTTCGAGGCCAGCCTGGTCTACAGAGTGAGTTCAAGGACAGCCAGGGCTACACAGAGAAACCCTCTCGAAAAAAAAAAAAAAAAAACAAAAACAAACAACAAAGAGAGAGAGAGAGAGAGAGAGAGAGAGAGAGAGAGAGAGAGAGAACACACAGGAGGTAGAAAATAAAACTAAACCTGAGGTGAATTCACCTCTGTCTGAACACACAGGGTCTTTACTCTTCCTTTACAGGGCCTCAAGCTCCTGCAACTACTGAAAGTCTGCAACTCCCTCTCTTCTGTCTTGGCTTACATTTTGTACTGACTTATTAAAACTGTGAGAGCAAATACCAAAAGTCTCTAGCTCCCTACCAACTGTCTTGGACATAAATAAGAGCTCCTAATATTTACATTTCTGCTAAAATACATGTGAGGCCCTGTCTGACCACTTTGAAGCTTCTCTGACCTCCACCTGTCACTTTCCTGAACACTGTGTCCTCTTCTGAAGTAAACTGCTCACTTCTCCCTCCAAAATGTAAACCACAGAAGACCAGAGCTACCCAAGCCCTTATGTGTAGCATTCAGAGGCACAAAACAAATAGCATCTAGATCCTTTAGCGTAGGTTGAATAAGAAATTAAGGTTAAATCAGCTGTAGAGGAATAAGATGGAGTACCCAGCTAGACCCAAAATCAAGCATCAGGGAATGGCTCACACAAAAAGGGCTTGCCACAGAAGTCTGATGAACTTTGACCTTAGTTGATTCCCCAGAACCTACAGCAGGAGGAGAGAACTGACTCCTAACTCGGACCTCACCATCCACACACCTCACACAAATGCACATATACACATAGTGATAAAGTGACAGGGGACAGAGATGAGTGCTGCAGACATACTGCAGCTGGCTCTTAGGATGGAGGACTGTACACCATCTGGCAGAAATGAATATATTCTAAAGAAATGCTTTACTATCAAACTAGCAAACCAATGGGCCTTGTGGTATTTAAATGAGAAATTGAAACACTCAGTTCTCAGTCGGCCATGCTGTTTGGGGAGGTTATGAAACCTTAGGTCTAACCTTGCTGGAGGAAGTATGTCACTGAAGACTGACTTTCAGAATCTATAATCTCACTCATCCCACTTTCTAATTTTTTCCTTTCTGCTTATTGTGTGTGGATAATCTCTCTGCTCCCTGCTCCTGCCATTATGCCATGCCTTAGCTGCCATTATGGACTAACTTTCTGGAACCATAGGATAAAGTAAACCTTTTCTTCCTTAAGGAAGGTGAATTTCTGTGAGTTTGGGGGTAGCCTGGCCTACACAGTGAGTTCCAGGACAGTCAGGGCTATGTAGAAGAAACTGTCTCGAAAGAAAGAAAGAAAGAAAGAAAGAAAGAAAGAAAGAAAGAAAGAAAGAAAGAAAGAAAGAGAGAGAGAGAAAAGAAAAGAAAGAGGGAGGGAGGGGAAAGAAAAAAAGGAAAAAGAAAGAAAAGAAAAAAGTGTAAGTGGGGATGTAGCTTGATTCATCAGCTGGTCAAGTGCTTTCCTAGGATGCATGGGCCCTGGGTTCAATTCCCAGTTCTGCATAAACTAGGCATGGTGGTGAATACCTATAAAACCAGCACTACAGAAGTGGGGATAGACAGGAGGATCAAAGAGTTCGGGATCATCTACAACTGCAATTTTGAAGCCAGTCTAGCATAGAGACAACACCTCACAACACAAATAAACAGGAAAGGGGCAAAAATAGAGGACTGGGGTGGGGCAGAGCAGGAGTACAATGCTTACCCAGCATGCCCTGGGTTCAACACTCAATATCATCCCCACCCCACCCCCCCAAATATCTTTTTAAAGCTAAAAGCACATGCCTTTAGTCCCAGCAGTCTGGAAAGCAGACAGGCAGTATGTGCTTGAAGCCAACCTAGTATACACAGTTTCAGGACAGTTAGGGCTCAAAAAAACAAAGGGAGGAAGTAGTCGCCACAGCTGGAGACGTAGCTCAGAAGTAAGCAGAACTCTTGATTCAATCCCCATTACTGAGAAGAGGGAAGGATAATGCAAGTTTACCAGAAGCAGGAATAACTGCTGTGTATATAAAGGCTCTCTACACTGAATCTCATTAATGTTACTTCTGTCTAAACTAATTAAGCTGTAAGGGAGACACAGACCAATGACCTAAGTTCCAGGCGGAGGGCTAATGAGATGACTCAGATGGATGAGGTGCAAGCCATCAAGTATCATCCCCAGGACCCCAGGTTCCTCAAGTTCACACATGTGCTGTTATACACATACACCACATACACATATACACACCACATACACACACGAGAGACAGACACAGAGACAGAGCGAGCGAGCGAGCGAGAGAGAGAAAAAGAGAGAGAAAAGAAACTGCTAAGTGAAGTCTAGTGGTGCAGGCCTGAAACTCCACACTCAGGAGACGGAGACAGAGACAGAGACGAACTGCAAACCCAAGCCCTGGCACAAAAAAACCTCAATCTTTGTCTTTTAAAAAAAAAATTTTAATGTCCCAAAATTTTGAACAGGGGAGGCTAGAGAGATGATTGAGCACATTTAGAAACACACACTTTTCTTCCAGAGGACAGCTCACAACCACTGTGGACAGACCAGAGAGGGCATCAGGCCCCCTGAACTGGAGTTAAGCTATAAGCCAAGCCACTGTGTCCGTGCTGCAAGAACAGCTAGTGTTTTCACCTCCAGTGATAATTTTTTAAGTTAATTCTTTCAAAAATGTTGCTTTGGTGTTTTTTAGGTCTTATTTCCTGTTCTACAGGATGTACAAACCACATTTAGAAGCATGGTGAAGAGGACTGGGGGTGCAGCTCCGTGGTAGAGCACTTGTGTAGCATGAACAAGGGCCTAGGCTGCTCACAAAGGCAATGGAAAAGTACAACTTTTTTTTTTTTTTTTAATTTTTTGGATTTTTTGAGCCAGGGTTTCTCTGGGTAGCTGTGGCTGTCCTGGAACTCACTCTGTAGACTAGGCTGGCTTCTAACTCCAGAGATCCACCAGGCTCTGCCTCCCAAGCGCTGTAATTAAAGGTGTGCACCCAACATAACTTTTTAAAAATCAATTTATTTTTAACTTCTGTGTATGTGTGTGTAGTACTTGTGTGTCTGGTGACCTCGGAGGCAATCTCCTGATGACACTGGAGTTAAGGATGCCTGTAAGCCTCCATGTGGGTGCTGAGAAAGGAAAGTGAGTCCTCTGTGAGAGCAGCCAATGCTCTTAACTATTGGGACATCCTTCCAGCCGCAATATTAATAACGTGCTAAGAATAAGCAATAAACTTCTTCAGTATTTCTCTTCCTGTTTTGGGAGGGGGAAAACAGGTGTTTGTGTATTTTAGATGTAAATCTGCTACTACAGTTATTAAACATTTACAAATTAAATTTCATCCTTTCCTAACATCACCTTTTCGGGAAGAACTGCAGGGTACAGAGGATAGAACTCATGACCATGCATAGACCAGACAAGCTACCACTAAGCTATACTCAATCCAAGAGCATTTTCCAAATGTAAATTAGCAGTGAGGGAAAATACTCTGTACAATCTTGCTTATCCTTGAAGTTTAAAAACTATCTAAATAGCCAAAATGTTAATGTTTTTGTTTTCTTAAATAAAAAAAATCAACTTTCTCTACTAATAAACAGATGTATGTGATTACTGTACAAATGGAAAAAGAGTGCCTACAGAGTTTCAAAATAATAGCTTACCACAATCGTGCCAGGACAAGACTAGAAGCTTTAAGATTTGGCCTTAGGCAGCCAATGAAGGCAATGCCTTTGAAACAGCACCTGTAGCCCAGGAGATCCCTATTCTGGAGCACCACAGTCTGAGGCTTACAAGAGTAGTCACCACATGGCCTTAATTGTCCACAAGATAGTCAGCTTCTGAACAATCTCATAGACAGGCATTTATACTAAAAATCCACTTGATTCTTTACTCTCAGAATCAGCTATAGAACTGTAAGTTTCTCAAATGTAGAATTTTGTCTAAATGGTTCAAACCACAGCCAACTGTTCCCTTCTCTTGTATCACCCAAATGATTAAACCAAACAAACCAAGCCCACTTACCAAAACCAACAACTCCCAAACATAATTTTCTTCTAAAAAACAAACTTCTACCCTGTCTTAGTATACATCTGTAATGTAAAAATTCAGAAAGCTGTGGCAAGACAATCATAAATTTGAGATCAGCCTAATTATACAGAAACAAGATCTTAAATAATAAAAATTAAAAATGAAAACTTCTGCCCCTGGGTGATGGTGGCACACACCTTTTAATCCCAGCACTTGGGTGGCGGAGGTAGGTGATTCTTAAATTCCAGGCCAGCCTTGCCCCCAGATCAAATTCCAGGATAGCCAGGGAGGGCTACATAAAGAAACCCTGTCTCAGATAGATGATGGATGGATCGATGAATACAACAAACATAAAACATTAAAATATTAAACATTCTCCCACCATAATGTGTGGCGGAATCAGGAATCAATGCCTAGAGCATGGCAGACAGGTGACAGACCTCAGAGCTACATGCCAGACAAAAAATAAAATTAAAATTTAGAAAAGGTAAGACTACATGCCCGGGGCTGGAATGATGGCTCTGCAGTTAAGAACATTTGCTGCTCTTACAGAGAACCCAAATTCAGTTCCCAACATCCATGTGGTAACTTTAGTTACCAAAAATATGACATGACACCTTCTTCTGACCTTCATAGGCTCCAGGAACCACACTTACATACATGCAAACAAAACAAGCACATACAGATAATAACAATAGAGTGTATAATTTTATATATACAAATATGGAGTGAAAGAGCAATAAATACACAACACACATGCAGAGACTGATTTAAGGCTGTACATGGCAGAATACACCTATAATCCCAACATTCCAGAACCAGAGGATCAGGAGCCAGAGGCCACCCTGAGCTACATTGAGACCTCGTTTCAAAAAGAAAAAAAAAAAAAAAAAAAACCTAAGGCTACAAGGGAAAGCAAAAACATGCAACTCCACTTTGGTCTATTTCCCTCAAAAAAAAAAAAAAAAAAAAAAAAATATATATCCTTCCCCCTTCGGTATCTTTCTCCTAGTCTATACCAGTTGTGAAAGCCCTAATCCTCAGCTAAACATACTCAAATGTGTGTGAAAACAAAAGGGGAAGCAGTCTAGGAGCACACAGTAGAATGTCTAGCCAATTTCCCAGATCAAAATTATTCATATACTTCCATGTATGATTTAACCCAGTGGTTCTCAACCTTCTTAATCCTGACCTGTATACAGCTCCTCAGGTTGTGGTGACCCCCAACCATAAAATTATTTTTGTTGATACTTCATAACTGCAATTTTGCTACTGTTATGAATTACAATGTAAAAATCTGTGTTTTCTCAAGGTTTTAGACAACTCCAATGAAATCAACCCCCAAAGAGGTCATGGGGAAACTACTGCTTTAAACAATTCCACAACTACTTCTTTAACCAATTCTGTTACTGTCCTGTAATACTGGACCAACGTTACCAGTAAGGTCATTCATTGGGGAAAAGACGGGGCAACACATCAAACTAAGTATTACATAATTGATAAAGTTTATTTGTGTTAAGTTCTATGTGGCTACAAAGGGGGTGGGTGGGAATACTTTCCTTAGGAGGGCTGATTAAAACATTTCAGTAACAACCAGACCTAGTATCTCCCCACTTGTGTAGATGAGACAGAAGGATGGAGGGGATTCAAGGATCTTTAGCTGTTAACACAAATAAATTTAATTTTCAAAATAAAGGTAGTCCTCAGTTATATAGTCAATGCAAGACAGCTTGGGCTGTATAACAGAAGAGCCTGTGCAGCTGAGCAGTGGCAGCACAAATGTTTAACCCCAGTTTGAGTCCAGGACAAGCCAGGCCACACAGAGAGACCCTGTGGGGAGGACAGGGGCCAGTTTGAGTCCAGCCTAGACAAGTTCCAGGACAAGCCAGGCCACACAGAGAAACCCTGTGGGGGAGGAGAGGGGAACTGTGTTTTAAAAAAAAAAAAAAAAAAAAAATGGGAGTGCTAGAGTGGGAGGGGCTAGGGATCTCAATCAGGAAGCTGCTTCCATAGCTTGCAAACCGCCCTGGAATAAACAGGGTGTGGCAGTGTGTAACAGCTACCCTAGCAGTACCCTCGAAGTAGGGAGAGCAGAAATTCAAGGTCATTCTCTGCTACACAGTTAAGATCAGTGTGGATATACTTAAGACCTTGTCAGATGGGGAGGGGAGGAGAGGGGAGGAAAGGGAAGGGGAGGGGAGGGGAAAGAGAAGAGGGTTGGAAAGATGGCTCAGCAGTAAAGAATGCTGGCTTCTAGATGATCAGGGTTCAATTCCCAGCACCCAAAGGCAGCTCAGAACTATCTACAACTCCAGTTCCAGGGATCTGACACCCCCATACATGCAGGCAGGCAAAACACCAATGCACATAAAATAACTCATTTTTATTTAGAAAAAAAAAAGAAAAAGGAGGAAAAGGAGGAAGAGAGACATCACATTAAGAGGAACTGAACTAAAACATAAAGGAGATGGTGGTATGAGACCCTAGTGCATGCTTCCTTATCAGCAGACAAGCAAGTAGACAGCAAAGCCCAAGAATAAAGCCTGATAGCCAATTTAGAAATGAAAAGGCATGGTTTCTATCCTGAACAAGAATCCCAACAGAAGCTTGTCAGAGAATCAAAGTTAGATTGTATCTTTTTTGCTGTGCTGGGTTTGTTTGTTTGTTTGTTTGGGGGTGGGAGGTGTTAAAGGCTTGAGTTTCTTGGTTGGTTTAGGTTTTTTTGTTTTTTGTTTTGGTTTGGTTTGGTTTTTTGGAACATTTACTTATCTATCTTGTGGCCCTGTGCCATTGAAAGCATGCAAAAGTCAAAGGACAACTTGAGGGAATCAGTTCTTGTTACTATGTAGGATCTGGGGATCAAAGTCAGGTCATCAAGCTTAGCAGCAAGCCCTTTCCAGAATGAGCCATCTCAAAAGCCCTAGTTTTGGTCCTGAGACAAAATCTTGAGTTCACAACAGCCTTTGACTTGCTATGTAGACAACCATGACCTTGAACTCCTCACTCTCCTGACCCCCCAGCACTGGTATTGTAAGAATGAGCCAGCTCACAATTGCCATTTTGATGCTTATCATAAAAACAGTACTTGTAGTTCTACCATATTTTTTAATACTATTTGAGGGAGCTGGTGTTCATGGAAGCCTGGGTGATAGCGCATGCCTGTGACATCCTAGCACTGGAGGGGATGGGAGTACCAGAATTCATCTTCTGCTGCACAGAAGTTCAAGGCCATGTGGGCTACTTGAGACTGTCCCAAAAAGGTGTTTTTAGTGTGTTCAAAAATGAACAAGAAAAATTGAACAGGATAATTAAATAATAATTGTAAAAATACAGAATAGTAAAAACAGACATTTAAATACAAAGCTGAATTTTAGTCTAGCTTAAGAAGTACCACAAATATCCACCAAACAAACAAGCCACTTAAGAATAAAAATATCTATAGGAATTAATGAAGCAGTCATTGAAGCACATCATTTGCTAAGCCTAAAAGGTTTTCCATGCCAATTACCCAACTGCCTGAGTTCCGGAGCTGAGGACTGACACCCTCTTTCATATAGCTTTAAGACAAAACTGAGAAAGCTGAATTGGACAGAAATTCCATTTGAAATTCAAATGAGAACACATACTGAAAACATTTCAAGACAATAACTCCTAGTGATGTGAGTTCATTCGATTTTTGTTTAAAGTTATCACGAGAGCCATGCTCAGACTCAGAGCACTGCCTGAGCAGCAGTAATAAACCGCCCAGTGTGCAGGCAGACACGCCATGCATCATCATTTTCACCTATTAACTAGCAAGTATCTTGCTATTAGGAGAAGCTCATCCATTACACTTGCTATTTGAGGGATGAAGGGATTTACATGGGGTAACAGACAGATCAAAACACTTATTTTGGCAACAAATGCAGATTATTCTCTGAACCAGCATTTACTGATGCTTCCTAATTATGTTATTTAATTGATGATGGGTTCACTGCCAATATGCAAAACAACACTCATATGTGATGAACTTAGGGGTCCAAGGCACACACACAAAGCTTCTGGAAAAAATACTCTTAAATCCATACAGCATAGTTTCTTTAACTCTATTTGTAGAAAGTTCTTCTTGTCACAGACCCAACACTGTAATTATAGCTAACGTGTAACAGCCACTAGTCATCAGGAGCCCATCTGGTTTAGTGAGATGAAAGGCTCTGACAGAGCAGCATGATTAACATGGCTAGCTAGAGAAAGGCGTCACAGAAAAATGCAAGCTCAAAGGCTAGAAGAAAGTTAGAGGTAAGTGAGGAATTCTAAACTAGGTGACACTTTTGGGGAACTTCTGGTAAATTTTGTTGTATATTGATTACCATAAGACAAAAAGACAAGAAAAAGAAACTCCTGAAAGAATCAAATTAAGGTCAAATTTAGCAGTATCTTTTGGGTTGCTTTTCAAGGAATGCACGAGGCAAGCACAAAGAAGAGAAAAATGTCATAGCAACTTGGCCTTTGTTCCCTCCCATCCCATTCCATTCAGGATGGCCAGCCTATCACATGAGATCCTGCTCTTAAGCGTGAAACTACAGAAAGGAGAACAACAGCTGAATGGAGAGTGGGGGAGGAAACACCAGCTATATGGAGATCCAATTCAAGGGTCACAATCAAAGTTAAGCACAGCGAGGCATTTTTCTGTTTTAAGTATAGCTGCAAAGTGACATCGGATTATTTGTACAATCATTTCAAAAGACACAAACAGAACTCTAGGTCTTTAGAGCAGCCAGTGTTCGAAAGAAAGAAAGAAAGAAAGAAAGAAAGAAAGAAAGAAAGAAAGAAAGAAAGAAAGAAAGAAAGAAAGAAAGAACGAACTCAGGGCAACAAGTACCATTCTCGGAGACTCTACCATGGAACTACCCAAATAATACCACTGACTAGGATCGCACACACCAAACACAGTAACTGTTTCGATAGCTTTTTCCACAACCCATTATCACCTACAGTCTTTGCTGAGTTAAGTCTCCTCCTCCCCCAAAGTCGACCCAATAGCCCAAGTAAGATTTTATGTACAACAATTGTGCGCTTTTATTCAGTTGAGTGGAACGTTAAGGATAGTGTCCAAAGGATCACAGAAAACTCACTAAAAAGCTACAAAGCCTGATTTTTTTTCTACCGGAAAATCTGTAAAACTACCCATTTCTCTCAAGCGGGTGTAAAACTTCTTATGACTGCAGAAACTACTATGAAACATGAACACGGCACATGTAACCAGATTTCAGAGCATACAGCCTGTGAACCAGCTTAACCTTCACCAGTCTTCCAAGCTTATACTAGATAAGGTCTTGAGAAAAAAAATTAGACTCCAGACTAAGCCACATACATAGAACATACACAAGAACTGAACCGCACATCCGTCTGTGAGGGGGCTGGATCCATGTGGCAGGGCCAACCCTGCACACACGTACACACACACACACACACACACACGCACGCACACACGGGCGCGCGCGCACACACGCACATGCATGCACACACACTCCTCTCTCTGTCTCTGTCTCTCTCTCTCTCTCTCTCTCTCTCTCTCTCTCTGCTACCGCCTTGCCAGGGGATGATGAAATGAGGAACGGAAATTAACATTTCAGGCAACGTCTCACATTGTTCCTTGAGGCCAAAGGCTGCTCCTGCAGCCGTCGCCTACACCGCTTTCCTCCCACTCTCCCCCCCAGTCCCGCCTTCCCCTCCCCCAGACGCCCCCCGCCGCCCCGCATTCCTGCCCCCACTCGGGCCTGCGCGCCTCCGCACCCCGCAGCTCCAGGTCCCCGGCTCGCCCGCCCCCTCCGGCTCGGCTCGCAGCCCGAGGGCCGCCTGCTCCCATTTCAAAACACGATAATAATAGGGACGCTGGGAATAACAACTACCACCAGCCCGGCGACGGCGCCCCTCCCGAGGGTCAGAGGTCGGCGCCCCGCGCCACTGAGGACCCCAGGGACCCCCGGGAGCCCGCCGTCGTCCTCACAGCGTCCCGGGACCCACTAACGCAGCATCGCCCCTCGGTCAAGGCCCGCCCTAGAGCCCCACGGCCGCCCCAGCCCGCCGCGGAGCCCTTCCTCAGCCTCTCACGGCCGCCCGACCCACGGGACGCCCCGAGGCTCGCCTGGGAGCCCGCCCTCAGCCCCTCATGGCCGCTCGCAGGACCCCCGCGGCCCAGCGACCGGCCTCTCGCGGCGCACGGCCCGCCCCGGGGCACCCGCGGCGTCGGGCAGCGGAGGAGGCCTGCAGGCCGCAAGGCCGCAGGAACGCCCGACGCCCGCACCGACCACCACCCCCGGATCCTCGGCGCCTCTCACCCGGCTGCGAGGGCGACGCGGCTCCGCGGCGGAACGGCGGCCGGGCGCGGGAGCTGCCCATGCAGCCCGCGGCCGCGTTTCCCGGGCCGCGCGGCCCGGGCGGGAAGGCGGCGTCGGCGCGCGGACTGTAGGCTGCGGTGAGTGCGGGGCCGGCGGGATACAAGCCCGCCCTCGGCGTGCAGAAGCTCACGCGGGGCCGCGGCGCTCGCGCGGACGCTACTGCGGGGGCGTCTGGCCGCGGACTCCGCCGCGGCGCCTCCCCGGCTGGGGCCCTCGGTCCATCGCGCTCTGTCGCGGGCGGCCTCTGGCTCCAGGACCCAGCGGTGGCTGCGGCGGGCGCCGGCCGCATGAGAGGCTCCCGCCCATTGGCTCGCCGTATCCGCCACCGCCATTGGCCCGCCCCGCAGAGCGGCAGGGGCCGCTTACGTCACGTCGGAGAGGAAATGCGATGCCGGGGTGAAAGGCCTCAGACGGCCTGACGGCTTCCGTAACGGGCATGAGGCGGGACTAGGGCGATGTTCCAGAAAGATTGGCATCCGTGCATACGAAACGCAGGCGGAAATAGCAGCTAGATTGGCTGCCCTTCCTGCCGAGAGGGTGGGTCTTACGCTACGGGATGCGACGATTGGCCATACTCAGTGCCGGAAGTGATGAGAACGCGATCTGGAAACAAGGTTGTTGTCGAAGGAGCCGGAAGGTTAGAGAATGTGCTGTATTAGCTGGCCTTGTGCTGCGGTCGCGAGGTCGTACGTCGCCTGTAAGCCTGTGTGAGCTTCGAGAAAATGTGGCTGTAGCCAGCAGGAAGCCCTTGAAATAGCAAAGACAGCTGGGTTGCTGCGAAGGAGAAACGCGGCTCAAACCCCCGCCCGCGTTTCGGCTCTTTCCTGGAGGTGTTCTTGGACAGCGCTTCGCTCTGAATCCCGAGAGCCACGTTAGCAACCGGGATATGGTGAGCTCCAGACTCTGTCTGGAGGTTTCCTTAGACCCCGCGCTTCAGCCGCCTCCCTTCCTCAGCTCAAGAAATTTCACCGCGATGGTTCATGAAACCAAAACAAAAAAAAAAAAAAAAGACGAACCTCAGAGTTAGGCAGCAAAGTCGCGTACTGTTTAATGAACGCGGAAAAGTTTAATGGTGGCTTGCGAGGTAGTGATTTGGTTTGCGGACTAGCTAAAAATTCAAAGCACAGGGCTAGAATCCCTGCGCTGCAGTGACTGAGGCAGGAGTATCCGGAGCTCAAGGTACATTGTTGTGTACATTTCGAGTTCAAGATCACTCTGAATTCCATGAAACTCTGTCTCAGAAAATGCATAAAGTAATCGTGACGCGTCTGGTATTTTGGTATAGGCTTAACCCCATTCCTCAGGCAGAGGCAGGCTGTATCTCTTGAGTTCCAGGGCAGCGAGGGCTACACAGAGCCAATTTCATAATATAATACAATGTAAAATAACAAGTAACCAGGATTGGAGAGATGACTCAGCGATTAAGAACACGTGATGCCCTTCCAGAGAAGGAGAGTTTGTTTCTCAGCACCCGCCTTTGACAGCTTCACAACCACCTGTAACTCCATTCCCAGAGGATCTGGCGTCCTCTTCTAACTTTTCAGGAACTCTCTCTCACACACACACCACACACATGTGTGGAACACTCACACATATAGAATATACGTAAATCCTTCTTTTAAAGTAACTGGAGCCTAGACTTGTGAATAGGGAGCACTCACTGGCTGCTCTTCCAGAGGATCTGGGTTCCGTTCCCAGCATCCATAACTCCTGTTCTAGATCCAACACCTTCTAGAGTCTCCCAGACATGCACTGGTATACATACACACACACAAACAAAACACTTATGCACAGAAAAATAAAATCTTCTTTAAAAAAATGTTTAAGTAATCAAACCTCAAGTCTTGTCCTATTTGTGCATCTGTGTATTTGTGAACCAGAAAAGCTAAGTGACTAAAATCAGTATTTATACTTGCTTGTTTTGTTTTGTTTTTGACTTTTGGGTGTTTTTGGTTGGTTGGTTGGTTGGTTTTGATGGTTTGTTTGTTTGTTTGTTGAGACAAGTTTTCTCTGTGTAGCCCTGACTGTCCTGGAAATAGTTCTATAGATGGTTTGGATGTTTTATTTTGTTTTGTTTCCATCTTTTATTAAGCTCTTATTGTGTAAACAAAGTCTTTACAGAGCACTGGTTATGAAATCATGGAACTGCAAATTCTGAAGTGGATGGGACCTTAGAGGTGACCTTTCCCTTTTTGAAGCAAATACAGTGTTTAGAGGACATGCTATGATAAAACTGCCCCTGTTCAAAAGTCCAGCTTTGCGATGAGTAGTTGTAATTGTAACCATGGACCCTTGGTTTCTCCAGTCTTCGGTTATTTTCCTGGGTAAACGGAGCAACAAATGGTGCCAATTTCATAAACATGGGGTGAAGAGGATGTGAAACCTGTAAAGTACATAAGCGCCTACATAAAATAAAGGTGCCTACTGGAGTGTGCTGTGTGTGTATTTTGTGGGGAGGCAGAGGATCTCTTTGTGGAGTTACTTCTCTCCTTCAAACTTAACGTAAGGTTCAAGGATGGCAGGTAGACTCCTGCTCTACCTGCTGTACCATCATCCCAGCCCAGAGTGGGCTGGAGAGATGACTCAGGAGCTCTTTCTGCTCTTCTAGGCGACCCACGTTCAGTTCCCAGCACCATGGTGGCTCACCACAGTCTGTAACTCCAGTTCCAATACCTACTTTGGCCTCCTTGGGCACCAGGTATATAAGTAACATGGTTCACAGACATACATACAAAACACCCTTACACAGAAAACTTGTTTCAAATTTAAAAAAAAGTAAGTGACTCTGTTGTCAGGCCTTGTGACACACACCTGTGGTCCTGCCACTTAGAAGCACAAGGATCAGGAGCTCAAGACCAGCCTCAGCTACCTGAGACACTGTCTCAGAGAAAACAAAGGGGAAGTGGGGTGGGCTAGAAATAGACCTCAGGTGACAGTGTGCCTCCCTAAGATGCATAAAGCCCATGTGTTAAAGCTTGGAATCCCAGAGATCACATCAAGTGGCTCACAAAGGCCTATCTATAACTCCATCCCTGACACCCTACTAAAAACAGTATTTAAAAACCCTGTGGAAGCTTACCCAGCTCTTGAGCCGCGTGGGAACCAGCAATCCATCAGCACACGGACGGACCCTGACTCAAAAGCAGAAGAGTCATCCCCGAGATGCTTTACCCAATCAGTCTGACAACCCAGTATTAATCCCTGTCATGTGGGGAAAGAAAAGAATCAACCCATACAAGTTGTTCTCTAACCACACACATGCCCTGGCACTCGGACATACATACAGTGAAGAAATTGAAAGTTACTTAGAAAAGGAGCCAAGCATGATGGCATACAGCTTTAATCCCATTACTTTAGAAACAGGCAGGTGGACCTCGGTGAGGTCAGCCTGGTCTACACAAGAAGTTCCATGACAGCTGGTTACACAGTGAGAACCTGTCTTTTTTTTTTTTTTTTTTTTTTTTAATGGGCGTGATAAAAAAGACACAGAAGGAAACACCAATCTAATCTAGATGTCTGCTTTTATAAATTTTTCCCTACAGGACTAATTTGCTATCAGTGCTTCTGACCACAAGTTACAGTTGGTTGGAGCGGAGCAAAGGTTGGGATCTCTGCTGTCACCGAGACAGCTCATAGCCACATCTTTCCACGGAACAAAGTCCAGATTGGCATTTGCCATAATGGTAAAAACAGGCCTGGGATTTCAAAGTCTTAGAACTGAGAAAAGACTAAAAATGTCTCATGAGAAAAAAATGTAAATGCCTAACATGTTGACACAGTATTTTAGATGTTACTTTGAGTAAAACGTGCTATTGAAATTAATTTTACATACTTCTTTTTCCTGTTTAGCTAGTTTGGGAGAAATCGCGGGCACCTCTGGCTCCTGTTAGGCTGTTGTGCTAGCTCCTACAGAGAGGCGCCCTCCCCACGGTCCTGAAGTAGGGAGAGGCTTGATAGGCAGCATTTGTCTTCCTCTGTGTAGCCCAGGCTGGCCTGGAACTCACTCTGTAGACCAGGCTGGCCTCAAACTTACAGATATCCCACCGACTCTGCCTCCCAAGTGCTGGAATTAAAGGTGTGTGCTACCACAGCACGGCCATAGGTAGCATTCTTTCATCAGAAAATGAAGTCCGCACTGTGAGGCCGTCATACCACCTCTATTAAATACTTGGGGAACTGTTTATATAAGTTATTCAAAGAAGGACTCTGAAAACATGGATGACCTTTGAACACACACAGGACTGGAGTGAGGAAAGAAGGCATGAGGGTGGGTTCTTGGAAGAACTGTCCACAGGGAGCACATAGCAAGGATGAGGCCCTGAACTGGCAAAAGGGTGTCATTGAGACGAGGGAGCGTGAGAGTGTCGGCCGAGGAACGCTTCCATCCCCTGTGGCCAGCACAAAGCAGGACTTTGATACTGAGTAGGAAGGTTAACCTTCGGAGTGATGCGGACAGATGACAACCTAACTCAGGTGTCAGAGGTCAATGAGATGGCAGGTTCACAGACTGTTGACAAGACTTTGTTTGCTCTAAGAAAGGGAGAAGGGTCTTGGATAAACTTCCCGCTGCCTGGAAAGGCACAAAGGAGAAGGTGGGTTTGGTTAAAAACGTTAGTGGTGCCGGGCAGTGGTGGTGTACGCCTTTAATCCCAGCACTTGGGAGGCAGAAGCAGGTGGATTTCTGAGTTCCAGGCCAGCCTGGTCTACAGAGTGAGTGCCAGGACAGCCAGGGCTAGAGAAACCCTGTCTCGAAAAACCAAAAAAAAAAAAAAGGTAGTGGTATTCTGTCATACATACAAGTGATGCTATACAGACTTAGCAAGCTGAACTTAAATATTAGGACTATCCGCTTAGACATACACGTATGTACAAATATACATTATGTATGTATGTATGTGTGTAACAGCAGTTAATGAAAAAGACCATGAATTTGAAAGAGCAAGGATGGGAATATGGAAGGTTTGGGAGGAAGGGAAAGAAAGCTAGGGGGAAATGCTGTAGTCATTAATCTCATGGAAGGAGGAGACGTTTGGGGGGGTTTTGGCGGGGGGATTGCTTTTTTTCATGATCTGTGTTTGTTTGGCCAGATTTCTTACCCTGTGCTCAGGGTCTCTTCTGGAGCCTTTGCTTTTAGTTTCTCGAATTTCTTCTGCTTCCTCCCCAGCCTCAGCTGAGGACTGAACCAGGGACCCACCACCTGTCTCCTTAGCCTGCTACCTGGGCTGCTTCAGGGGCCTCTTGTAGTCTGACATAACCTGCAGCCCTCAACCCCAGGCCCTAATCCTAACCCCCAACTTTCCATTTTTTAATGGAAAGCTTGGAAGAGGCCAAGCAGGAAAGTACTGCTGTTGCCCTGGAAAAGGGGGGTTGGGGGATGGTGAAGACTGAAGAGTGACCTTGGAGAAGGACAGGTGGCAAACAGATCCTGCAGAGCAAGGACATCCTCGAGTTCCTTCAGGGAACAGCACCAACTCTATCTTCGTGAATGCAGTTCCCAGGCCTGGCTCTAGGCCCTCAAGTCACTGCTCTCGAGAACCCTACAACCCTTTGCCTGGCGAAGTCTGAGGGCCATCTTCATTTCCAGCAGTGCTCTTCCCCTTCCTCAGGAAGGCCTGCTCCTCATAGCTGTTTATTTAAGCAAGATCCCCAACCGAAACAAACTTTTAAAGCCAGATGTGGTTACACACACTTGGAATCTCTGCATCCTGAAGGTGGATGTGAGGCCTGGTCAGGAGCGCAGTCAAGCAGAAACAACAGAGACCCACAAGGTGGAGGGCAAGAGCTGATCCCTCTTACCCTCATGTGTGCCATGACACACGTTGTGACCACACTCGAATCAGACACGTGAAATTGTTTGTTTGTTTGTTTGTTTTGTGGTAATCAAAACACGGCCCAACCTAGTGCCTTGGATTCATTCTACAGGGCTTTTCTTTACCAGACTTTGTCCCCAGCCAGAGTTGTAGTGTTGGCCAGGAACTCAACAAAGCTCCTGCTAAAAGCACCTGCATTCCAATGTCCCTCTGTCCCCAGGGACCAAAAACAAAGGTTAATTGTTCATTATTAAACTGTCAGTTGTGGCTGCAGACAGCGGATTTTGTAAGGTAGAAGTGAAAACTGAGTCAGACCCCAGTCTCAGGGAGGGGAAGACCACCCCTTCCCAGGGGAGAAAGCAGATGTATACCCCTAAACAGAGGCATGTCCTCCAGGCTCCACACCCACAACCATTTAGACTGGGAGAGTTCTGGACACTGTGCTTCCTCTTCCACCCAGAGTGCAAAGAGCAGGCCATGTTCTGGAAGCTTCCCTGGCTGCCGCCTCCCCGGTGGCCATGTGTGTGCTGGCGGCCAAGGCCCTTGTGGAGCCCTGAGCTCCAGCGCTCCTAGCATTAATCAGACAACCAGCTCCTTACACAAGACATGACTACCCGGTTTGCTCCGCAGTTCCCACAGTACTGTGGCACATTGCCCTCCCATGCCACAGGAGCTGGGGAATGCGGCAAGACTCATCTCAGGCCAAGCCTGCTAGTACCAAACCCCAGCACTTAAAACCATACCCCATGGGGTTTTTCTGTATCCCTATCAGCTCAAGGGGCCACCAAAGATACTTCTTGTTATTCATAAGACTATGTGAGGCCACTGGTGGAGACCCATGCTTTTCATCTCAGCACTTAGGAGGCAAAGGCAGGCAAATCTCTTTGAGTTGGAGGCCAGCCTGGTCTATAGAGCAACTTCCAGAACATCCAAGGCCATACAGACAAACTTCATCCTGAAAAAAAAAAAAAAAAAAAAAAAAAAAAAAAAAAAGAAAAAGCAAGCAGAAAAAGACTATGTGGTGGTCAGGCATGGTGGTACGTGGTACACAACCTTTAATCCTACCATTAGGGAGGTAGAGGCAGGCAGATCTTGGTGAGTACCAGGCCAGCCTGGTCTACATCCAGCCTGGTCTACATAGGGACCTCTAAGTTAGCTGGGACTACACAAACACTGACTCAAAGCGGGGGCAGGGGCCTGGGCAGATGCTCAGTGCTTAAGAGCAGTATCTGCTCTTCCAGAGGACTCACTTGGCTCCCAGCATTCACACTGTGGCTTGTAACTGTCTGAACCCCAGTTCCTGAGGATCTAAAGCCCTCTTCTGGCTCTGAGAGCATAAGGTACACACACGGTGCACAGACATACATGCAGGCAAAACACCCTTAAGCATAAGCAGGCTGTACTTGAACTACTAGGCTCGAGCAAGCACGCCTCCATCACCAAGTAGATGGACCAGCAGGCATGTGCAAATGTGCCCAACTTTGATAACAGTTTGTCCCCCAGTTTTTCCTGTGATGGCTGAGGTTTGGCCTGACATAATGGGATACTCCTTTAATTCCAACACTCAGGAGACAGAGGCAGACAGATCTCTGAAATTTTGAAGCAGGCCCAGTCTACATAGAGAGTTCCAGGCCAGGCAGGGAATAGCCCAGTTACTCAGAAGCTGAGATAGGAGAATCACCTAGCCTACCCAGTGCCATCGGTAGGAGGGGAAAGCAAAATAAAATTTACTATTTTAACCTTTTTGTTTTGGTTTTCGAGACAGGGTTTCTCTGTGTAGCTCTGGGTGTCCTGGAACTCACTCTGTAGACCAGAACTCAGAGATCTGCCTGCTTCTGCCTGCCTAGTGCTAAGATTAAAAGCATGGGCTACCATCACCAAGCTAAAGTTTAAGTTTTGACTGACTAGACTAAGTCATCTTTTGATGAGACGGGTTGCTGCTTTAGGAAAATAACGTGGTGTCTGCCTGGATGCGCGCTTTAGTTCCCGCACCCCAACACCAGTAGAGGTGCTCTAAACATCATCTACAGGACTTGATATAACTTGTCTGTTCTGGTTATAAATAGGTAATTTCATCACATGGGGTTGCCTTAGAACCCAAATAATAAATAACAAGTTAAATGGACTATAGAACAGGATTGGGGTTAGGAATATGGCTTTGTACCTGCCATGGGCAAATCCTGGGTTCATCCCCAGGACCACAAAGCAAAATACTGCCTTGGAACCTGTATTCAGGTGTCAGGGCAACAACTTTGTACAGTTGATTTTCTCCTCTTTATACAGGTTGCAAGGATCAGATCATGTGGCTTATGCAGCGAGTGCTTTACCTGCTGAACCATTTTGCCATTTCCTGGAACTCTTCTTTAAAATAAAGGATTTATTGGCACAACAGAAATCTGCAACTCCAGTTCCAGGGGATCTGATGCCCTCTTCTGGCTCCTGTGGGCATCAGGCATACGCTGTGGTGCACAGACATGTGTGCAGGCAAAACACCTATACACATAGAATAAAAACAAATAAATTCACTTATGTATTTGTGTGAGAGGAATTGTATGTGCACGTGTAGGTCGGTGTTGGCCCCTGTTCCTATGAATATAAAAGGTCAGAAAAAGCCCGGGCAGTGGTGACTCACACCTTTAGTCCCGGCACTAGAGAGGAGGAGGCAGGTGGATTTTTATGAGTTGGAGGCCAACATGTTCTACAGAGCTAGTCCTCGGAGACCCAAGGCTACACAAAGAAACCCTGTCTCCCAAAAAAAAGAAAAAAAAAGTCAGAAAGGGCATCAGGTCTCCCTCCCTGTACTCCTATATTCTATATTGTTCTCTAGCTATTCCTGTGAGGGAGGGTCTTTTCCTGAACCCTGGGCTTGTGTTTTCTCAGCTAGACTCAAAGCCGGAAGGCCCCAGCAATCCTGAACCCACTCTCTTTTTGATTTGGGGCTCTAGGCATCCTGTTTGTAATGGGAGCACTGAGATCCAAACTCTGGTCCTCAAGATTGTTGAGCAAAGCTCTTTAAACTGTTAAAGCATCTGTCCAGCCTTCTGAAACTCTTCACGCAGCTAAGGTTGGCCTAGAACCCGATCTTCCCACCTCCCACCTCCCAGATGCTGAGATTAAAGATGTGTAACCATACCAGCTTAGGATAGTTACTCTTTGTACCTCAACAAAAAGTTTTTAAATTATTTTGAGACAGAGTCTCACCATGTACCCACAGAAGTCCTGGTTATCTCCTGTCCCTCCCCGTCTTAAGCCCTTGGTTTTGACCTGGTCTATTTTTGTTCTGCATTTCTAAGCACCAGAAGGGGCCAGTGGTCTCCTGAAGACAGAGCTCTGGAAATCCCCAGCAGACAGAGGGGACAAAGGTAAGCCTCCTGGCAGAAAAGGCTGGGGTGTGGCATGTGTACTCGATAGTCATGACTCCAAAGTTCACGTGTGGCTTTGTAGGAACCCTACAGCAGCAGGTTTGCCCTTGATTTGTTGAAAACCTGAGGTGACCAAAGCAAGGAGAGTGTAGGATGAGCTGACCAATGACAAGCTATGGCTGATCACAAGGCACAAAGGCCTAGGACCGGCACCCTTCAGGAAGTCAACGTTGCTGTCCCCCAGACATACATCGGTTCTACTTAGGACTGTTTAGGGGTTATGTAGTGATGGCAATATGTGGTAATGGCGATATATTAGACACAGTGTCCTGCCTCACTGAAACCATGTGAAAGAAAGCCCGTTCACTGACAAGCATACCCTTTCCTGCTTCAAGTATCTATTCCCCAGCTCATCCATCCCCATGCTCCTGGAAGAGAGAGCTATCAAAGCAGCGCCTCAGACACACAGGCTGCGCAGTGGACATTCACAGCTGACCCTTCTTTGTCAGTAACTGACCTATCTCCAGCAACGCTGAGGAAGGACACACAAGGCAGATGGCCAATGGTGACCCCTCGATGGACAGTGAATTCAGACAAGGAAATCACGGTGTAGAAAAAGAGTAAACCTGAACTAACTTGGCACGCACCTGTGATCCTCGGGCGTACCTGTAATCTTAGCAATCCGGGGGTCGCAACAGGAGGACCAAGAGTTTGAGACTGACCTTGGCTACACGTTGAGACCTAGTTTCAAAACAAGACGGTAAAGGATCAGGCATGCCTGCAATCCTAGCACTTAGCATTGCCTCAACTATATAGGAAATCCTGTCTCCTCAGAGAAAGGGAGCGAACAGAGAGGTCCTTTTTTTAAATATGCGCATCTTTATTGCATAGAATTTCGAAGATCAATGTCTGACATCTATGTCTCACATGTACCTTTGTGTGTATACATTTCCCTTTGTGTGTATACATTCCCCTTTGTGTGTATACATTCCCCTTTGTGTGTATACATTCCCCTTTGTGTGTATACATTCCCCTTTGTGTGTATACATTCCCCTTTGTGTGTATACATTCCCCTTTGTGTGTATACATTCCCCTTTGTGTGTATACATTCCCCTTTGTGTGTATACATTCCCCTTTGTGTGTATACATTCCCCTTTGTGTGTATACATTCCCCTTTGTGTGTATACATTCCCCTTTGTGTGTATACATTCCCCTTTGTGTGTATACATTTCCCTTTGTGTGTATACATTTCCCTTTGTGTGTATACATTTCCCTTTGTGTGTATACATCCCCTTTGTGTGTATACATTTTTTATTCTCTCATATCACTTCCTGCCTGCAGTTTCCATATCCTCCCTCCAGAGAGGTTAATCTCTAAGACAATCTTTAGCTAAAAAAACACAAAAGTCTCCCCAAAACCACAGATAAGAATCTGTGCATTCAAACAATCTGCAAAATTCAGGTGACCTACTAATATTAAGCAAATATGCGGTTTCAATCTGTCTGACTTTGCTTCACTAGACTGTGCAGCTGTGGATACAATGACTGGACCCTGCTGTAGTTCAAGGGCTTCAGGGTTGAAGGTGAACGAGAAGCCAATCATGCTTAAAGACTAGAGTCAGGCATGGTGGTGCACACCCTTTACTTATAGCTCTGGAGGCAGAGGCAGGGAGTTCCAGGCCAGCACAGTAGGCATAGCGAGTTCTAGGACAGCCAAGGCTACTTAGAGAGAGAAGAAGAGAGGGAGAGAGAGTTCCAAAAAATAAAAGTCTAGAAGGCAGGCTGAATTTGATGGCTACTTGCTTGAGTATCGATAAGAAAGCCTGGATCTTGTGGGGTTTGTTGCTATTGTTGTTTGTCTTTAGGCCTCATCTCACACACCCCAGGCTGGCCTTAAGCTCTCTGTGTGCCCAAAGATGATTCTGAACTCTTTATCTTACTGCTTCTGCCTCCCAAGTACTGGGATTATAGATATACATCACCAAGCCCCAGGAAGTCTAGATTGGAAACCAGAAGAGATTCAAAGTTCGTCTTTTGTTTCCAGAGTGTTGAAGTTATTCCAGTTTTGCATGTAAAACTACAAAGGATGCAGAGGATGCAGAAGCAGCTTGTCTGATGCCCTTGCTGGGCCGTGAGTGAGAGGAGGCCCGGAGACCTCGATGTTAAGTTGGGATGAGAGTAGACAGTTTGGGGCTGGAGAGATGACTTAGTGGTTAAGAGCACTGGCTGCTTCTCACAGAGGACCTGGGTTTAATACCCAGCACCACATGGCAGCTCACAACTGTCTGTAACAGTTCCAGGGAATCTGACCCCCTCTCACAGACATACATGCAGTCAAAACACCAATGCACATAAAAGTACAAATAAATCTTTAAAAAAAAAAAAAAAAAAAAAGACAGTTTGCCAAGCAGTGGTGGTACAGGCCTTTAATCACAGTGCTCAGGAGGCAGAGGGGAGGCAGGTGGATCTTGGAGTTCGAGGCCAGCCTGGTTTACAATGTTAGTTCTAGGACAGCCAGGGTTACAGAGAGGAACCCCCCCCCCCCGTGTGTGTGTGTGTGTGTGTGTGTGTATGTATGTGTGTGTGTGTGAGAGAGAGATAGAGAAAGAGAGAGGGAGAAAAGAGAGAGAGGGGAGAAAAGAGAGATAGAGAGAGGTGTGAATGAGAGAGAGTTAGTTCAAGATCTACATGGAGAACATGGAGACAGATTTGCTCTCTCCTCAGGTGAAAACTCCTTGGACCCAATGCTGAAGGTATCTGGTATCAGGGTACGGACCCCTAAAACACGTGACTCCCACAGGAGCTCAGTGTGACACTGCCTGTCTCAGACACTGAGAGAAAGGCAGCCCAGGAAGCAAGCCAGAGTGTCCCCTTGTACAGGGTTGTCAGGCTCAGGAAAATAATACGAAAGTACAAATGAGTAAACAGACGTTATGACGCACAGAAACAGCAGAGGTGATCTAGGAAGTGGCTGGTCCAGGAGTTGCTAAAGCCAACACAAGTCTTGCAGGTGGCAGGTTGGCCTGAGGGTGGAGGGGACACTATGAAAGGAGAGAGTCAGCTCCCAAAAGTTGTCCTCTGAGCTGCACAATCCACACACACATGCTTGCATATGCGTGCACACACACACATGCTTGCATATGCGTGCACACACACAAATAATAACTGAAACATAATCTTGAAAAGGAAAGTTGCTGGGCAGTGGTGGCGCACGCCTTTAATCCCAGCACTTGGGAGGTAGAGGCAGGGGGATTTCTTGGATTCGAGGCCAGTCTGGTCTATAGAGTGAGTTCCAGGACAGCCAGGGCTACACAGAGAAACCCTGTCTCGAGAAAAAAAAAATAGAAAAAATAGAAAAAAAAAGAAAGAAAGAAAGAAAGGAAGGAAGAAAGAGAAGGAAAGTCAACAGACTCTTTCCCAGGCGCTTATTTCTCAGGACATCTTAGTAACAGCTGCTGGTGTGAGCGGCTCTCTGGTTCACAAGCTGCTTTCACATGCATTTATTGCATTTCATCTCTCTAACTGCCGTGTGGGAAACCCAAGGTTGGCATTAGCCTGGCTTGGCAGATAATTATTATGCCCATTTTACTGATGAGAAAATTGAGGCTTAGAAGTTAATAACTTGCTCAGGGCTTTTGGCTGATGGGCTCCAGTGGCTGTGTTCTTACCATCTTCTGGTGGTGGTTATGACTCAACAGCCAGGCAGAGCCCAGACAGCAGCCTGGGTCCTCTGTAAGGGCAATGAGCAATCCGCAGAGCTATCTCGCCAGGCCCACACCATCCAATACTGAACAAAACTTAGTGGAAGACGGATAGCAAGGTGGCCCTGAAAGAGAAAGCAGGTCACTTGAACTTGATCCCTGGGGCCCACAAGACGGAACAGGGGAACAGACTCTCACACATTCTGCTGTGACCTCCACTGACACGGTGGCATACACACACACACCACATACACACATACCACACACACACACACACACACACACACACACACACAGGGTGTGACGGTACACAACTTTAATCCCAGCACTCAGGAGGCATAGGCAGATCTTTGTCTTTGAGGAAATCCTGGTCTACTTAGCAATTCTAGGATAAAGGAAAAAAGTATGTATCATATATTTTATCATATAATTATATAATCACATATAGTACATAGAAAAATCATATATACATAAGAAAAATCATATACATATATGTGTATATATGTACGTGTGTGTGTGTGTATGAAGAAAAAAATCTGTGGGTTGTATGTCCCTGTGGGTTGTGTGTCCCTGCGGGTTTGTTTCTGTGTGTCAGTTCTCTCCTCCCACCTTGTGTTGTTCTTAAATTATCTTATGTGTACATGTGTTTTCCTTGTATGTATGTATATGCACCACATGAATGTCTGGTGCTGAGACCAGAAGGAGGGCATTATATGGCCTAGAACTGGACTTATGGACAGTTGAGAGCTGCCGCGTGGGTGCGGTCAACTGAACCCTGGTCATCTGAAAGAACAGCCAGTGCTCTTGACCCTGAACCATCCCTCCAGACCCGTATCTTCCACCTAGTCTTTGAGACAAGATCTCTCGTTTCTACCACTGAGGTGTCCATCCCAGGCTAGCTGACCCACAAACTTATATGGGCTGCTGGACTTCTAGCAAGCCTTGTTTCCAGGTGAGGTAGGGACAGTCACCTGTGTACTGTGTGGAGGCCTCACCTGCAGGTGAGGTAGGGATAGTCACCTGTACTGTGTGGAGGCCTCACCTGTCTGTATGAGGCTGATGGACAGTAAGCTGAGGCAGGATTAGAAGGCGGGTTTCCGAAAGAGAGAGAGCCAGGCAGGGGGCTTCTTCACCACTGGAACACAGAGGACGTGGACACAAGAAGCTGAGGAGAGGAAGCCAGCCATGGAGTGGAACTCAGGTTAGTATAAACAGGATAGTAATTTAAGAGTTAGCCAGGAGCGAGCTAGCTTATGGCCTAGGCATTCATTAATAATATTAAGCCTTTGAGTTGTTATTTGGGAACTGGAGCACATGTGGAAAAGCCCGGGTTATAAGCTGAACCTTTCATCTCTTTGGGGTAGGAGACTGGAATGACAGATGTTTGCAATGCATGTGGACTTTGCATCATTTCTGGAGGCTGAATTCAGATGAAAGGCTTCCCTTTATTCACTGGACCATTTCCCTAGTCTGTGTTATTTTTTTTTTTTTTTAAATTGTTTTAAGGGCTGGAGAGATGTCTTGGTGATAAAAGGCACTGACTGCTCTTCTAGAGGTCCTGAGTTCAATTCCCAGCAACCACATGGTGGCTCACAACCATCTGTAATGGAGTCTCATGCCCTCTTTTGGTGTGTCTGAAGACAGCTACAGTGCACGCATATACATTAAATAAGTAAATAAATGAAGGGCAGTGGTGGCGTACGCCTTTAATCCCAGCACTTGGGAGGCAGAGGCAGGCGGATTTCTGAGTTTGAGGCCAGCCTGGTCTACAGAGTGAGTGCCAGGACAGCCAGGGCTATACAGAGAAACCCTGTCCTGAAAAACAACAACAACAACAAAAACAAAAACAAAACAAAAAAAAGGAAATAAATAAATCTTAAATGTTTTAAAATATTTTTTATTTTTATTTATTTATTTAATCTCAAGACAAGCTCTTCCCAAGATTGCCTGGCTCACCTTAAACTTAGATAATATTCCTATATCCAGCACTCCAGAGTGCTGAGATTACAACTGTCAGTCCTGGCTCTAATTTTTCTAAATCTGTAAAATACAGACATTCTTTACTTCAAATGCTAGAGCGATGGCTCAGTGGCTAAGAGCACCAGCCAGTCTTCCAGAGGACTTAGGTTTGATTCCCGGCACCGACAAGGCAGCTCACAACCATCTGTAACTCCAGTCCCACCGGATCTGATGCTGTCTCCCAGCCTCCCTAAGCACCAGGCTCGCATTAGGTGCACACACTTGCGAGCAGGGAAAACATCCATACGTATAAAATCAATAAATTAATTAAAATATTTATGGGGCTGGAGAGATGGCTTTACCATGATACGTGTTGCTTTTGCAGAGACCCCCAGATTGATTCCCAGCACCACATGGCGGTTCACAATCATCTAAAACTCCAGTCCCAGGGGACACAATGTCACGTTCAGACCTCTGAGGGCACCAGGCAGGCACACATTAGACTTACATATATGCAAGTAAAACACTTATACACATAAAATTAAGTGACTTAAACTTTGACTTCTGCAGGGTACAGTGGGTACACACCTTTTTTTTTTTTCCCTCAGAGAGTTTGCTTGACATGAAGCCAGGTACTGGCACCAAGACATGTTATTGTTTTAATTGTTTTAGTGTTAAGAGACCTGGAGAGAACAGAAAAACATGGAGTGGAAGGAAGGGTACCGTGACTTCACTTCTGAGCCTGTCAGCAATTAGATTACCAGGCACTAGCCTGGCATGGACTGGCGTGGACTGGCGTGGACTCACAGCTTCACTGGCCCTTGCCTGAATTAAGCGAAGAGCAGTGACCCTACCCAGGCCTACAATTGCAGCTGTCCATGGGTGGGACAGCAAGTTTTCCTCTCTGTCTCTGCACAAATGAACTGTCAGTCAAATGGTATGAGTCTTGGGATGAGGGGTAATCCTCAATGGTGGTGACTATAATTAAGAAGGCCCTAAATCTGATCATAAACACAGTTCACAGAAACAAAGTATATTAGTGGTTGTCTGGTGCGAAGGGATTTGGAGAGATGGGTGATAGATGGCTAGTGACTCTAAGAGAGGTGGGAAGAACCTTGTGAGGGATTGTGAAAAATATTCAAGAGATATGTTTCTTTCCTCTCTCTCTCTCTCTCTCTCTCTCTCTCTCTCTGTGTGTGTGTGTGTGTGTGTGTGTGTGTGTGTGTGTAGAGATTATATTTAAAATTTTTGGATGGAGGCTGGAGAGATGGTTCAGTGGTTAAGAGCACTGTCTGCTCTTCCAGAAGACATGGGCTCAATCACCACTTTAAATGGTGTTTTGCCTGCGTATCTATGCCTGTGTGAGGTTGTCGAATCCCCTGGAATGGAGTTACAAATGTTTGTGAGCTGCCATGTGGGTGCTGGGAATTGAATCTGGATCCTCTGGAAGAGCAGCCAGTGCTCTTAACCGCTGAGCCATCTCTCCAGCCCCTCCTCTCTAAGATTGAGAGCGCCGTTTTCCTACCCTGTATGTAGCTGGGGCACTGTGGCCACACACATCGTTGACCTCTAAGTCCATTTTGTAGCCAGCCAGGAGCATCCTTAGGATCTCTGGTGGAAAGAAAAAACTGGTTCCTGCGTGTCAGGCCAGCGCTCTGGAGGCGGACCTCGAGGATCTCGAGGATCTCGAGTTTGAAGCCAGACTGTGTTGCACAGAGATACTGTATTTTAAAAACAAACAAAGACCAAAAACCAGGAGGCAGAGGCAGACGGATCTCCGAGTTCGAGGTCAGTCTGGTCTACCGAGAGAGGACAGCCAGGACCACACAGAGAAACCCTGTCTCGGAAAAACAACAACAAAATAAATACATAAAGGAGGGAAGGAAGTGGCCAACAGGAACCACCAAATCGCATCCCAAAGAAAGAGGCAACGTGAAAACCGAATCACGTATCCACTTGCCAAGCACTGGAAACCGCAACTTGAACTGTAAATAAAACAGAAGCGAGAAAAGTACCGGGACACCGGTCTGTCGTTTCGGGATCCCGCAGGCTGCGGGCTGCTACCGTCCGCGCTGCGCACCCTGCTGACACTCCAGGTTTAGCAGCTAACCTTGCGGGGACCAGAAGGCTTGAACCGCGCAGGCGTCGCGAGGTGCGCCCAACCTTCAACCCCGCGCAAGCGCAAAGGGAGGACGCCCTCAAAACCTGACCGTTAGGGCGGCCGGAGTCCCAGTGCGCAGGCGCCGCTCTCGGCACCATGGCGGCCGCCTTGCTGCTGCTCCGCGCGCTCCGCCACAGCCCGGAGCCCGTGCCCCGACGGCAGTGGGGCTGGCTCTCAGGCAGGGGTCCAGGCCTCTCGTCCGGGGCTGGGAGCAGGCGGCCGTACGTGGTCCGCGGGACTCCGGTTGACCTGACTGCGGCTGGAGGCCACGCGCCTCAGGTAACCGGCTCGGAGCCCGGCGGCCGCGGCGGGTGTGGCGGGTCCGCGCGGACCGGATGTGCGCCTGCGCCTCCCTCTTCGGCGAGGTGCAGGAAGGAGGGCTGGTGTGGGCTCCGCGGGGCGAGAAGCAGCGTCTGCCTCGGGTGGTTCTTCTGTCCCTAGCGCGTGCAAGAGAGACGCCTTGTACCGTAGTCCCTGGCGGTTTAAAACTGAGTCCTGTTCACCAGTTTCTTTCCTTTTTTTTTTTTTCTCCTGTCTTTAAGGCAGGATTTCATGTGTAGTCAAAGCAGCTCTTGGACTCCTGATTCTTTTCCCCGCATCTTCGGAATAGCTGGGGTTGCAGGTGTGGGCCACCATACCTGGATGAATCCACTGGTTTCACGCCAGCGGAGCGTTACAGTTAGCGCAACTGGACCAGTTCCGTTAGGAAAGTCATTGTTGCTTTAGAACAGTAGGAAGCTTTTTGCATGAGCGGGAACCATGTAGCTACATAGGCAGTGCAGTTTGTGAAATTCTTTGAGCTCCACATGGGAAGGCTGTGTGTGCTACATGAAGGCCCCCCCATCTCAGCCCGATGAGGTTGTTTTGATGTTATCCTAAAACTTTTAAATGGTCATATTTCAGGGCAATGTAAATATTACAGGTAAATATGCACTTGGACTTTTTTTTTTTTTTTTAAAGCAGGGCAAAGTGGTGCTCACTTGCAATTTCAGTATTTACTGGTAGGATGAGACCGGGAAGTTTGTGAATTGGAGACTGAAACTGGTCTTGGTGTGATCCTCAGTCTGTGGTTGAAAGTTACTGGCTTTTCTTGTTTCTTTGTTTTGTTTTGATTTTGGCTGAGTACAGTGAAATTCATTGATGGAGTTGATTGACACATTCCCTTTGCCCCGCCCCTTCTTGAGAGGCAGGTGTAGGATGGAAACTGAAGAGGGGGAGATTCTCTGTATGTTCATGGGACACTGATGCCTCAGCTGTGGAGAGCCTCCCTCTTCTTGTGCTCTTGCTGGAATGGGTGGTCCAGGATTGTCATTCCCTGAAGGCCGTGTAGACCGTGAGATGCACCACCCTGTTGCTGTAGTCAGATTCGTTGCTCCAGTAAATGAATCTGACAGGCAAAGTCTCAGGAGACGAATGGATCTGCAGTGTAGCCCAGGATGCTGTAGGAGTGCTTCACCACCTTCTTGATCTACGATTGGCAGCTTTCTCCAGGTGGTAGGGCAGGCTGTGGGTGTGGCTGCCCATGCCAGTAAACTCCCTTCTTCTTTACCTCTGGAGTGACCTCACCCACAGCCTGGGCAATGCCAGTAGATGCAAAGATGATGTTCTGGGCAGCTCCATCGCCGTCATGCGGGTTTCCCTGAGAGGCCCTGTAGTAGTGATGGCATGGATATGAAAGTTGACATAAATGCCGTGGCCATCAGGGCTAAGCCACAGGAGGCGTTGGTAATCCTCTGAGGGAGCTGTACTTCTAGTACAGATATGGCAGCTTCAGGAGAGGGGTGAAGGTGTTGACCTTTCGCCTCCACCTGTCAGGGGGCCCCAGCTTTCTCCATGGTAGTGAAGCTATGGTGGCCTTCACAGTATATTCAGCACCAGAGTGACCCCATTTGATGTGGCTGGGAATGTTGTTCTGAGAAGGTACAGATAGCCTTCCAGTGATAACAGTTCTTAGCCTTCACCATATCAGGAAGCAGAACATGCCAACTTGGATTGTTGATCTTAACGTTTAGAGGTTGGCCTGCCGGTGGTGCACGCCTTTAATCCCAGCACTTGGGAGGCAGAGGCAGGCGGATTTCTGAGTTCGAGGCCAGCCTGGTCTACAGAGTGAGTTCCAGGACAGCCAGGGCTACACAGAGAAACCCTGTCTCGGAAAACAAACAAACAAACAAACAAAACCATTTAGAGGTTGGTGGGTCATGATCGTGAACATCATCAATCCCAGCACTCAGGAGCAGAGGCAGGTAGGCCTCTGAGTTCAAGGCCAGCTTGATTTACATATAAAGTTCCATGGAAGGCTAGCCAGGGCTATGTAATAAGAGCCTGTCTTATGGGGGTTGGGGGGATATAAAAGGCTAAGCCAATTGGAGCACACCTGTAATGCTAATAATACTGGGGAGGTAGAGGTGGGAGGTCAGGATTCCAATGCCATTCTCTGTCACATGGTAAAGTCGGGCCAGCCTGGACCCTCTGAAGCAGTCACAAATGACAAAACCAAAAAAGAAACAAGCTCTCTGTTGGTGGCACATGTTTGTAATCTCAGCACTTGGAGGCTGATGCAGGAGGATCACTGAGTTTGAGGCTAGACCCTGTCTCATAAAGAGACAAAGGGAAAAGTAAATAAGCACTTAACATGAGTTAATGTGTATAGTTGAAGATGACATCATGCTCCTGCATCCACCTCCCAAGGGCTGGGATCACAGGCGTGTGCCACTGTCCCCAGTTTTAAGGGGCTGCTGGGGGTCAGACCCATAGCTTTCTGCATGTTAGGCAAGGACTTTCCAGCAGATCCATGTCTCCAGACCTGGGTTGTTTTGGTGTGTGGTCTTAGTGTTACCTCAGTCTTTTTCTTTTTTTTTTTTTTTCTTTTTTTTTACAGAGCTTGCTATTGCGAATACTGACCCCTAGCTTTGAAGGTAGTAGCGGATTGTTACTGAAACAGCATATAGTTCCAAATGCAATCAGACTGTGGCAGCTTTCAGGTTTGTATGTATGCATTGCATGTTCCATTACTGAGGGACTCAGGTTTTACTGAAGTCCTACAAGAGCATAGTGGAAGAGGACCATGATCTTATATGCCTGTAATCCCAGCAGGAAAACAGGGGGCTGCCAGTTGGAGGCCAGCCAGAACTAGCTAGTGAAACGCTGCTTCCCCCTTCACACACACCCCCCAAAAAAATACCCAAAAGATTTTGGGTTGCCTGAGAGCACAGCACTTGCTGCCGTGAGCAGCTCTTGCTGTGATGTTCAGTAGAGCAGCCTGGGAGTAGAAGGCAGCGCTGTGTGGCCTAGGTGTGCAGCAGAATCTGCCAGCTGCCATCTCAGTCTGTGTGCACGCACTGAAGTCTAAGAGTGGAGGCTCCTTGACAGGTGACAAGTCACCATTAGGAGAATGTCATTAGTTTGACACTGACCAGAAGACTAGGAACAGCCACTAAAAGTACCCTTGATTCTTTGAAAAAATAAAACAAAACACCTGAACTTTTGACTCTCTTCGGTCCTGAGGTTACAGGTACGTGCCACTATGTCCAGTGTTACATGAAGCTAGGGACTGAACTCAGGACTTTGTGGCACGCAAGTACTCTAACCACTAAGCTCTGTTTGGTTTTTTGTGTTGTGGGCCCTGCTAGACCTGGGATAAATCTGAAGTGAAGTATACAGGTGGGGCTCTGAGCACTTTGATGATCCTGCCTGTCCCTTCCCAGCGGGAGGACATAGGACTCCACTCTTCACCTGGGCTTTGCAGTTTGGTATTGCTGTGGTTTGTTTGGTTTTATTTTGTCTTCTTGAGACAAGGTATTAATTTGCAGTTCAGACTGGCCTTGAACTTAGAACCCTCCTGTCTTCACCTTCCAAGGGTTGGGTTTACAGGTCTGTGCTACCAGGCCTCCACTTCTTTTTACTCACTTTAAGTGTTTTGTTTCTCTCCCTCTCACCCCTTTCCCCCCCCCCCTTTGTGTGTGTGTGTGTGTGTGTGTGTGTGTGTGTGCGCGTGCACATGCAGAGTGCAGGGATACTCCCTGTGGTTCTAGGAATTAAATTCAGGCTTTGCCTCTTGAACCATCTTATTAACCCTCATTTACAAAATTTAAGTAGTGTGGATTAGTGAGATGGCTCCGCAGTTAAGAGCTACTTTTCCAGAGGAGCCAGGTTTGGTTCCCAGAACCTACATGGCAGCTCACAACCCTCTGTAATGCCTATTCCAGATCCAACCCCCTTTTCTGGCCTTCACAAGCACTGCACATATCGTTTACAGACGTATGTGCAAAACACCCATAAAAATGACTTCATCTTAAAAAGTAAAATCAAACATTAGGTTGTGTTTCCTTGTTCTCGTTGCTGTTGTTCTTTCTGGATTGCCTTTAAAAACAAACAGACAAACAAGTTGTTTGTTATGAGACAGGGTTTCTCTGTTTAACACTGGCTGTTCTGGAACTCACTCTGTAGACCAGGCTGGCCTCAAACTCAGGTCTTGCCTCTACCTCCCAAATGCTGGGATTAAAATTCTACAGACCCAGCCGGGCCGTGATGGCGCACGCAGAGGCACTCTGTAGACCAGGCTGGCCTTAAATTCACAGAGATCCGCCTACCTCTACCTCCCAAGTGGTAAAGGCATACACTACCACACCTGGCTAAAACTAATTTTTTTCTTTAAAAAACAGGCTTGATGTCATGGTGATTTTTCTCTTTGATCTGTTGAGACTTTAGACAAGCCCCTTTCCTGGTGTGTGTTCTGCCAGCCTGTTCTTGGCAATGGCAAGTGGGGTGTTGCTGTTACCACAGGTGCCAACAGTATTGTGTCATTTATCTGTTTAAATTCACTTAAAGCAGATTTAAATCATTCTCTTATTAAGAGACTCAAAATATTTTTAAACTTACGTCTGTAGCTTTTTGGGGGTGTGTTTTTAGGGGTTAAGCCCAGCATGTGTTCTACCACTGAACTATATCTTGTAATTTTTTTTTTTTTTATTCTTTCACATAAGCTAGTTAAACAGTTAATTTTTTGTTTGTTTTTGTTTCCTTTTTGGAGATAGTCTCATGTAGCTCAAGCTTGAGTACAACATATTTTGTAGGCCAGGTGGCCTTGAATTCAAGCCTAACCCTCTGCTTCAGCCCTTAAAGTGCTCCTGTCACAGGCGTGGGCCACTATACCTGGCCAGCCAGTTGATTGTTTTACTTTAAAACATTTTCTAGGTTTACTTAGTTTACATGTATAAGTGTTTTGCCTCCATGTTTGTGTGTGTACCACGTGTGTGCCTGCTCCCTGAAGAGAGTGTTGAATCCCCTGGAACTGAAGTTATGGATGCAAAAGTGTAACCACTTATGTGGGTGTTGGGAACTGAACCCCAGGTCTTCTGCAAAAGCAACAAGTGCTCCTAATTCCTGAGCCATCTCTCCAGCCCCATTTTACTTTTTTAAAAAAGATTTAAAACATTTCTCTCTCTCTCTCTCTCTCTCTCTCTCTCTCTCTCTCTCTCTCTCTCTCTGTGTGTGTGTGTGTGTGTGTGTGTGTGTGTGTATTTGTATCCAGGTTCCCACAGAGGCCCGAAGAAGGTGTTAGATTTTTTTTTGAAGCTAGAGTTACAGGTGGCTGTGATCTGCCAAACTTAGTGTCCTCTTGCAAGAGAAGTGTGTTCCAGTCATGAGCTATTCAGTTTGAATAGCAAAGACACTTGTCTCTGTGCATCAATAAGTACCCATTATTCTGCCATTAGCAGACAGTGTAAGAGTGTCAGTGCACAGAGGGAGATGCTGTAATATCTCAGATGCAGCGACTCAGAGCAGAGTATTGAGTTTCTGTTGTGAAGTTAATTGTGGACATGCTGCTTTCTTGTGTGGGACCATAGCTTCAAACTTGATTTTTTTTCTTATTTATTACAGGTAGTACTTTCTATTTTAACACCTCAAGGATGAAGCAGAAGAATAAAGACCATGATAAACCCAAAAGCAAGGCCCCCGAAGATGATGAAGGTATGTGTGCCTCGTGCTCCAACATGCCTGTCCCTCTTGTGTCTCCTCTTAGCAGGGTGATGCTTATTGAGAAAGGCACAGTCGATCGCTTATCCCGGGGTGAACTGCCCTGCTTTTGTGATTGCTGAGGCCTTTGTTGTGTTTCAGAGATGCCTGTGCAGACTCCTGGGTCATCTGTCACAGTCAGGCATGTCTGAAGGCAGACAGAGTTTCTGTGACTCTGAACTGAAAGGATAAATCTTAGCTCTACCCTGCATCCTGGGAGTGGGGGCCTTGGTGAGCCCAGCCTCACACACACCGGTCAGTGTTATTCCATGTTCCCAGGTGTGTGATGTGAGCTGGGAGATCTGTGATGAGAGGACAGTGAGCAGAGCAGGTCTGCAGGGGAGGACCACCACCATTCACAGCTAACACTGCCTGGTCCTAGGTCACAGCCTTGAGTGCAGAATCTAAGTCCTCTCACCTTAGGTCTCACCTTTCTGGAATTACGACTCAATCCTAGAGTGTAATGCATGTAGAGAACAAAGTTTGAACTAAATTGCTGGGATTTCTTAAGAAACTGATTTTGGGTTTGGTTTTTGCTTTGCTTTGCTTTGTTGTTTGTTTGTTTGTTTGTTTGGTTTTGGTTTTGGTTTTGTATTGTTTTTTTTTCTTTTTGTAGCCCTGGCTGTCCTGGAACTCTCTGAAGATCAGGCTAGCCTCAAACTTAGATCAATCCTGCCTCTGCATCCTGAATGGTAGAATTAAGGCATGCACCTCCACCTTTGGCAGAATGAGGTTTTACGCAGTATTGGGGATGGAGTTTGACAAGCACTGTAACCACTGTCTATACACAGCCAGCTTCACATAGCCTTTAGCATCCGAGGGACTCAGGCTGGGCTTCCTGCCTCAAGGCAGTCTTCCTGTCGTCTTTTTTTTTTTTTTTTTTTTTTTTTTTTTTTTTTGGTTTTTTGAGACAGGGTTTCTCTGTGTAGCCTTGGCTGTCCTGGAACTCACTCTGTAGACCAGGCTGGCCTTGAACTCAGAAATCCACCTGCCTCTGCCTCCCAAGTGCTGGGATTAAAGGCCTGCGCCACCACTGCCTGGCTTTCTTTCTTTTTTTTTAAAGATTTGTTTTAGTTTTATTTTTAAAAGATTTACTTATTTTATGTATATGAGTGTTCTGCTTGCATGTACACCTGCACACATCAGATCCCATTCCAGATGTTTGTGAGCCACCATGTAGTTGCTGGGAATTGAACTCAGGACCTCTGGAAGAACAGTCAGTGCTCTTAACAGCTGAGCCATCTTTCCAGCCCAAAGTATTTTTGGTCAGTCTTTCCTTTTCCCCAATTCTTCCCAGATCCACCCTCCTACCTATCCAACTTCATGTTCTTTCTCTCTCTCTCTTAAAACAAAGCAAAAATATAGTCTGTTGTGGGTTGGCTAACTCTTCCCAGGTATTGGTCCAGCCCTGGAGTATAGCTCATATACCCAGTATCACATTCCTTGTAGAAGACTGCGTCCCCCTGTGTAGCAGCTGTGGATTGCAGATAGGTTCCTGACTAGAAGTGGAAATTTGTGCTCACTTCTCTTTCACTCAGACTGTTTTTGTTTTGCTCGTTGTTGTTTTAGACAAGATGTTACTGTGAATCCCTGCCTGGCCTGGTGTTCGCTGTGCAGTCCCAGTGGCTTCACACTTGTCGCAGTGTTTTAATCTCAGCCTCCTGAGTGCTGAGATTACAAAGCATTCTATTCCGTATGGTTCTCTGTTTGGAAGTACTGTCTCCAAAGATGAAGATAACTGAAGTGATGACTCGATTAGAGGTTATTAGGGGTTAGGAGTTGGCGTAAAGGGTGGCATGAGGGACCTTCATGAGGAGGCAATGGTAGTAGCTCCTCATTCTCCTCATGTTGAGCATGTGAACGTGGTCCATAGTAGAATCCACACAACTGTGTTCACGACAGTAACTAAGAAAGGTCAGTGTCCACCTGGCTGTGATTGTTTTAATTTTCTAAGGTGTTGCTACTGGAAGCAACCAGGCAAAGTGGTCAAGGGGTCCATAATAAACATCATAAAATATGTTATTCTTTTTGTTGTTGTTGTTTTCGCGAGAGACAGGGTTTCTCTGTATAGCCCTGGTGTCCTGGAACTCACTCTGTAGACCAGGATGGCCTTGAACTCAGAAATCTGCCTGCCTCTGCCTCCCAAGTGCTGGGATTAAAGACGTGCGCCACGACTGCCCAGCAAAATGTGTTATTCTTTATAGTTCTTTATAGTTATCTAAATTTATGGAGTCTTTAATTTAACTAGAAAGTAAACTTTTAATGAAATTTTCAGGCAGGAGTTGGAGAGATAAGAATACTTAATGCTTTTGCAGAGGATCCTGGTCATTTCCTAGGACCCACATGGTATCTCCTAACCATCTGTAACTCCAGGTCTAGGATTTCTGGAGTTCTGATATCCTCTTGGCCTTCTTGGGCTTCTGCATGCATGCGGTGCACATGAATTCACATAGGCGTGTGTGTACACACACACACACACACACACATCCATAAATACAATATATAAATACATTTAAATTTTCTCAGTCTCTTGAGAATGCCTCCATTGCTTCTGTGAAGTGAGGCTTGTCCCTACTGTCCAGGTCACTCTCCGGTCATCAGTAGTTATGATGAACGGTGTGAGTGTAAAACTATTCACAGTGCTCACAACAGGAAGGATTCCTGAGCCAGAAGGATTTCTGGTGACCGTTCACTTGAGTGCAACAATGGCATTTGGTCTCTATGTGCCTGGTCCAGTGGCCTGTTCAGCAGTTGCCATTTCCCCAATTCCTGAACAAGAATTTTGGTGACAAAGCTTGCTTTTAGTCTGTGTCATGTGATAGCTTTGTGGAGGTTCATGGCGTAAGCTCTTTAGAGAAAATCTGACATCAGATTCTCAGGCAGAAAAAGACTCCGCTGTGACCCCTGACTTTCCAAGCTGGCACATTATTAAGCCAAAAGATGTGCAAGAAATACGTAGGAAGTATTTGGGGGCTGGAGGTGTGACTCGGTAGTGTCTGGTGCTCTTGCGGAGGACATGAGTTCAGTTCCAACACAAACTGCCTGAAATTCCAGGTCCAGGGATCCATCACTCTCTAGCCTGGTCTTAAACTCACTGTGTAACCAAGAGATCTTTAACTGGTGATTTTCTTCCCACCACTTCCCAATTACTGACATTACAGGAATGTGTTACTGTTGTATGTTTCATCTTTAATTATTGTGTGTAGGTGTTGTGTCTGCATGTATGTTGGTGCACCATATGCATGCAGTGCCAGCAGCGGACGTGGACCTGGAACTGGAGTAACATGGTTGTGAGCTGCCACGTGGTGCTGAGCCCTTGGGAGGGCACCCAGTGCTGGGAACCATTGAACCGTGTCTCTAGCCCTGTGTGCTAAGTTTTAGTGTATTTATTTCTTTGTCTATAACGGGGGAGGGGCATGCAATGCACAGTGTGCTTGTGGAAGTTGGAAACCAGCTTACGGGAGCTGGTTCTGTCCATCCACCTGTGAGTCCAGAGCATGAGGCTTTGCAGCAAATGCCCATACTTGCTGAACTGTCTTGCCAACCTGGGAGTGGCGTGTGTGTGTGCGTGTGCGTGTGCGTGTGCGTGTGCATGCGTGTGAGCGCGCATGTGGAGCATGTGTGATTGTGAGTTTTGGTTTTTGGTTTGTTTTTAGAGACAAACTCTCACTGTGTAGCTCTTGTTGGCTAGAACACACACAGATCCATCTGTCTCTTCCTCCCACGTGTTGATATTCACACCCTGTGTTTGCAGCTGCTGATAGAGCACAGGGGTTTGGATCACTTTGCCTCTGCCTCCCAAGTGCTGGGATTACAGGCCTAAACCACTGCCCTTGATATCAACTTAGTTTTAAATATTGCTCATTTCAATAAATAAGTTTGGGTAGAGGGAGAATTGGGCTCCTCAGTGGATGAGGGAAGATGTTAGCTTTGGGGCAGTAGGAGCAAGTACTGGCTGTGCCGATAGCCTCCGTATGCTGCCGATGTTGTTGGCATGTAGATCCCAGTGTGCACCTCAGTGCCTGTGCCTACAACTTCTCTGGACTTGGAGTGGACAGCCTTCTTTACAAGGCAACAGCATGGTGTTCCTAGGAAGACTTTGACTTTAAAAGTTACTGCATGCCACTACTTCCTCGGAAGTGACTTCAGGGAATAAAGTCCCAGTGCCTGCAGGCAGCATGTGGGCAGCATTTGTCAAGTGTGTGTCTCCTTTGGGAGTGGAGTGAAATAGGGTCTTTCTGTGTAGTGCTGGCTGTCCTGGAGCTCTCTATGTAGACCAGAATAGAGACCCTCCTGCCTCTGTCTCCAAGTGCTGGGATTAAAGGTGTGCACCACCATGCAAGGGCTAGGGTAACTTGAAAAAAAACCTCAGTATTCATTAGGACACAGACCCTTCCCTCCAGTTGTGAGCGAGCATTCCTAAGGAGAGAGACAAAAGTGAGAGCCTACCCCGTGAGAATGTGCCTGGGCTGACCCTTGATGTGCCTTATCTTCCCTGTGTTCCCCTCAGAAGAGAAGAGACGAAAAGAGCGGGAAGACCAGATGTATCGGGAGAGGCTGCGCACCTTGTTCATCATCGCGGTTGCCATGAGCCTGCTGAACTCCCTCAGTTCAAGTGGGGGCAGTATTTCCTGGGCTGACTTTGTCAACGAGATGCTGGCTAAAGGCGAGGTGCAGCGTGTGCAGGTGGTGCCCGAGAGTGATGTGGTGGAAGTCTATCTGCATCCCGGAGCTGTGGTGTTTGGGCGGCCTGTGAGTCGGTTTGAATACATTGGAATTGGAGAAACTGGGAGAATTGGGAATGTCTCCTTTTCAATCAGTCCTTGGGCTTGTCTGGTTGTCTTGAACAAGATGTATACAGAGTAGGGCTTGCTGCAGGGTTTGGGCAGTGTCTGTTAAGTTGGACCTTAAGGAAGGTAGCCAGAGGAATGTTTGACAGGAAAGACAGCTCAGATGGCAGCTCAGAGTGGAAGAGGTGAAAATAAGGGAGAATTGATTCCAAACAGTATGTGCCTGATGTGAGTGGAATGAGACCACCTACCTCCCTGAAGTGGTGCTGGACTAATGTGGGTATGTGCAGGGCTGGCTGGAAAGTCAGAAGGGCAAGCTTTGTCAGCTCACAAAGACTGGGAGAGCTGAAGTGGCAAGGAGTTACTGTAAGCAGCTTGAGACGTAGCTCTAAGGGAATGGTTGGCAGGGATGGATGCAAAGTAGATGATGAGCCGTCAGTCTGAGACAGTCAGAGACCTGTCTGCCCTTTGAGGGCTATGAGGGGCACGCACGCACGCACGCATGTTGGTGAGGGGCTAGAACGCAGAGAGAACAATGAGGGATTGTGGTCATAGCAGGTGTGAAACCTGGAGGAATATGGAATAGGGGAAGGATTCAGATAGTCAGGAAGCTTGGTGTTAGAGAGCAGGGAAATGCCCCACCCCCAGGGTGAGAGTGGTCAGTCAAAGCTCTGGAGATTGGGCTCAGAGGACAGCCAAGGTGAAGGTGAGACTCACTGTACTCTATTTCTGTTCTTAGGGTGTTCCTCTTACGTCTCCCCCGAGTGCTGTAACCATTACTAAGTCCTGAAAACTCGCTGGCAAAGATACTGTCTTGAGTACAATAAAAGATGGAATTTTTGTCCATCTTTCCTGGTTATTTCTGTGTGAGCCTTGAAACTATTTAGAGTATAGGATTCATTAGGACTCTTGTTTTTGTTTTTTAAAGCTAGAGCCTTAAATTTATGTATCTCTGGCTGGCCTGGACCTTTCTATATAGACTAGGCTGTCTCTGCCTTCCAGGTCCTGGCATTAAAGGTGTGTGCTGTTGCACTTCACCAGTGGACCCTGAGTTTTTGTTTTTATCTCCTCCTGTTTTATTTGAGGTTGGGTGACAGTAGAGTGTACTGAGAGGCCCCCTGCTCTGTGTGCCCCACGCAGCCACACCACACTGCAGGCACTCTGTGTACCCCACGCAGCCACACCACACCACAGGCCCTCTGTGTGTTCCACGCAGCCACACCACACTGCAGGCACTCTGTGTACCCCACGCAGCCACACCACACCGCAGGCACTCTGTGTGTTCCACGCAGCCACACCACACCGCAGGCACTCTGTGTACCCCACGCAGCCACACCACACCGCAGGCACTCTGTGTGTTCCATGCAGCCACACCACACCGCAGGCACTCTGTGTACCCCACGCAGCCACACCACACCGCAGGCACTCTGTGTGCCCCACGCAGCCACACCACACCGCAGGCACAGGCTCTAGTTGCTTTCTCTACTGACTGAAATGAGCCTATTCTTCCAGCATAGTGTATTTTCTTTCAGCAGACCTGTTCTGTACCCAAAAAGACAACTTGCAATTCTTCTTACCTGCAGGTGGGTGGTGGGAATGTCATCTGGCCTAGCAAGTTCTGTTAGATCAGCTCTGTGCTGATAATTTATAAGAACTGGGGACATGGGATCAACACACACAGTCAAACAAAAGCTAAATCCATCTAACCACAAAGATGAAGGAACAGCACAAGAAGCACCTCTTCCAAGGTTTAGCAAAGGTGCAGAGTGCTCTGCTTTGCTGAGGTGCCTGGATGAGGCAGGTCCAGGAGACCAACCAGAGCACTGCGGGTAATGTAGTGGTTGAATAAAGACGCTTTGTTCTTGAGTCTGGCATAGTTAGGAGGATCATTTCAACCCTTTCCCTTGTCCGTCTCTGTGGGTGTTAGAATGGCTTGATGCAGTGGAAAAGCCCAGGTCAAACATCAAGGATCAGTAAAGTTACCCTGAAAGTCTGACTGCTCAGTGCTTACTCAGTGGGCCGAGGGAGGAAGTGCAGATGGTGACTGAGAGACTTACCTGCCTCCTTGCTGGCACCTGCACCGATGTCCCCTGAGCCATGACACTGTGAAGACTTCTCTGCAGCTGTTGGGCTGGTACCCATCATCAGGGGTTGGTTCAAGTTAAGTCCGGAAGTGCATTAGAACTTGAGCTCTCAGCATGGAAATGGCAGAGTGGTTCATTCAGGAGGATTTTGAATTCAAGGCCAGCCTGGGTCACTCCACAAGAGTACTGTCTCACAAAACAAAAACAGAAATAGTGAAACCTGAGACTGGTGACCCAGATTAGCCATGGGAATGATTGTGACTTCCGCAGGTGCCTGTCCCTGCCGGGAATCCCATGTGGCAGGGCAAAGGTTTACTAGATACAAAGCGTTTCCGTCAGAAAAGATATCTCCTGAGATTGTCACTCGAGGCTTCACTTGCTGACACTAGAACTTGTTAGGCATGGAAGTCCTCTACCATGTCTCCTCTTTGGACCACTCTTGTCATGTAGAGTGCCAGCACTGAGTGCTGACTGTGCACCCTCTCTCTGCCCACTCTCCTTTTGGTCCTCAGCGGCTGGCCTTGATGTACCGGATGCAGGTTGCAAACATCGACAAATTTGAAGAGAAGCTTCGAGCAGCTGAAGATGAGCTAAACATTGAGAGCAAGGACAGGATTCCCGTGTCCTACAAGCGGACAGGATTCTTTGGAAAGTACGTTAGTTGTTTGGTGGCCCTAACCTAACCCAGCTTGACTGCAGTGTGAGACACACTGAACAGATCAGGTCTTGAGCTGTCCTTGCTGATGGTTGACTGGGTCCCCAGGGAAGGTTCCAGGAATGTGAGGGGTGGATGTGCAGGCACTGGGATGTCGCTGTCCTTAGCTGTCTGTGGGAGTTCTTAATCAAACACACTGAGGTTGCTGTTTTCTATGGAGGCAACAGAACAGAAGGGATAGAAAGGCCGACAGTAAATAGGAATTCTTTCCGAGGCATCTAAGCACACTTTGGGATATAGTGAGAGTCCATGAAACTATAGGCATTGCTCGGCAACAAGGATGAAAGCCAGTGTCTAAAGAGAAGTTCACTGTGGGCTTGTGACCTGAGATGTGGCAAGCCAGGACCTAGCAAGTATTCCTTTTAGAATGACTTCCTCTAACCTGCACAGCCCAGATGCTGAAAGCCCCCCACCTAGAGACTGACTGGTTTGTTGTTAAGTGACAGGCAGATGACAGGGAGGTACAGGGCAGGGCACAGTGTCAGGGCACGGTGCTACTCTTCTTCCTTCTCATGTTGAAAGCCTAATCATAGAACTTAGGTTCTGTCAAGTCTTCTTTTGGTTTTGCTTTACTAATTGAAATGGCAGAATGTGATCTGTTAAGCCATAGAAGAGCCTGCTTTTGTTGGGCATTGCCACGTAGCAGAGTAGACAAGCCTTTGTACATTCAGTCCAAACACTTACGAACCTGTGTGGAAGAGGAATGTCATCACAGTGGGACAGGGAGACATGTCTGCATAACTTTTGCTTTCTGCTTTGGCCTCAGACTCGGAGGTCCTGGCAGCTAGGACTCTTATCCATCAGTTACCTGACAATGACTTCAACCCCATAACTGCCTTTCCTTCTTACCCAGTGCCCTCTACGCCCTGGGGATGACAGCAGTGGGCTTGGCCATCCTGTGGTATATTTTCAGACTGGCTGGGATGACCGGAAGGGAAGGCGGATTCAGTGCTTTTGTAAGTTGTGCTGCTGGATATTGGTGTGTAGGAGCTTGAGTCTGTGGGAAAGTCCCCAGACTGGCCTCAGACTCAGCTCCTCCTATGTCTGCCTCCAGAGTGCTGAGATTGAAGGTGTGTGCCACTTCCAACTGGTGAAAATGAGCTTTTTACAGTGGCTAGATAGAAGCCGTGATCAATAGCCCGTCCGTCTCTCCTGCTTGGCTGACTGCAGAGTGGAATAACCAGTGTTACTGACAAACATTTTCTGACTGGGGGCCACTGAGCCCACTCTGCATGGGGAACTGTGTTCTCTGTGTTGCTGATCAGCTGGGAGTAGTGCTTTTTTTTTTTTCTCCCTCTCTCCCTAGTTTCTCTTATTAGCCAATAAGAGAAACATTAAAAGTAGCTTAAAGAATAGCCACAACATGGGAAACCCCCCTTCTCCCTTGGGCTATACCTCAGAAAGTGTATTTTAATCCCATGGCTTCTTCATCCCTCAGGCTTAGGCTGAGGGATAGGAAGCTCCTTTTCTGCCCTGGGAGTGGTGCTCGGCTTTCACAGAGAGTGCAAGCATAATTCTTTCTCCTTAGATAAAGAATACTTTTTCTTCTTGGGTAGTGTTGGTAATTAACCCCGGAGCCTTATACATGCTAGGTGGATGCTCCACCATTGGGCTGTGCTCCTTACTCCAGGGAGAGGTTTGTGGTTGTTTTCTTTCCTTCTTTCCTTTCCCTCCTTTCTTTCTGTCTGTCTGTCTGTCTTTTTTTTTCTTTAAAAAAAAAAAAAAAAAAAAAAAAAGCCAGGCAGTGGTAGAGTATGCCTTTAATCCTAGCACTTGGGAGGCAGAGGCAGGTGGATTTCTGAGTTCGAGGTCAGCCTGGTCTACAGAGTGAGTTCCAGGACAGCCAGGACTACACAGAGAAACCCTGTCTTGAAAAAACAACAACAAAAAACAACAACAACAACAAAATCCAAACAAACAAAAAACAAGAAAAGAAAAAGACAGAATTTCATTATGCAGCCCTGGCTGGCCTGGAACTCTGTGTAGACCAGGCTGACATGGAACTAATAGAAGTCTGCTTGTCTCTACCCTGAGTGCTAGGATTAAAGGCATGAGCCACCATGCCCAAAGAGAGTTGTTTATTTTTATTCATTTATCTTTTTAAAGGTTAGTTTATGTGTGTGAGTGTTTTGCTTGCATGTATGGGCACCCCTTGCATGCAGTACCCACCCCACGGAGGCCAGAAGAGAATATCAAATCTCCTGGCATTCATCCGGAAGACAAACTTCTATAAGAAAACTGTCTGTATATGGGTGCTAATATTTGCCCTAGTCTTCTGTAAGAATACCAAGTGCCCTTAACCACTGAAACATCTCTCCAGCTCTAATTTTATAAAAGATAAATTATTACACAACTTTCCTCCTAATATAAACAAACCAAAGGAAAGATTTCCCCGTGTGTGTTTGAAGTGGTCTGTGTTCTGCACCATAACTGCGGGAGTAGGCTTTTAGGCCAGCCCTCCTGGGCTGTGGGAGGAAGCAGTTCCACCCAGGACGGATGTAGAGGTCTGTGTCAGGTCAGGCAGACGCTGCTGCTTCTGCTTTGCTAGGAATGCAGAGCTCTGTTCCCTGACTCTCTCTGCACAGAGTCAGCTTAGGATGGCACGTTTCACTATCGTGGACGGGAAAACAGGGAAAGGAGTCAGCTTCCAAGATGTGGCAGGAATGCATGAAGCCAAGCTGGAAGTCCGAGAGTTTGTGGATTATCTGAAGGTGAGTGAGACTTGTGTGTCCAGCCAGTGAGAGGTGTGAGTGGTGGTGACATGTCTTCTCTCCAGGAAGGAAGGCTGTGGTGAGCAGACACTTTGACTTTGAGACTGGAGTTCCATGGGTGGGACGAAATGGGTTAAGGGTGGCTTTCTCATTTCATGGGTACTGTGAGTGTGTCTGTACCTGGTAAGCCAACAGTGCCCTACACAGTTGTCCATCAGAAGAGCAGAGTGCGATGGTGCACTTCAGCTGCGCTATCTTTTCTGGGGCTGTGCCATATGAAGCTCTGCTGTTTCTGGACGCACTGAAACTATAGCTGGTTCATGACTGTCATAGGCTGCTCTTCGTGTGAGTCACTGGCACACTCTCTGTTAAATGCTGAGAACCCAGCGTTGCGTTCTCTTCCTGCCTAGAGCCCAGAGCGTTTCCTTCAACTCGGTGCCAAGGTTCCAAAGGGGGCCCTGTTGCTGGGGCCCCCTGGATGTGGGAAGACGCTGTTGGCCAAGGCAGTAGCCACGGAGGCTCAGGTGCCCTTTTTAGCAATGGCTGGCCCAGAGTTTGTGGAGGTCATTGGAGGTAGGTATGGGCTGAAAGTGTGGGCAGGTTCATTGACCTAGTGCCTGGGATGCTGTCCATATAACCCTCCCCACATGAGGAGCTGAGTGGAGCAGAAAAGGACAAACACTGCCCACGTTAAAATGAACTTTGGTCCAAGCAGGGTGGTGGTGATACACGCCTTTAACCCAGCACTTGGTAAACAGAAGCAAGCATATCTCTGAATTCAGGGCCAGTGTGGTCCATAGAATGAGTTCCAGGACAGCCAGGGCTACACTTTTAAGAGAAAACTATCTTAAACCACAACTTCAGCTTTGATCCACATCAGCTTGGTTGTTATGTGTCTTGATTCCATTTTCACTTGTGGCTTGGGAGGCCAGGATGGCAAGATGCTGGTTACTTCTGCATCTGCAGAGAGTAGCCACTTAGACATAGGCAACTTTAGTGGAAGATTTTGCCTGACTGTGACCCAAAAATAGGATTTGATTTCCTCTATCTGTCTGTGTTGACACTGTGTTCCCTCAGGCCTGGGAGCTGCCCGAGTGCGCAGCCTCTTCAAGGAAGCCCGAGCCAGGGCCCCGTGCATCGTCTACATTGATGAGATCGATGCTGTGGGAAAGAAGCGGTCCACCTCCATGTCTGGGTTCTCCAACACAGAAGAGGAGCAGACCCTCAACCAGCTCCTAGTTGAGATGGACGGTCAGTGCTCAGTGTGCTCCACCATAAACTGCACACCAGGAGGAGACTCTGAATGTGTCAGTGATAAATAGCTTTAGAGCAGCTTTAGGGCCACAGCTTCTGTTCTGGCTCCTGGGTATCACTGGTAGAGGAATTAGTTTTCTTCAGTCTCTATTGTGTATTGCTGTCCACTCCTGCCCTGCTGAGGGCATGACACAAAGGACATTGTAGGTGTTAACATCTAATAGCAAGTCAGCTCAGAGATTATCCATCAATGAGCTGCTTTTAAGAAAGTCTGCTTAGCCTGATGGCAGTGGTGCTATACGCCTCTAAGCCCAGCACTTGGGAGGCAGAGGCAGACAAATCTGAGTTCGAGGCCAGCCTGGTCTACTCCAGAATGAGTTCCAGGACAGCCAGGGCTACAAACAAACACAGAGAAACAAAATAAAATAAAACAAAACACATCAGCCTTGGGAGCTGGAGAGAGGGCTCAGTGGTTAAGAGTACTTGTTGCTCTCGCAGAGGACCTGGGTTTGGTCTCCAGCATCCACATAACGGCTCACAAGCATCCATAACTCCAGTTTGTGGCGTCCAGCGCCCTTCTGACCAGTGGATATCAGCCACACAGATGGTACACATAACATCACTGCAGGCAAAGCATCATACACATAAAGTGAGTCAATGCAAAGGAAAGGCAGCTTCTCTTTCTCTCTTCTACTGGGGATTGAATCCAAGGCTTCACACATGTTCCCAGTGTCTTCATCCGCAGTGAATTCAGCAGTCAGGGTTGCTCAGAGGGACGCTGGGGCTGTGAGTGGGGACAGCTGGCAGGGAGGCCTCCAGGCTCGAATCCCTCAGTTTCTCTGTGTGTGTCTCTCTGCCCTGGGAGGAGAGCATTGAGCACAGGGTTGAGATTCTTGTATTACAGGAGGTGCCAGTGTATGGTGCTGTGAAGGAGACTTCGGGACTGACCTCAGTGCTGTGGCTTTTCTTTGTAATGGAGAAGCTCAATGAGGGAGATGAGATGTGGACTTTATTTTGAGCTGTTTCTAGAAGACTCATTCTTTAAAAGAGTTTTTGAAAATTACATTGATATAGTTGATTTGTGTGTGTGAAAAAGGAGTACATGCCGTGGTGGGCATATAGTCAGAAGACAACTGTTAATGAGTTGGGTCTCTCCTTTTATTTATGGGTCTTGGGAATCTAACTCAAGTCATCAGGCTTGGCCATAAGAGCATTTACCAGCCCATCTCTCTCCCTCCTCCCCCTCCCGCTCTGTGTTTTGATTTTATTTGTTGTGAACATTTTTGTAGTTAAAAACATAAATTTGCCAATTATAACCTCATGGTTTTGTTTTTGTTTGTTTGTTTGCTTGGTTGGTTGGTTTTTTGTTTGCTTTGGCTTTTTTCTCTGTGTAGACATGGCTGTCCTAGGATTTACTCTGTAGACCAGGCTGGCCTTGAACTCAGAGCTCCACCTGCCTTTGCCTCCTGAGTGCTAGGATTAAAAGCATGAGCCACCACGCCCAGTTTATAGTTTTTGTTTTAGCTCTGAGACAAGGCCTCACTATGTAACCCAACTGACCTCGAACTTATATGCAGACCGTATTGCTTACAACTCACAGGGATTTGTCTCCCTCTGCCTCCTGAACGCTGGGATTAAAGATGTGCACCAGCACCACCCAGGCCTGGGATGTGTTCTTAAGGCCAGGTGAAGCATGCTTTGGTAGGAACAGTTCAGTGATGTCATGACTGGCAAGGCAGTTCGTATAAAATATCGCATTCCTCATGGTGGACTAAGAGGTGGAGAGTGAGAGAGAACACGGAATGATAGAGGGAACATGATGTCTTTCTTTGGCCTTCATACACGGGCACACACTTGCACACATGTACACATGTGTAAGTGTATGTTACTCTCTCACAATAAAGGTTCACCTCCTAGCTATTGTGTTATCAGATGGGCTGGTGCACATTATTTCATGAACTGTAAAGTTGCTACAGGTTTACAGAAAGCAGAGGATGGATCTGATAACGAGGAGGAAAAAGAATTGCATGACTGAGATGCCACAAGGAAGGCTGCATCTAGAGCCGACCCCAGCCTTCCTATTTTCTCTCCCTTTTGTTGTCCAGTTGTCTATCAGCGTATTAGTTCAGATCCCACTGCGAGCAACAGAGACCCTGACAACTGCTTTGCATAGCAACAGCAAGTGTGCAGTGTCAAGTGTCCCCAGGGCCAAGTGCCTTGGGAGGCCTGGGCGGAGTCCCTGTGAAGAGCAGAAGGGCTCTGTGAAGGGTTGCTGGAAACTCTGGGTCCTGGGGACCGAGCCCAGGGACCTGGCATGGAGGTCTTTCTTGTCTCAGCTATGGTTCTGTCATTAGTGAAGTGACGTTGAACATGTGTCCTTCGTCCCTCTGGACATTGGCCAGGCGTCCTTGGCATGAAGGAAGCTCCAGTGAACCTTCTCGTGTGGCTCTTTCCCCACCCTGTACCTCAAAGAGATATTTTATTTAAATAAGGGCTTAAATGGATTTCATAACATTAACACTCAACTAGTTATACTGAAAATCTGCCAACTGGTTTGTTACGCACACAGGTTAAAGACAGAGGCCGCCGTTTTCAGGAGTCTTGAGTCTACGAGAGAGCATGACATTTTTCTGAGCTGAATTCCTCTGAACTACTATAAAAATAGCTGTTTGTCCCCCAGAGTTGGCTGAGGAACCCTTTGCTTGTCAGGTTGGCCGGCACTAATAAGTCTCTTTGTGCGCTCACAGCTGTGTCCGCTGGCTCCTTCAGATGCCCTGAGACTAGGCTTTGTCGTCTCCTCAGGAAGAGCAGTTTCTGCTCATTGAAGTGCAGAGGATGGAGTTGAGCAGATGTTGTGCTGCTCGTGGGAAACTCACCAAGGGACTGAGAAATCCTGGTCATGGCGGTCCCAGCACAGGTGCTGTGGGTGGTGTGGGACCGTAAGCCTACTATGTGAGCCTAAGGCCAGCACCTGTTCCCCACCTGCTTACCCCGAGGTCACCTGACACAAGAGCCTTAGAGAAAGGGTTTTTACCATGCCATGGTCTGTTAATGGCATATGCACAAGTTTATGTTTTTAGAAACAGAGTGTAAAAAGCTGATTCCATAGGAGAGTCATTACAAAATCCTAGCAGGGCCAGACATGGTGGCTCACACCTTTAATCCCAGTACTTGGGAGGCAAAGGTAGGTGGATCTCTTGAGTTTGAGGCCAGCCTGGTCAATATAGCAGGTTTCAAGCTAGCCAGAGCTACATTGTGAGCCCCTGTTTCAAGATGGGGGCCTGGGTCTGAGGGCGGGAGGATCCTAGCAGGACTTGGTGACCTGCTCAGTGTGGAGTTCTTGCCTTGTATGCATGAGATCCTGGGTTGTATTGAAAATTGAAAGGAAGAAAGCAGGCTGGAGAGATGGCTCAGCAGTTAAGAGCACTTGGAGCCAGTCACGGTGGTGCATGTCTTTAATCCTAGCGCTCAGGAAGCAAGGCAAGTGGATCTCTGTGAATTCACGGGCAGCCTCATCATGGCTTTTATTGCATCTAGGCAGCATCTTCATAGTAGCAGCGAGCATATCTTGCACAGCTGTGCCCTGGCAGGATGCATTTCCTCCTAACTCTGTCAGACACAGCCTGGGACTCAGCGGCTGTCATACCTTACCAGCAAAGAGTTCTCTAACCACTCAGACTGCTAGCACCCGTAAGTGGGGTCACTATGGGCCAAGGCCTGGGTGACGCCAGGCTTGACAGGTTATTGACATTACTAGTAACTCTGTTTGTGTCCCAGATAGCAGCGTTGGCCTTGCTAAGAGCCATTTCCACATGTAGCCACAGCTAATGGACATCCCCGACTCCAGACTCGGGTGTTCAAGGGTTAAACATGAACACCCGAGTGAGCCTCCACTCTGTGTGGGGATGGCTGTTTATTGGTGCTGTGTGTTAATAAATGGCCTGTTACTCCATGCTGACATTGTCAGGGTATGGCCAGCTTCTGTTTATGTAGAGCAGGGGGCTACTGGGACCCATTCCTCATGTCTCTGTTGTGACATTTCCTAACTAACTCTTGGTTGTATTCTGCATCCATCCACCACACAGACCTTCTAACCAGCCTCGATGGTTTGAGAGCTTTAGGGGATTCTTCTGCCCCAACTCCCTACCTTCCCATAGTAGTGCTGGGGTTATACATCTTGTGCTGTGCATGTGGCTTTTACAGGAGCTCTGAGAATGTAAGCTCAAGCCTCACGCTTGCACAGCGAGTGTGGGTGTTTGTTCCCCACGTGAGCTCTCTTCTCCAGCCCTGTTGTATCTTTTTTGTTTAGTTTTATTTGGTTGGTTGGTTGGTTGTGCAGTAAGGTCTCAGTGTGTAGCCTTGCCTGGCCTAGAACTCAGAGATCCACCTGCCTCTGGCTCCCAAATGCAGGTTAAAGGTGTGTGTCTTCATGCCCAGCTTGTTGTGTGTTTGAGACAGGGTCTCATGTAGTCTAGGCTGGCTTTGAACCCCCTATGTAATTCAGGATGATTTTTGAACTTCGATCCTCTTACATCACCCTCTAAAGTGATGGGGGTGCAGAGCTGTGTTGTCATATGGCTCCTTCACTTATGTTTTATTTTGAGACAGACTGACTAGTTGCCCAGGATGGCCTTGAACTTGCTATCCTCCTGCCTCAGCCTTCCAAATACCTACAGGTCTGGCGCATTTTTGTATGTTATATTGTGTATGTTATTCTGTATTTCCGAATTCTAAGGCATCTTAACAGAAGTCAGTCAAGAAGCTTGAGTTTGCTGGGTGTGGTGGAGCACGTCCTTAATCCCAGTACTCAGAAAGCAGAGGCAGGCAGATCTCTCTTGAGTTGAAGGCCAGTCTCATCTATACAGCAAGTTTGAGGCCATCCAGGTCTACCGAGAGAGATGGTGTCTCATTAAAACAAGCAAAAGAAGTCTGTGTCACTGCCCTCCCTAAGGCTCAGGTGTCTGGAGGAACCTCGGGCTCTGGCAGGCCATGTCTGGTGTCTCTTTAAGTCTAAGCTCATTTTAAAAAAATCAACATTGTTTTTAGGCATCTGCTTGGCTTTGGGAAGGTGACCCCTCTGCCTTACTCTGTCCTTGAGGCTCAGTGGATTATTGTTGTTGTCATGGCTTGTCAAGTTTGAAGTGTAAAAGGGTGGCTATGATCCCCTCCTTCCCTCACCCCCCCTTCTTTTCTCTTCTTTTCTTTTTTCTTTTCTTTTCTTTTCTTTTCTTTTGAGAGACTCTCATGCATCCTAAGTTAGTCTTGAACTCAATGTGCGCCCGAGGATTACCTTGGACTTCAGATCGTGCAGCCTCCAGAGTGCTAGTGTCACAAGTGTGCACCACCGCCACACCTGGTGTCTGCAGTGCGGTGATTAAAGGGAGGGCTTCCTGCATGGCGGACAGTCCTCCAGCTGACTGCATTCTTAACCCTCCTCAGCTTCTTTATAAACATTTCTGGGTTTGTATTTTTTGGTTTTGTTGTTGTTGTTTGTTTGTTTTTTGTTTTTTTGGAAGGGGATGGGGTCTATGTCTTGGCTGTTCTGGAACTTGCTCTATAGACCAGGCTGACGTAGACCTCACAGAGATCCTGCTGCCTCTGCTTCCCAGGTGCTTGGAGTAAAGATGGTGTGTGCTACCACACCTGGCTAAAACTTCTTTGTGTGGTTGGGTTTGTTGTTTTGGTTTTGTTTGTTTGTTTTGGTTTGTTTTGTTTTCTTCCTCAGTCAAATCTAGTCCATCATCTGGGGTGGTTCCTGAGCCACTTTTTATGTGTGGGTCTCTTGCCTGTGTGTGTGTATGTGTGTGTATATGTGTGTGTATATGTGTGTACTGCATATGTGCCTAGTGCCCATGGATGTCGACAGAGGCATCACATCCCCTGGAACTGGAGTTAAGATGGTTGTGAGCCTCCTGATGTGCGTGCTGGGATCTAAACCTGGCTCTTCTGCAAGAGGAGCACTGTTGTTAACCCAGTCCTCTCTCCAGCCTCATTTTCAACATTTTAGACAAAACATCACGCCTAAATCCAGACAGTAAAGATGGCTGCCACTCAGCAAGAACAATAGCTCCTCGGGAAGAAAATGTATTATCCCCTCCAGGGATGTTCCTTGCATCTCTAGGGGACTTTGGGCAGTTCTGCCTCCACATATGGCCAAGGAAAACTGCTGTTGTTGGAAAGCAACTTCACCGTTTTGGCATGACTTTGATAGGAAGCCACTGAAAGGTGTCTCCACCTCATCACTCTGTCCAGAAGGAATGTGATATCTTTTTCCCCGGATCTTTACTTTTTTCTCTGCTATGTCCTGAAGGCAGTAGTCACTGGGAAACGCCATTGTTGAAATCCCGACTCCAAAGGCCACTGTATCTGCTCTGTTCTCTCAGGAATGGGCACCACAGACCATGTCATCGTCTTGGCATCTACCAATCGAGCTGATGTTCTGGACAACGCTCTGATGAGGCCTGGTCGGCTCGACAGACATGTCTTCATTGATCTTCCCACTCTCCAGGTCAGAACTGCTGGGAGGGGTGAGGCAGTCGTTTCCATGGCACCTTTCCTCCCTTCCTGGGACAGCAAGCTCTGCTTTTATAGCTGTCATGGATCTTTCCTCCTGCCTGATAGCCTCTTCTTTACAAGCTTGTTTGCTCCATGGTTTAAGAGCCTTCATTACAGTCTTTAGAGCAGGGATTGAGGGTGGTAGAGGGTCTGTGTGGAAGGAAGGAGACCAAATCTAGGGGCTGGGTAGAAGGAGACCAAATGCCACTGGACATACATGAGAGAAGCTGCCTGTCTCCTGACAGTGTCAGACATTTCATGGTCAGGATCCAGCGTGTGTGGCTTGCAGAGGTTTAAATCTTTGCTATACAGAACATAACATGTCTTGCATGCATTCGATTAATTTATCTTCTTTTTGTCTTTAAATTGCTGCTTGGAACTCTCTAAATTGGTTTCCAAATCATGGGTAATGACTGAGAATATCAACCATGGGAAAGCCAGTGTTGCTGTGATCGACAGACAGGAAGGCTCATTCCCAGAGCTTGTAGGAGATGGGAGCTGTCTTGTCAGGTGCGTCTGAGCTCAGCTCTGTCTTCCTCGGTTATGACAGGAGAGACGGGAGATTTTCGAGCAGCACCTGAAAGGCCTGAAGTTGACCCAGCCCAGCAGTTTCTACTCCCAGCGACTGGCAGAGCTGACCCCTGGATTCAGTGGTATGACATCCACCTTAGGACACACGTATCTGGGGGAGAGCTCTGGTCTCCTGTGGGAGTGCTGTCCCTGTTCTGAGGCACAAGTCAGTGCAGGCCCTCCTCTGGAAGGTGGAAGCAGCAGCTCATCTGTGGCTCACACTGACTCCGCAGGCAGCAGTTGTGATGTCTCCACCAAAGTAGCAGAAGCCGTCATGACAAGCCTAGAGCTTCTGCCATCAGAGTGTTATGAGACAGTCTGCCTGTGTTCTCTGGGTACTGTGGTCTCTGTGTTATATTTACACAGAGAACATCTGCCAGTTCAGACTGTCCCACCAGGCCTCCCCCCAGTCCCTAGGTGATTTCCAGTTAGAAGTCACAATTAGGGGGGCTTGGAGAGGTGGCTCAGCAGTTAAGAGCACTGGCTGCTCTTCCAGAGGTCCTGAGTTCAATTCCCAGCAACCACATGGTGGCTCACAACCATCTGTAATGGGATCCGGATGTCCTCTTCTGGTGTGTCTGAAGACAGCTACAGTGTACTCATACATACACACACAAATTCACACACACAAACAGACACACATATAAAAAAAAATTAAAAAAAAAACAAAAAAAAAAAAAACGCTGGGCAAGAGGCAGGCGGATTTCTGAGTTTGAGGCCAGCCTGATCTACAGAGTGAGTTCCAGGACAGCCAGGGTTATAGAGAGAAACCCTGTCTCGAAAACTCCCCTAAATACAAAAACAAAAACAGAAATAACAATCAGGCTCTCTTTCTTCACAGCTTTATTTTAAAGGTTAATGTGCATTTAAAGTTCCCCTTAAAGCTGGGCTGGTGCAGAAGCTCTTGAGAGGCTGAGGCATCAGGACTGCTGTGAGTTTGAGGGCAGCCTAGGCTATAGCATGAGACCCTGTCTCTAAAAGTAAAACACAAGCCCTCTCACACAGTCGGTCCTTTGTGATTACCCTTCAGTCATTAGTCGGCTCTGTGGACAGGAGAGCCCTCCATGGCTGCCCTATTGTCTACACATGCGCTGCCGGGTGACACAGGACAGCTCAGGAGCAGACAGGAAAGGACTGTGAGATCCAGAGGAGCAGGACATTGTTGCTTCTGTGAGAGCTTCAGGGAGCAGTACTGACCGCTCGCTGCAGGTCACCCTGACAGCTTTTCTCCATTTCTCCTTCCTTCTTTCCTTCTCCCACTCCTCCTCTCCTTTTTGTTCTTTGGTTTGCTATTTTGAGACAGCGTCCCTGTGTAGACTCTGCTTGCCTAAAATGCCTAGTCCTCTTGCCTCAGCCTCTTCAGTAATGGCGTCCTAGGCCTCTGCCCTGTCTTCTGTCTCTTGTCCTTTTTGTTGTTCTTCATTAAAAGCTGAGTCTCCCTCCTTCCTTCTTTTCCTTTTCCTAAATGCTGACAGGAGAGAGCCAGCAGCTCCCATCCCTGCCTGTGGTTTGTGTTCACAGGCGCCGACATCGCCAACATCTGCAACGAGGCTGCACTGCACGCTGCTCGGGAGGGGCACACATCTGTCCACACGTTCAACTTTGAGTATGCTGTGGAGCGTGTCATTGCTGGTATGAGGACCACACCCTTTGCTAAGACCCAGAGGTCATCTGTGCCAGACAGGTTAGGGGTGGGCAGGTGAAACTAGACCCAGGCGCTAACGTTCTGTGTTAATGTAATATCCTCACTATATAAGTAGCAAGGGGATTGTTACCTTCCGTCCATTTGAGATAGTGTAAATTTATCTAAGAACATCTGTGCTCCTCAGGCAAACAAAAACCATGTTCAAGTCCAGCATATGCTAGCACACACATTCGTAATACCATCATTTGGGAGGTGTAAGATCAGGAGTTCAAGTCATCTGTGTCTACACACACACAGAGTACCAGGCCAGCCTGGAGTAAAGAAAGGCAGGCATGGTGCACACTCCTTTACTCCCAGCACATGGGCAGCAGAGGCAAGAGGATTTCTGTGAGTTTCATAATGTCCAGTGAGTGAGGTTGCTTTGTGATGGTGCTTACCCAAAGCTTTGGTTTTCTGAGATCAGGTCTCTGTGTAGCCCTGGTTGGCCTGGAACCTGCTGTGTAGACCATGATGGCCTTAAACTCACCTCTGTCTTCTGAGTGCTGGGATAAAGTAGTAGATCACCTAGCCTGAAGAAAACTGTCTTTTAGTAAGTAAGATCCAGGCAGCCTCAGTTCTTCCTCTGCTGAATGGCATGAAGAGACCAGGTGGGAACAATAGCTGTTTGCCCCTCCCTCAGAAACCTGCTGCTTCCAGGGTTCCAGCCTTGGGAACCTTGTGACATGTGTCCTAAATATTAAACAGTCAGGTGTGATTGCACTCGACAGCCTGGGCTGCATAGCTAGACCCTGTCTTATAACCCACCAGCAGCAGCAGCAGCAGCAGCAGCAGCAGCAGCAAGAAGATGCTCACAAAGGGAACTGAGGTTGAGCCAAGTGGTGGTGGGCACACCTTTAATTCCAACATTCAGTAAGCAGAGGCAGATGGATTTCTGTGAGTTCGAGGCCAGCCTGGGCTACCCAGAGAAACCACACACACACACACAACCCAGGAAAAAAAGGCTGGAAACAGGTCAGCCTCTACTCCATTCCAGAGAAACAGCAGGCCAGCCTCCACTCCATTCTAGAGAAAGAGCAGGTCAGCCTCCACTCCACTCTTCTTGGAGTTCCCGTGAATTTGAGTGTTGAGTGTTATCTGTGTGAGAATGTAGCTACCAAAGTACCAAGCAAGACGAGAACGGCTGTGAGGTGCCCGAAGCCTCCTGTTTTCTTGACTTCTTTCAGGAACTGCTAAAAAGAGTAAGATCCTTTCCAAGGAGGAGCAGAGAGTGGTCGCTTTCCATGAGTCTGGCCATGCCTTGGTCGGTTGGCTGCTGGAGCACACAGAAGCTGTGATGAAGGTAGGTTGTGGTGAACGCAGGCCTGAGCTCCATAGACCTTACCCATCTGGTTTGGGAAACACCACATGTGTTTGTACTATGTGAGAGAAAATGTTACCGCCAACCTGGCATGACTCCAGCTGTAGTCCCTAGCAGGGACTAGATACAGAGCTAGGAGCAGGTCCTCAGCCACAGCCTCAGTTATCGGCCTGATGAGGCCTATGAGAGGAGAGTCCCCATGTCCAGAGCCTCTGCCCTTGCCCATCTGGGCCTCATGGTGCAGAGCCGAACTTGTTTCTGCTCAAAATGGCAAATGGTTTTTTTAGATAGTTTCCTGGAATGATGTAGACTGCACGGAGACCCTGGATAAGAGTGGCATCTGGCTTACCTGCGAGGGAGGCCTGAGTATCTCTGGCGAGTAGCAGGGGCTTTGTGGCCCTGCTGCTCCTACCCCAGCAGTGCAGTGTGAGACAGTGCAGCAGACAGCCAACTGTCTGTGTGTACACCGTTGACCAGTTTCCCTGCTGTCCACAGAGCTAAGAGCAAAGGCCATGTTGGTTGCTTTGTTTAAAGTAGAGTGGGTGGAGTGTTCCCTTGTGTGTCCCTGGAATTGGCAGGACATTTAACTCTGATTTGCTCTTCCATGGCATATGAAGCAGTCGATGACCTGGGGACCAGACCCAGCACGAGGCATTCATGAGCTCAGTAGCAAAGAAAAGTAATGTCTCAAAAAAAATCCGAACAAAGACCAAACTCAAGATATCATTTTGTTCTCAGAATTGTCACTTGGTTTTTATGGATGCCAGCCAGTGACATGGTTATGTTCTGAGAAAGAAACTGAAGGCACTCACTGTCTTCAGAAGAAACTGGTCTGACAGTCACTGTGACCTGTGATTAAGACTGGTCATGACCACAGATGTCCTTATTAAACTGTCTTTTAAGCCTTTTTCTTTAGTCCCAGCACTTGGGAGGCAGAGGCAGGTCAAGGCTACAAAGAAAGACAGTGTCTTAAACAACTCAAAGACACTGTTTTGATTGTGGTGAAGGTCGGCTGCATTCAGTCTCTGTGCCACACATGTGCCCAGCACTCACGGAAGTGAGCAGTGGGAATTGGGTGGATCCCCTGGAACCAGAGTTACAGATGGTTGTGAAGCACCACGTGCATGCTGGGACTTAAGCTCAGAGCCCCATGTGAGAGAAGCCAGTGCTCTCAGCCACTGAGCCATCTCTCCAGCCTCCAACTTTTTTTCTTTCAGGCGATGCTGGGGATCCACCAGTGCCTTGCACATGCTGGGCGAGCTCTTTACCACTGAGCTGTAGTTACGGCCCTGACTTTATGTTACTGCTGGCTCCTAGCCGACCAGGTGACCTCTTCCACCCACACTCCTTTGTAAGAGGCAGGGTTTGCTTGGCCTGTTGGAGCAGTAGTCCTGCCTCTTCCTCAGATGTCTGGCATTAGATTAGGGAGAGAAAGCAAGGGTAGGATGGCCTTCCTTCCTTCCTTGGGTACATTCTGGAGTTTGCTATGGACCAGTACCATCTGGCATGTGAGGTGAAATTTGCCATTATACCTTAGGATTGCTTCTAAGAGGCCTGTCACATTGACTTCTTATGCATACAGTGCTACCAGGAACATACCATACAGAAACTCCTGTTTCCATGAGCTGGCCTCTGCAGTATGAGGACTTTTTTAAAGAATGGCATGTACACACTCGCCTGACTAGCTACTTGGCATCCTGTGATGACAGTTTTGTGAGGCCCCTGCCTTTCTTTGAGGCCACATGCTCCCTGGTAAGTTGTTTGTTCTTCTGCAGGTCTCCATAGCACCTCGGACAAACGCTGCTTTGGGCTTCTCTCAGATGCTCCCTCGGGACCAGTACCTCTTCACCAAGGAGCAGCTGTTTGAGCGGATGTGCATGGCCCTAGGCGGTCGTGCAGCTGAAGCCATCTCATTTAGCAGGGTCACCTCTGGTGAGGAGATAGCCCTTGGGTGGGACTCTGTCAGAGGGCAATGTCGCACCTGTGTCCTGGTGCTCAGTGCACTGGGCAGGGTGAGACTACTGCAAGGTGTGTGCAGGGCAGCGCTATGAGCAGATCCTTAAAGCGTCGTGTGTGGACTGTACGTGTGGTGGGTTATTACTGCTCATGGCTGTGGCAACATCAAATGGGATATTAGAGCATTCACTAGATATCCAGAAAGGTTATGGTGGGTCTCAGGACATTGTTCCTGAAGAGTGACAGGCTTGAAACCAAAGCCAGCAGGTGGCTGTGCTCACCGCTCATCCCAGCGCTCGGGAGGCGGGGGCAGCTGGATCTCCGAGTTTGAAGCCAGCTGCTCTACAGAGTGAGTTCCAGTTCAGTGAGGTCTACACAGAAAAACCCTCTCAAAAAACACCAAACCAAAGAGTGACAGGCTTCCCTAGAACAGACATGGCCGTAGGCTTGAGGGTGTCACTGTAAGGCAGGCCAGCATCCTGAACAGTTACAGTGAAATGGCTCCGCAGCCACAAGCACTGCTGATTGGGTTTCAGTCCCTAGGACCCCTATTGTGAAATAAGGGAACCAAGTCCTGCATGTGTGTGTGCAGACACACAGTGAAAACGAGAGTGACAAGGGACCGTGCCTAGCGTCTGATGCTCCTGGGACTGACAGGGTCTGTGCACATGCGCTCTCCAGGACTCCTCCCTTTCTTGATTCCAGGGGCCCAGGATGATCTGAGGAAGGTTACCCGCATTGCCTACTCCATGGTGAAGCAGTTCGGGATGGCTCCTAGCATTGGGCCTGTATCCTTCCCGGAGGCACAAGAGGGCCTCGTGGGCATTGGACGTCGTCCCTTCAGTCAGGGCCTCCAGCAGATGATGGACCATGTGAGTGGGCACAGGCCTTACTGCTGTACACCTTTGCCTGTGGGGAGAAGCATCTGGGTTCACTGTAGGAGCCTGCACCCTGGATGAGTATGCCCTGAAGGCCTAATGTGGGGCTGGGGCTGGGGGGTTGCTCTGGCCTCGAACCTGTGTAGTGTGTTCTCCTGAATGTGGGCCTGAATGGGTCCAAGTAAAACTAGATGTAGAACTGGGAGAAAACGTCAACTGAATACCAAATGGTAGAGCCTGTGCACACGACCCCTGCAGCCTGCAAGCTGGGCCAGCATGGTACCTGGCTCTGTACAGGGCCAGTTGCAGTCGCTCGTGCAGTCCAGCCAGCTGAAGGTTGTCCAGTTGCTCTTTCTAGGATAAAGGTGGCTGGGGGGTGGGGAGTGCATCTTGTCCTGGGCTTCTCAGAAAGAGAGCGGAGACACAGCTGCTGTGTATTGTGAAAGATGGGCCTGTTCATGAGCCTGTGCCTTCTGCACCCGGATAGTGGAGCTGGCAGCCAGTGAGTCTGTGAACAGTAGTCCATACCTTTCTCATGGCGGACTCACCTCCTCTTTACAGGAAGCAAAGCTGCTGGTGGCCAAAGCCTACAGACACACTGAGAAGGTGCTGCTGGACAACCTGGACAAGCTGCAGGCGGTGAGGGCACGGGGAGGGGTGGGGGAGCGGGGGCAAGCATCTCAGGAGCCCCTAGAAGTGTAGGGGACAGCATGGCCAATATTGGCAGCCCTCAATCAGCTAGAGCCGGGTAAGTGCGTCAAGCCAGCTCGGCAGAGAATCTCTTCCCCCCTTAGTCATGCACATTCTATGCAGACTGGCCCCTTCACACTTGTTGGGGTTCGTTGTTTTGAAGTAGGGCTTCACCATGTAGCCCTAGCTGGCCTGGAACTAGCCTGACCTCAGATCTGTGTGCCTTCATCTCTTCCTCTGGTGTGCTGGAATTAAAGATGTGTTCCTCCACACACAGCTCTTCAAAGAGTTTCTCCATATCCCTCCCCCATGCTCCCCCGACAGGGTTTCTCAGTGTACTCCTGGCTGTCCTGGAACTCACAGCTCTGTCTCCTTTGCCTCCCAAGTGCTGGGGTTAAAGGTGTGTACCACAGTGCCCAGCTTTGGAAGAGTTTTCATAAACAGCAAGGAGCAGTAGGATATGGCCACAGACACGGGACCTTCAGGATAAAAATATTTTCTGGGCCAAGGATGGGCATGGTAGCGTATGCTTGTAATCCCAGCACTCAAGAAGTTGAGGCAGGAGCGTAGCAAGTTTGAAGTCAGCCTGAATGATGCCCTGTCTGGGAATAAACCGATGATGTTCAGGCCTGTATCCTAGCAGCAGAACTCCCTCCCTGTTGTCAGTCAGCGGCTGTCTCCACAGTTCAAGCCGGGGCCTCTCTAGCAGCCCGCCTGCCTCTCCCAGACACACACACCTTGTTTGCTGAAGGAAATTGCAGTTGCCAGAAATAAGCAGAGGTTTTGAAAGGAAACAGAAAACGTAGTGAGGCTGGCAGCTGACAGACCACGCTTAGGGTAAAACAGGGAGCAATTCTCTGCTTGACCTGCCTTTGCGCCTGTGTCTCTGGGAAGTTGGCCTTTTGGAGGCCTCCCGCTCACAGACCAGCCTTCCTGCTTCACCGGGACACAGAGGCATCCTGTGGGAGGGTCTTCATCTCCGATGCTCTGCTCTCCAAGACTCATCTTTGTGGGGCTCTCACACTGCCTTGTTTGTTCTCTCTAGCTGGCGAACGCCCTTCTGGAGAAGGAAGTGATCAACTATGAGGACATTGAAGCACTCATTGGCCCGCCGCCCCATGGCCCAAAGAAAATGATTGCACCACAGAAATGGATTGATGCTGAAAAGGAGAGACAAGCCTCAGGGGAGGAGGAGGCTCCGTCTCCCTAGCCCCCTCCTCCAAGGCCCAGTTAACGGCTTTCCTCATGCACCTGCAGTTATCACAGAACTCGTCCGTAGCTGCCATCAGCCTCTGAGATTCTTTTCACCTGAACTTGAACCGCAGCCTCTGCCAGCTCTCTGGTTTCTTATGAAGATTCTGATGTCTATTTATTGATTTATGATGAGTAAATTGTTTGCAGAGGAACCGAACTTTCCACGTGTATTGCTTTTCGTGTGGGAAGTGCATATGCTTGAGTTGAGCCCTCGGGGCTTCAGATGCCATCTCTCTGTGTGGCTTGTAGCACAAAAAGTAGCCAGCAGTTGGACTGAATGATTTTGTTTGTGTCCTGGATTCCCTCAGAATGCTGATAGGATCCAAGATGAAAGACCCTCTGAGCCAACTGTCCTCATCAGAGTGCGCTCTTATTGAGGGGGCCAAAGTCAGAACAAGCACTGGATCCTAGAAGATTCTGATACTGCCACCTACTGCTGTGTGCATCTGCAAGTGAAGACCCTCCCCTGCCTCTCCTTGTGTATCCTGCCTTGACTCTCCACCAAAACTGATACCTCTCACACATTTGAGCTGGGCAGTCATGGGTCTTGATTTCACTTTATACTTTGAGTCCCTCACTGGCAAGAGACGAGCCCTTTGTGTAGGGCATCAGAGTTCAAACCATGCAGGGTAGCCACAGGAGTTTGCTGTTCCTAGTTCCTAGTTCCTGCCTGTGGTGCCTCCACCCTTGCTGTGCAGTAGTGTGGGGAGCTTGGGTCAGAGAAACTTCCTGTCAGAGTGCATTGTTCTTACAACTCAGCATGGTGCACCCAAGGGAGCTGCGGGCAGTGGGAAGCAGCTGCCGGGCCAGTAGCAGCTGCCGGAGTGAAGGGCTTTGTAAGAACTTTGTGAGTTTCACTCAGTTCTAGTTTTTAACCAAAGATTAGCACATAGCTAGGATTTATATTTCTCTAAAGCCTTCTCTAAGGTCTTGGGCAGACAAGATAACTGCAAACCTAGTAACCTGAGTTCAGTCACTGACTACTAGAGTTGTCCTCTGACCAGTCCATGCCAAGGCACATACAAAGTAAATACGTAAGGCTGGTGGCACAAACTTTTAAGCCCAGCACTTGGGAGGCAGAAACAGGCAGATCTTGATGAGTTTTGGGCCCCACTTAGTTGACCTACAGTGTTCCACACCAGCCAGAGTTACATAATGAGACCCTACCTCTAAAATAAATAAAAGACTAATAATAAACAAATGTAAAGACTGTTAACCATTGAAACAGTTCCATCTGCCTACCTTTTGTATGCATATATTTTTTCTTTTTATAGATTATTTTTAAATTTTGTGTATAAATGTTTGGCCTGTATGTATGTATATATACCACATGTATATGCTTGGGGTGTGTGTGTATATACACACATACATATATATGTTTGGTATGTACATATACCACATGTATATGCTTGGTACTACTCTGCAAATATTTGGATGTCAGAATACTGGGTCCCCTAGAACTGCAGCTATGGTTGTGACCACCTTGTAGAGGTCGGTCATTTTTTTTTTTTTTTTTTTTTTTTTGAGACAGGGTTTCTCTGTGTAGTCCTGGCTGTCCTGGAACTCACTCTTTAGACCGGGCTGGCCTCGAACTCAGAAATCCGCCTGCCTCTGCCTCCCAAGTGCTGGGATTAAAGGCATGCGCCACCACCGCCCGGCTGTGTCGGTCATTAAACACAGGTCCTTTGCAAGAACAAATAAATGCTTTTAAACACTGAACCATCTTTCCAGCCCTAATTTTTGTTTTTTGGAGACCAGGTTCTGATTATATAGCCCTGGCTGGCATAGAACTTGCAGTGAGCCTCCTCTTTCTGCCTTCTGGTTGCTGGGATCATCGGTCTGCACCACTAAATCCAGAAACACTGCCACCTGATTGAAAGTTAGGGCTCAGAGGTTAAGGACACTGCTTTTGCATAAGGACCCCAGGGTTTGGTTCCCAGCACCTATAGGGCATCACCTGTGTAACTCTAGTTCTGAGGGATCCAGTGTTCTCTTCTGGCCTCTGAGCTCATGAACATATATGGCACACATAACTGCAGGCTCACACAAATACACATTAAGTTCTTTTTAAAAAATATTTATTTAATCTTTATTTATATGAGTACACTGTAGCTGTCTTCAGACACACCAGAAGAGGGCATCGGATCACATTACAGATGGTTGTAAGCTACCATGTGATTGCCTGGAATTAAGCTCAGGACCTCTGGAAGAGCAGTCAGTGCTCTTAACCGCTGAGCCATCTCTCCAGCCCCATATATTAAGTTATTAACCTTTAAAAATTAAAAAAAAAAAAAAGGTTATGTGACTAAAGGAGTTACAGATTATGAATGAAAGAAAGCTTATAGCTGGCAGAGGCAGGGGGATCTCTGAGCTCAAGGCCAGTCTGGTCTACAGAGTGAGCCAGGACAGCCAGGGCTACACAGAGAAACCCGGTCTTAAAAAAGATGTGGGGGTGGGGATGGGGATTAGGCTAGAGTTTTCTGACACGCCCAAACACCTAAATTTCAGTAAGCAGCCACAGGGAAGGGAGGGGCTACTGCAGGAGCAGCTTGCCTCAGAGTGATTACAGAGCACTTTACTAGCAGTTGGGGATACTCAGGGGAGCCTGTGCACAGCAGGCCTCTCAGGCAAGGGTGCTATCCAGGAAGCTTTTGTGCAGAATTGTGACTGCAGCATTCTCTGTCCGGGAGACCAGGAACTGGAGTTAGAGCTTGGACAATGGCATCAGCCAAGCCTTTGCACGACTGTGTCTGGGTTTTAGGCAACAGAGGAAACTTGATCGCAACCTCCCTTATCTTCCCTAACTTGATTCTAAGCAGTGTTTGAGTTTCAGATCTCTAACACCACCAATGGCCAGGCAGCACTGCAGCCTGAACTGGAACCTCAGGTGCAGGTGCAGGTTAGTGGTCTGCAGCCGGCATGTCCGTCCAGAAAGAAGAGTTGGTGGTGGACATAGAAGTAATCTCCGAGAGTGGAGAGAGACAGATACTTGGGAACGTTGAAAGAGGTCTGAGAAAACACGTATGAGGTGACTGTTTGAAAGAAATGCACCTTGAATCAGACATTTTCTCTGGGCTGGGAAGATGGTTCAACATCCATTTCCGGCCGCCTCACCCAAACACAAAAAAATGGCTTCCCCTTACTGAGGATTGAATGTAGTCTCTCATCCGATAGGCAAGAATTATATCCTTAGGCTTCTAGGCTTCTTCATTATCCCATTTGTTTTGCGCGTGTGTGTGTGTGTGTGTGTGTGTGTGTGTGAAAGAGAGAGAGAGAGAGAGAAAGAGAGAGAGAAAGAGAATATCATGGGTGCACAAGAGAGAGAGAAAGAGAGAGAGAGAAAGAGAATATCATGGGTGCACAACTATTAAGCCATTTCTACAGCTTCTATAGTGGAATCTTTATCAGGAAGAAACCTGGTAATTGAGGGATGAAAAAGACAGGGTTATAGGCATACAGGGCAGGACCAGTGTATGTCTTGGCTGCTTGTTTTGTTGTCACTGTCATTGACGATAGGAATGCAGTATTTGTTGGGCGGTGGTGGCGCACGCACCTTTAATCTCAGCACTTGGGAGGCAGAGGCAGGTGGATTTCTGAGTTCGAGGCCAGTCTGGTCTACAGAGTGAGCTCCAGGACAGCCAGGTCTACACAGAGAAACCCTGTCTCGAAGGAATAAAAAAAAAAAAAAAAAAAAAAGGAATGAGTATTTGCATTTGGTCACACCTGATCCCCTGAGGAGTTAAGTCTGGGATAAAGGATTTATCTAAGTAAATGGAGGTTGGGGGCTGGAGAAATGACTAGTAGTTAAGAGCGCTGGCCGCTTGCTGTTTCAGAAGTTAAATTCTTAGTACCCAGTAACTCCGGTACCAGGGGATCCGACGCACAGACATGAGTCCGGGAAACACTCATACAAATAAAGTAAAAATAAAATCTGAAAGAAAAAAAAAAGAAGTCGTGGTGCATGCCTCAGCTCTGGGGACGCATAAATTCCAGGCAAGTCTAGGCAACACAGACCGCACCTCTTAAAAGAATAAAGAAAGGAGCATAAATGTACCTGGGTGAACGGGGAAAAGATTTTTAGGGGGTTAATTCATAGATGTAGCTGGGCGCCCCTGAGCACGCCGGAGGTACGACTCCTGCAAGGTTAGGAACCAACGAGGCCATCCAACCGGACGGCTAGAGAGGCAATGGTCCGCCGGTGGGCGGGCTCGCGTGACGTCATTTCCCCGTCCCCTGCTTTTTGATTGGTGTTTCGGATTGGCCTGACTCCTACAACCCCAGGGTGCTTTGCGGTGCCCGTTCCTTTCCGCTCGGCCGTTCTCCTGTATAGGAGGTGAGTTTCTACAGCCGGCCGTTCCATCCTGTCGCATCGGGCTCCATCGCCCTCCATCCGCCGTCATCGGCGGAGAGAGGCTGCCCGGGCGGCCATGGAGGAGCCGAGGCGCCGACAGCACGGAGCCAGGGCCGGGCCAGGGGCGGGAGGACCCGGGGCGGGGGCCCGGGACTCCGGCCTTCACCTGCCGCCCTCCTCTCCCTCGCGGCCGTAGGCAGCCATGGCGCCCAGCCGGAATGGCATGATCCTGAAGCCCCACTTCCACAAGGACTGGCAGCAGCGCGTGGACACGTGGTTCAACCAGCCGGCTCGCAAGATCCGCAGGTACGGGGCGCGCGGGGCGGCGCGGGGGGACGCGCGGGGGGACGCGCGGGGGGCAGAGGTGACCGCCGCGTGTCCCCCGCAGACGCAAGGCCCGGCAGGCGAAAGCGCGCCGCATCGCCCCGCGCCCCGCGTCCGGTCCCATCAGGCCGATCGTGAGGTGCCCTACGGTCAGATACCACACCAAGGTCCGCGCCGGCAGGGGCTTCAGCCTGGAGGAGCTCAGGGTGAGTGCGGCGGCGTGGGGCGTCTGTCTGTCTGTCTGTCCGGCAGGCCGGGGCTCGGTGGGATGATGACATTCTCCGGAATCGCTGTACTGCCTCTGATGAAAGTACCTTTGAACCCTTTTCCATCTGACACCACCGAGCCCTCTCGCCGTGGCCAGCATGGGCGCGGGGCAGCCAGGGTGCTTGACCCGTCCTTGTCCCCGTTTCTGGACAGGTGGCTGGTATCCACAAGAAAATGGCTCGCACCATCGGCATCTCTGTGGACCCGAGGAGGCGAAACAAATCCACGGAGTCACTGCAGGCCAACGTGCAGCGCCTGAAGGAGTACCGCTCCAAGCTCATCCTCTTCCCCAGGAAGCCTTCTGCGCCCAAGAAGGGAGACAGTTCTGTAAGTGCTGACGGGGCCCTCAGTGTAGACTGTGTTTCTAGGTCTGGCTCTGCCCAGTTGACCTGAGTGCAGCCTCTCGAAGCACTGCAGCAGTGGGAGATGAATGCACTGGGGAGATGGGGGGTACAGATGAGGTGGGAGCCATTGTGGTGTCCCTGGGCTTTCCCGTGTTTGGTAATGTTGGAGGCTATTGGCTTGGGGCCTGATTTGCTGTCCTAGAGAGTTCACCCTCGTCAGGTCACCCGGGGACATGTCTGTGCATAGATTATCTCCGTATTCAGAGGTGTAAAGAATCTTGTAGCAAGGATCTTGTCTTGTCAGTGTGGGCTTCCTGGGTGGGGTTACGATGGGTTGGTTGTGTTCCCTCGGCGGAGGCCTAGTGAGCCAGCACACCTGGGCGGGAAATGCTGGGTGCTGCGGGCCCAGGCAGCCTGATCCTTAGGAACAAAAGCACACCCATGGCAGTGGGGTCCCTAAGTAATAGGTAGGCAGGAGGAAGAAGCTGGACTCAACTTTTTCTCGCTCACAAAAACAGGCTGAAGAACTTAAACTGGCCACCCAGCTGACAGGACCCGTGATGCCCATCCGGAATGTAAGTGGACACTGTTCATGTAGGCTCGGCTCAGTTAATACATAAACGAGGTTGGCAGGTATAAAGTGTGTTGAGGCTGGTGAATGGAAGTTACTCTTGGGAAAACCTCCCAGTCATTGGAGTTTGTGGGGGTGTTTGGTTGTTTTGAGAGAAAGTGTTTCTCTGTAGCTCTGGGCTGGCCTTGAGTTCAGGGGTCTGCTTGTCTCTGCCTCCCATGTGCTAGGACTAAAGGCATTCACCCCCACCATGGGCTTGCGGTTCCTTCAGAAGTGTGCACGACCCTAGCAGCACTGCTTACTTGATTAGAGTGCTTGGGAGTGTGTCTTTATTCTCTGAAGGGGACAGGGCACGTACGTGTCTTATGCTTTCTGTTGCAATGATGAAATGCCATGACAAAACCAAGTTTGGGCTTACACTTGCACCCTGGAGACAGGCAGCCAGGAACCTGGAGGCAGGAGCTGATGCTGAGGCCGCGGGAGAAGTGCTGTAAGAACCCAGAACCACCAGCTGGGGGCGGCCCTGTGCATATAAATGACTGCTTAAGAGAACTACACACACAGCGGGGGTTTCTCTGTAGCCTTTGCTGTCCTGGAATTCATCAGTAGTCCACGCTGGCCTCTAACCCACACCTGCATCTGCTTTGAGGGTTAAAAGCAGGCATTTTCTCATTGTAGCTCCCTGCTCTGTGATGACTTTGTGTCAGGTTGATATAAACTCACCAGCAGGTGTCATTACTGAAGCCATGACTGTTTTCTAATGTATCTCCATATATAAGCTGAAGCTGGTTTAGAACTTACTTTGTAGTCCAGGGTGGCTTAAACTCCAGATCCTCCTGTCCCAACCTCACACATAGCACAGGTTGTCATGTAGGGGATGTTGACTTGTGTTCTCTTTCCAGGTATTCAAAAAGGAAAAGGCCAGAGTCATCACGGAAGAAGAGAAGAACTTTAAGGCTTTTGCCAGTCTCCGCATGGCCCGTGCCAACGCCCGGCTCTTCGGCATTCGAGCAAAAAGGGCGAAGGAGGCTGCAGAGCAGGACGTTGAGAAGAAAAAGTAACGTGCGGTTGGAGAGCTGCAATAAATTTTCCATAAAGCAAAGGCTGGGTTTCTGTGCGTCTTTATTCGTGAGCCTTAGTTGTGTTTGCAGGTTTGTGTTGGAGGGTATTCCTAAGAGATGTGCCTGGGCTTCAGGATTGTGGGCCTTGGTGGGGGTGGGAGGGACTGAGAGGCTGCCTGCTAAGGCCAGCTGTTGCCTTGCACTGGCCACTGTCTACTGTATCAGGCCCGTCCATCTTAACCCAGAGAAAGCCTGCGCCTAGATTTTGTAGTGCTTTGTCCTGTTTTTGATTAGGTACTTGGTATTAGTCCCTGACCATAACTTAGAACCTTGTGAGCCCTGTTCTTCCCTGCTTGTGTAGTTTTGTCCAAGCATTGTTCAGTTCCTGCCTTGTTCCCTGAAGCAGTAAACCACTGGGAAAGCACGCTGCAAATGGGTCCCATGTTTGAGGGATTGGGAGAGGCCTGGGTAACACACCGACCATGCTGGTCCCTAGAACAAGATGTTGGATAGTGCTCCACTTGGTCATCTGTGAGTGTCCACAAGGGGGCAGAAGTTTGCACATCTACAAGATGTGGAAGATGAAATTTATTTGAAAATCTTCACATCTGAGTGTAAGGCCTTGAGATCTCTGTGTACTGTGTACAAATCTGGTGTTTGTGAGAAAGTGGATTTAAAATTGTAAACAGCTGTCAAGGTACTTGGAATTAAACTCCAGAACTCTGCTAGAGCAAGTGTGCTGAGCCACCCCACCAGCCATCTCTTCAGCCCCAGATGTGGAAAACAATCCCAGGTTATAAGTGCAATTGAACATCCTTCATTTATGCTATGTGGTCACTTGTGCAGATGAGCTCTGGTAAAGGAGCTGTGAACCATTTTGGGTATTTCTTTGCGGTTGCCCCCTTTCCTGAGACAATCACTGTCTCTAGCTATCCTGTGTAGACTAGGCTGGCCTCAAATTCTAATCCTGTTTCTTGTATGTCCATTGAAAATGTTTTATGATTTGAGACAGGCATTCCCTATATGGATAGCCAGAGACCTCAGGCTTGCCACTGCCTGTCAAGTTCTGGATAGGTGTGGGCTATCACTCCTTGCATCCTTATATTTTTGTGTTCATGTGTTTGTGTGGACTCTGCCTTTAGGAGCTTACTGTAAACTATCGCATGGTTACTAGGAAGCAGTGATCTCTGTGGTAGCAGTTAGAATGGATAGGCCTGCTGAGAGGTCAACAGCCTGGCTGAGTGACTGCAAGTACTCATGGAGGTGTGCCACATCCCCTTGGAACCAACTTCTAGCACCCACGTGGTGCTAGTCCCTAGATATATGAAGCTGCTTTCTGGCCTGTGCAAGCAACATCTGCACCGGGATATATGTAGGCAAAAGACCAATATTATATAAAATTAAAATCTTTCAAAAGCACTTGTGAGCTCCCAGACATGGGTGCTGGGAACCAAAGGTAGATCCTCTTAAGAGCAAGTGCCTTTAACCTCAGCCATGTCTCTACCCCCCTTTTCCTTGCTTTGACACAGGGTTTTATCATGTAGCCCATCAGGACTGGCCTTGAGTTCATGGTGTCATCTGGGTTGGCCTTGACCTCTCATTACTGCCACCTTCTCAGTGGTCTAACACTTTGGCTTCTATGAAGTACTTTCCAAGCTTGGAGGAGCTAAGGACTTGCGAGAGTACCTGTGGCCATTTCCCAGAGCCACAGGAGACAGCCAGAGGATGATGATGAAGGCTCCTGATTCATGACCCTCGTGATGAAGGCACAGAACTGGCTCCAAGTCGTCCTACAAATACAAATAGAGGTAGTGGTGGATGCTTTTAATCCCAACACTCCAGAGGTCTCTAAGCTACATAGTAAGACTTCATTATAAATATATATATATATTTGGCATTCCAAATTCCTTAGAACTGGTATAAAGGCGGTGGGTGGTCACTTTAGGTTGAAATCCATCCTGGTGTGTAAAGTCGATAGTCCTATATGTAGAAGGTTGATTCTAAGGTTTTCTTTTGTGTGTGTCTCTACAATTTATATAAATAGCTCCATTTTTTAAAAAAAGAATTATTTAATGTATGCAAATATACTGTGGCTGTCCTTCAGACACTCCAGAAGAGGGCATCGGATCCCACTACAGATGGTCGTGAGCCACCATGTGGGTGCTGGGAATTGAACTCAGGACCTCTGGAAGAGCAGCCAGTGCTCTTAACCACTGAGCCATCTCTCCAGCTCAGTAGCTCCATTTTTTTTTAAAGTACTTTTTAAAAATTTAACCAAAGTGATGGCAAAGGGAACTTGGGATGGGATGAAAGGTGACAGTGGGGCCAGAGAGGAGGATTAAGACAAGCAATGACTGGTTCTCTGTGGGCTCCCCACTCCTGCAAGTCAGGTTCAGCAATAGATCCTGGTTGTGGAATTAAGAGCCCCTTAGAGGTGCTGTCAAGAATAACATTTCCCAAGTCCCAGAGACTAAAGGGCTCTCTTCCTTATGGGCAGGGCCCGGGCATCTGAGGGGATCCTGGTGGCCAGAGGCATCTTCAGCCTCTCCCATTGCTGCGTTGGCTGCAGCAGCCTGTTCTTGCTGGGCATTTATGGAGCAGTGCAGGGAGTGGACCCGCTGCAATGCCTCAGTTCAACACCATCATGTTAAATCACTTTTCTTTTATAACTTAGAGAAAAGGACCATGCAGGTAGCTCAACCTAACACTGGCAAGAACTTGGATTTGAACATCATCTCACACACAAAAGAAAAAAGTGTATGTCAGCCAGGCAGTGGTGGTACACGCCTTTAATCCCAGCACTCAGGAGACAGAGGCAGGTGGATCGCTGTGAGTTCGAGGCCAGCCTGGTCTACAGAGTGAGAAGAGGCAGGAAAGCCCGGCTACATCTGACTTTAAAAAAAAAAAAAAAAGAGCAACACTTAACTTCGAATCCTAGAAACTGTTTCTGTCTGTCCTAAAACGGGTTTATGGAAAACATTCCACCACAAAAATCTGTGAAGAGGAGGGGGAAAAAAAACTAGGTTATTGATGAAAAGGACGGATAAGAGAGGAGAGAAACATCCAGACATCAGTCCAGGACTCTTGCTAAGAATATCATCAAAGCTCCAGATAAGTCAAGAGAGACTAAAATCAGGATATCCATTAACTAGGCTCCGCCTGATGTACAGCTCCTGGACTCTGTTCCTGCCTGACACTTAGGCCCACGATGCCATGGCTGCCATGGCACCAGTCTCTGGTCTCCATGGTTTTGCCCAGTGGTCTTAGCAGTCCTGACAAACGGCGTCAGTTTCTCTGTCCCTTTCCTCCTCCTCTCCTACCTCAGTCACTACCCCTCGTCTCCTCCTCCACCCCTTTCCCTGCTAAGATTATTTGCCAAGCCATCCCAGCCATTGGAGGAGTCCTAGACGCAGGCCTTTCCCACTGCATCTCAGGGTGGCAGAGGCCTGCCCCTGTTCCTCAAATCAAGGCTCTTTTTGCACAGGGACAGCAGCACGGTAGACAGTAAGCATTGTGCTGGCTGCCATGTTCTGGTGCGATTTTTACATGTCAGTAGCTAAGTAATATGTCCACGGTTTCCTCTCCTATATTTTTGGTTGTGAGCCTTTAACAGCTGAGTCGTCTCTCCAGCCCCACAGGTTCTTCTCTGCTCAGTGGAGACTTAAATGTCAGTGAGGTCTTGTTTGTCTTACAGTGGCCTTAGCCTCTCTGCTCACCACAAGAGCCTGTAGACAAATACACTCAGCAAACAGCCCTGCCCTCTTCCTAACCCTGCTCCTGGGCCCCCTTGTGGCCACTGTGTGAAATCATGTCCTTTCTGCCATTTGTAACACAACTCTGGTCCTCACCCTGTCCTGTGTGAGATCAAGGCACCCAGAAAATCGTGGCTACTTTAGTTCATGTACCTGAGAGGGCTGAGGAGGGTGTCAAATTAGCAGTGGATTAAGGGACACTGGGAGAGCCACATAGGAGAAGGGTGTCTGCATAGAATGTCCTTGGCTCCTAAGACAAACCTCAGAAGAAAAAAGGTGCCAATGGGTAGAAGCTTGTGGCTGCCACCTGAAGACACATTTAGGTCGGTGTAGTCAGGAGCTCAGGGTTGATTTTGACTCTGCAGGTCAAAGGGCCTGTACTGGCTGGTTTTGTGTGAACTCAACACAAGCTAGAGTCATCAGAGAGGAAGGAGCTTTGTTGGAGAAATGTTTCCATGGGATCCAGCTGTAGGGCATTTTCTCAATTAATGTTCAACGGGGAGGGGCAGCCCATTGTGAGCGGTGCCATCCCTGGGCTGGTGGTTCTGGGTTCCATAGGAAAATAGGCTGAGAAGCCATGGGAAGCAAGCCAGTAAGCAGCACCCCTCTGTGGCCTCCGTATAAGCTCTCTGATTAAGCTTCCAGGTTTCTGCCACTTTGAGTTCCAGGCCTGACTTCCTTTGGTGAAGCTGAATAGACCCCTTTCCCTCTAACTTGCTTTTTGGACATGGTGCTTTGTCACAGAAGTAAAAAACACAGACTAATGCCTGGCGGTGGTGGCGCACGCCTTTAATCCCAGCATGTGTGAGCTGAATATATGTGTGTATGCATGTGCCCTGTATATGTGTAAGTCTGTGTGTGCTTGCAAGCACTTGGCATGTGCCTGAATTGTACATTGTAGCTAGGTGACTGAGGAATCTCAGAGAGTTGCCCAGGACCTACCGGGGTGTGTTGTCACAGTCAATGAGGCACCAGGACATGCAGACTTCTAAAGGAAGACAAATGCCAGCTCTTGTAGGGAAGCGGCACACTGCAGTCAGAGGCTCAGAGATGAGAAGAAAGCAGAGTCACAACCTGGTTATGCAAAGCTGCAGCCAGACATGGAAAATTTTTAAAATTCCATTAGTGGACCAGAGAGATGCCTCAGTGGGTACCGAAACTTGCTGCCAAACCTGACAACCTGAGTTCAATTTCCGGGACCCACATCGTGGCTGGAGAAAACTGACTTCCAGAAGTCGTCCTATAACATGAACACCTGCACCCTTTGCTCACAATAAATGCAGTAAGATATATAAATTCCCATGTTGCCGGGCGGTGGTGGCGCACGCCTTTAATCCCAGCACTTGGGAGGCAGAAGCAGGCGGATTTCTGAGTTTGAGGCCAGCTTGGTCTACAGAGTGAGTTCCAGGACAGCCAAGGCTATACAGAGAAACCCTGTCTCAAAAAACCCCAAAATAAAATAAAATAAAATAAATTCCCATGTTGCTGTGGCGGTTGGAATGAGGTGTGGCCTTGTTGGAGGAAGTGTGTCACTGGGGGTGGACCTTGAGGTTTCAGAAGTCCATGCTAGGGTCCATGGCTTATTCTCTCTCTTCCTGCTGTCTGCTGATCCAGAGGTAGCACTCTCAGATGCCTCTCCAGCACCGTGTCTGCCTGCACACCACCATGCTTCCTGTCATGATGACAATGGACTAAGCCTCTGAACTGTAAGCCAGCCCCAATTAAACCCTTTCCTTTGTAAGAGTCGCTGCGGTCATGGTGCCTCTTCACAGCACTGGAAACCCTCACTGAGACAGATGCTCCCCGACACACAATTTGCATTGATCAAGGCAGCTCAGAGACAACTTCTCACAAGGTAGGTGGTAGAGTATGGATGGCCCTGGAGGGTGAAGGGGCCGAGCTGGGTGTCGGGCTGCCTCCCTTCTCTCACTTCTGGTTGCAGATGCCACTGTAAGTCTCCTGGGGATATTCAGTGAAGTGAGCCCTGGACATGGAGCTGGACGTGGTGGTGGACATGTGTAATCCCAGCATTCAAGAGGAAGATTAGAAGGGCACAGGAGAAGTTGGAGAGGGAGAGGAGCGTTGTAAATACGGCATTCGTGTGTGAAATTCTCAAGAAAATCAACATACAATAGTCCTGATACCCACCTAAAACATTGAAAAAAATCATATAACAGGGTTGGAGAGATGGCTCGGTAGTTAAGAGCACTTGTTCTTACATAGGACTGGGTTGGTTCCCAGCACCCACATGGCTGTGGTTTGTACAAACCACCTCTAACTTGGTTCATGATGGCTGATACCATGATGGCCTCCAAGGGCAGCAGACACACACTCAGCGCACACAGAGGCAGGCTGAGTTCTCATGCACAGAAATTAAAATTAACAATTCTTTTAAAAAAGAACAGTTTTGTTCTGTTGTATTGTTTCCTACAGTTTTGTGACTATATCTAAATTAAATTATCTAATTTAAAATTTTTATGTGTACAGGTGTTTTGCATGCATGGTGTCTGTGCCCCACATAGGAGCAGTGTCCGCAGAGGCCAGAAGAGAGCATTGGATCCCTGGGACTGGAGTTGCAAATGTTGTGAGTCTCCTAGATGGTCCCTTAATCCTGAACCATCCCTTCAGCCCCCAACAACTCTTGCTTCTTCTGTAGAGAACCTAGATTGAGTCTCCAGCATCCACATGGTGGCTCACACCCATTTGTAGCTCCAGTTCTAGGGGATCCAGTACACTCTTCTGGTCAGTACTAGACATAAATGGTACACACATGCACACACACGCACACACGCACACACGCACACACGCACAAGCACACACACACACACACACACACACACACGCACGAACGCACGCGCACACACACACACGCACACGTACACGCGCACACACGCACACACGCACACACGCACACACGCACACACGCACACACACACACAAGTGTGTGTGTGTGTGTATATATATATATGCAAACACTCATACATGTATAATTTTTAAATCTTATTAAAAAAACAAAACAAAACACCCACCGAGCAGTGGTGGCGCAGGCTTTTAATTCCAGCACTTGGGAGGCAGAGGCAGTCGGATTTCTGAGTTTGAGGCCAGCCTGGTCTACAGAGTGAGTTCCAGGACAGCCAGGGCTACTCAGAGAAACCCTGTCTCAAAAAACAACAACAACAACAACAAAAAAAAAAAAACCAAAAACAAACAAACAAACAAAAAAACCACCCAGTCATGGTGGCACATACATTTAATCCCAGCACTTGGGAGACTAAGGCACATGGATTTCTCTGTAAATCTGAGACCAGCCTGATCTACATAGTTCCAGGACAGCCAGGGCTACATTCAGAGACTCTGTCTTATAAAGCAAAACAAAAGAAAAGAAAAACTTCTTTTATAAAAATCAGCCAATAAAACAAAACCTCATCAACTAGTGAAAGCATTTTTGCATTAAAAAAAAAAAAACCCTAGAGAAATAAATACAAAATGGTAATGGTGTTTATGTCTGGGAGTTCAATTTTAAAAAGAATTTGCTTCCTTATCAGCTTTTTAACATTTCAACGCTGACATGTGTTATTTCCTGTATGATAATAACAAAATATATTTGAAGGGAGGTCTCATTTCCTGTGTCTGGCCAGCAGAAAAACCTGGGGCAGCAGAGGCTGGGGACAGGAAGAACTCTACCTAGTGCCTGGAGGTGGGGTGTGCCTCACCCTCCCTGGCCCTTAGACTATTGGACAGGCAATGAGGCAGGGCCATGGACGCAGGCATCAAGGACATCAGGCAGCAGGGACACCAGTGTGTCCCCCATAGTTTCTGTGTGCTTGTCTATTAGTGCTGGCTGCAGTCGGGGCCACCAGGAGCCAGCAAACACTGAGCTAGCTTCCTGGAGGTTGATTACAACTTTAGGTCTGAGATTCCAGCTACCAAGCTCCTCGAGTCTTCTCTCTCTCTCTCTCTCTCTCTCTCTCTCTCTCTCTCTCTCTCCCTCTTTCTCTCTCTCTCTCTGTCTCTCTAGCTGGCCATCTGTCACTTGCCCTACAGCTATGCTTTGTGATAGAAATATCGGTGAAGCTCAGAGTCCCCCCAGACAAACAGGTGACTTTGGACCAGCTACCAAACACATTTTTTCCAGTTTATTGTATTTTTAATTATGTGTCTGTGTCCGTCTCATGTGCACACTGCTGTCTGAGATAGCCGGAGGTGTCAGATACCCCTGGCTGCAGTAACAGGTGGTTATGATCCACCTGACACAGGCTCCAGGAACCAGACTCAGTCCCCTGTAAGAGCTGTGTGTGTGTGTGTGTGTGTGTGTGTGTGTGTGTGTGTGTGTGTGTGTTTTGAGACAAGATCTTATCATATAGCCCTGGCTGTCCTGGGACTCACTATGTAGACCAGGCTGGCCTCAAAGTCAAAGAAATCTACCTGCTTCTTCCTCCCAAGTGCTGGAATCAAAATGTGTGCACCAAAACACTCATTGCTGTTGTTTTGTTATTTTGAGACATAGTCTCTTTATGTAGCCCTGGCTATCCTGGAGCTCACTATGTAGACCAGGCTTGCCTTGAACTCACAGCCTCTGCCTCCCAAGTTCTGGGATTGAAGATGTGTCCCACTACACCTGTCTCCTCTTTTTTTTTTTAAAATGAAGATTTTCTTGGTAAATCCATTTCCCTTTCTTTGTCTTGATGTCTCTCTTTCTGTGTGTGTGTGTGTGTGTGTGTGTGTGTGTGTGTGTGTGTGTGTGTATCAGTTCTCGTCTTCTACCAAGTGGGTTCCAGGAGGTTGTAAGTCTTGGCACAAGCGCCTTGTGCACTGAGCCTTCTTGTCAGCCCACTCTAAATTCTTTGGTGGCTTTCTTTAAAACGGAGCTGTAGAACACATCCACAGGTTAGTGCCGTCCAGCATCTGCCTAGAGTGTTAGAGGAATAAGTGAGTGGACACTGTGACATCAAGGCAACAAGTCTGATTGGGGGACTTGGGAACAGCCCTTTGGGTGACCCCAAAGTCCTGCTGGGGAGCCCCGGGGTCCTGTGGACACTGCTGGTCCTTTGTGGGGTTGGGGATCTGCTTTGAGCCTCACCCTTGAATTTCTCAATCTCTGCTCATGTTAAATGCTGAGTGGCCAGATAGTCGAGGGTCTGACCCAGAATGGAAGAATCCCAGGGAACCATGGGCTCTGGGATGACCACGAGTCCTTGTGAACAGAAAGCCACAACTATAACCCCTTCCTTCGGCAATGGCTGAGCTACCGGTGGGCTCTCCCAACCCTGTAATATTGGGAAGCCCAGAGCTACCTAGGCTGGACTAGCCCTGACTGGGGCCAGCTTTGGAGAAGGATGGTCCAGAACAGCTCCGGAAGCAGGAAGGTGATAGGTAAGCCTCAGGAAACGTTTTCCTGAAGCCCACAAGCAAATGCATGGCTAATGGGATGGGTATATCCTTGGTCCAAGCTGGCAAGGAGGTGGCGTCCCCACAATACCCTATCACTTTCCCACTACGCTATCTCCCACACTCACCTCTCACCACCCTGCCTTGGTGCTGACATCCTTTTGACCCCAGAATCCTCCTGGAGTCCTGTTTGTTGATGTTGAACACACCACAGGACACCCCCCACAGGCAATACACCCCGCCCTATACCGGATCTCCTACCCCCTTCACCTCAATCCCCGCCCCAGCCGTGGCCTTTAGTCCGGTTTCTGCCCTATATTTAGGCAGAAATTGGCAAAGAGAATAGGCTGGGGGGTGATGGCTGTCGTAGCCAACACCTCCTCTTCCGAGTGTCTTTCTCTGGGAGGGAGAGGGAGGGAACAAGAGGGAGAAGTAATGAAGCTTCCCTTCCACCTGGGGGAATAGGTGTGGACGTGCCCGGTAAGAGTGGCTGGGGGAGAGCCCTCCTAGTCCCTCTCTGACCCTCAGCCATAGGTCAGGGATTGGCGAGACGATCTTGAAAATTCTAGTCTACAAATTCTGAGAAACAGGGACACCCTCGTTGCTGCCAGCTCGCCCCGGGCAAACAGTGAGCTCCCACTAAGTTGCTCGTTGACTTAGGTGACAACCCCAAGAGGGACACAGGGCTTTGGTGCGACTCTGGGGTGCCTTGTGCCTCTCTCTGGACGAAGCAAACCCGGTGCCTAGGTTCGAGCAGTGCGGAGCCTCCAGAACCGATAAGCCCTCTAGAGACACCACAATCCCACAGCTTGCGTGCAATCCAGACCCTATCTCTCAGCTCCAGTGAGGGGATCGGAACCCCTCTTGGAGGGGCGGCTCTCCCAGGCTATCTGCTCCCTGCCAGGTCCCTGTGCTTTTCTCCGGTGGCCCCACCCCGGCCCCGCCCCTTCGCGGTCCCCTGCATCCCTTCCCCGCTGCATCGCCGCCCTACAGCCCCCGCTCTGTGGCGGCCGCCCGAGACACGTGTGCCCGCGCCCGGCGGCTGTGCGGGGAAGCGCGGCCACGCCTGGTCCGGCCACCATTTCTCCGGCGCCCACCGGTTCGAGTGCGGAGCCTGAAGCATGAGCGGCGACTCGGAGCGCGCGGTGGCCCCGGGGGTGGTGCCTGCACCCTGCGCCTCGAAGGTGGAGCTGCGGCTGAGCTGCCGGCACCTGCTGGACCGGGACCCGCTGACCAAGTCCGACCCCAGCGTGGTACTGCTGCAGCAGGCACAGGGCCAGTGGCTACAGGTAGGGCGCCCAGTGTCCTGGAGCTGGGCACCTGAAGACCTAAGTGTGAGTTGAGATTTGGGGTGCTGGCAAGGGTGTTCCGAAACTGGGGACACCAGGGCAAAAGAGGAGGTGTCCACCTGCTGCGAGGAAGGGCAGGGCGAGAGGGGAGCAGCGGCAGAAAGGAACCTTGCTGGAAAGTGCTCAGAAGTGTGGCCGAGGGTCTCAGCCTGGGGTTGTAGAGCAAGAGAGAAGAACCCAGGCTAGACTAAGGAGGGCAGGAGGGAGTGCAGCTCAGGAGTGGGGACACTGCCTGAGGCAGGTATAGGGACTGTCTAAGGTCATAGGGTCTCCCCTCTATTGACTGCAGTAGCCATGAGCTTCTCGCCGGTGAAGCAGCGTGGCCAGTGGTGTTAGGGCTGCGAGCTAGACATTGCTGGTTGGGTAGAATGGAGCTGGGCAGGGCTGGACAGGGACTCCATCGCTCAGATTTAAGGCGCCTTGGTTAGAGGACTCTCCAGCCTACAACCTGTCTCCTCACCGCGATTTAGGAGAAATCGCGAATTGCATGCATTGTGGCTGAGGACAGAAAGCCCCTCCCCGCTCCTTAATGCCCCCTGCCTCCCAGATCTGAGTGCCTGCTTCCAGCATGGGGTTTTTCCACTGGCTACCCATAAACCCAGGGTAGCCAGGGTCTTCAGAAAGTGGGCTTCTCCATCGTCACCAGCTCTCATTAGCCCCCAGAAGGGTACTGCCCGTGTTCTATAAGGGCTAGTGTTTTATATAGCCCGTGTTGTGGAGTATATAAACCCACTTTCTCAGTCGCCAACTCCCATGGGACTGGCTTCATCTCAAGGGTGAGAAACAGGGGCCCAACTTAGTGGGGCCTAACAGGCATAAAGGACTTGAACCTGAGTCCCTGCTCAAGCAGGAGTGCCCCCCACCCCCAACAGCAGCTCCGAGCCACTCTTGCCTTTGGCAGTCATGTGCAGGACGGATGGGAGGAAAGCCAGAAAGCGGTATCAGATAGATGCTGTGACTATCGTGGGGTATCCAGGGCACCGAGGATGTGCAGGGGATCCAGAGAGTGAAGGGGAGGACATATCCTGGCGACACCCTGTGGATGTGTAGCACCCCACATAATACCAACTCTGCATCTCAGCGTATCCCTTAGACTGGGTCTGAGAAATCCTGGGGTTCACTGCCCTAGTAGATAAAGGGCCTACCCCAAAGCGTGTGTTCATGCCCCTAGATGGTATTAGGGGGTTACTCTGCTGCAGGTTGTTTAAGGACCATCTTGTGACCCGGGTTCTCCCATAGCATTGCCTGGCTTGATTGATGCCTGGTGCATACATTCCTGGGAAGGGCCTAGGCAGACCCTTGTCTTGCATGCAGGAGTCTCCATGCTGAGGGGACTGGATACTCTCCTAGCTAAGGTTTGTCACTGGTGTATGTTCTGAAGGAGGGCGCTGAACTCAGTGAGAGAGACTGGTGAGCTCAAATCCCTTTAGCAGGGAAGTTCCTTTGCCACTCAGCTGAGTCCTGGGGGAAGGTCTCCACGTTAGGCTTGACCTGCCTAAGACTAGAATCTGGTTCTGTCCCTGACATCTTGGTCCTTAGGCAGGACCCTGCTGGTCCCTGTGCCTCAGTGTTACCATCTGTAATATGGACATAGGAAGGCAGTAGTGGGCACGAGATGAGAGAATGCGGAGAATCTGCAGCCTGTGGCCGGCTAGGGGAAGACTGTGCTTTTATCCCAGGCATGCACGCATTGCTGGTGTATGGTACGACCCTTCTGGGCAAGCAGCCCTATATACGCAGGTGGGAACTGGGCCCCACGGATGGAAAACAGGCTTGGAATGGTACAGGCGAGTGGGAGGGGGATGGCAGGAACCCAGACAAATCTGTAGGGAGGTCCCACCTGTGGGGTTGGCTCACAGGACGGGGGGCTTGTTGCAGGTGGACAGAACCGAGGTGGTGAAGAGCAGCCTGCACCCCGTGTTCTCCAAGGTCTTCACTATCGACTATTACTTCGAGGAAGTGCAGAAGCTACGATTTGAGGTGTATGACACCCACGGGCCGAGTGGGCTGAGTTGCCAGGATGATGACTTCCTAGGGGGCATGGAGTGTACCCTGGGTCAAGTGAGTACCCCAGCATCTTGGACAGGGGGAAGGTAGGAGCAGCTTCCAGGGCAGCGATGCCCTCAGCGTAGGGACTCTGCAGAGATGAGCATCTGGCTCTGCCCGCCTCCACTTCTTAAAAGCGCTCGTTTGTTTGAGACAGCCCAAGCTGTCTTTGAAGTTGAGATCCTCCTGCCTCAGCCCTGAGTCCTGCTGTTGCAGGAGTATACCAGCATGTCCCCCTTTCCTTACGAGCTGCTGTGTTGTCTCTTTGTTTCAGGCAGTTTCATTACGTAGCCCTGGCTGACCTGAGTCTCATAGAGATCCATCTGCCTCTGCCTCCCAAGTGTTGGCACTGAAAGTGTGCGCCACCAGTCCGGGGGCCCTTATTGGTTTTACTTTTTAATGATTTATTTATTTATTTTATATATAGGTGTTTTACATGCAACTATGTCTGGGTACCAAATTTTTCCTGGGTCCTTGGAGATCAGAAGGGGGTATTAGAGACTCTGGAAGCAGAGTTACAAATAGTTATTAGCCTCTCTGTGGGTGCTGGAAGCCAAACCTGGGTCCTCTTGCAAGAGCAGCAAGTCTTCTTAACTGCTGAGCCGTGCCTTCGGCCCTCAGAGTTTTTATTTGTTTTTAAGAAGTATGTGTAAATACAGGATGTCATGTAGCTCAGGTTACCCTTGAACTCCCTACGTAGCCATGGATGGTGTTGAATTTTGAATCCCCTTGCTTCCATCTTTCAGTTACTAAAACTGCAGGCATGAAACACTGTACCAGTTTTTTTTTTTTTTTTTTTTTTTTTTTTTCTCTTCAAGACAGGGTTTCTCTGTGTAGCCCTAGCTGTCCTGGAACTCACTCTGTAACCCAGATCTGACTGCCTCTGCCTCCTGGGTGCTGGGATTACAGGCGTGCATCACCACTGCAAGGCTCAGTTTTAATATTTTTGAGTTGGGTTGCACGCTCCTGTGTTCCCATAGGCCTGTTCTAGCACGCCTACTCCCAGCCCCTTCTAGTCCTATCTAGAGTTGTGTTCTCACATGCGTGAATAAACATACAATTTTTCTTTAAAAAGAGCCAGGTGGGAATGTACCTCATTTGATAGAGTGCTTACCCATCATGCACAGGGTCCTGGATTTACTGTCCCCTACACCACATCAAAAGAAGTAGAGGCAGGAGGATCAGAAAGAAAGTCAAGGTTATCTGGAGTGGTGGTGCACACTTTTAATTCCAGCAGAGGCAGAGGCAGGCGGATCAATGTGAGTTCAAAGCCAGCCTGGTCTATAGAGTGAGTTCCAGCTTGGCCAGGGCTACATGGAGAGGTTCTACCTCAACAAAACTAAGGTTAGCTTCTGCTCTATGGTGAGTTTGGAACCAACCTGGATTAATGAGACCGTCTCTAAAGGAAAATAAAAAGTAGAAAGAACCTAGGAAATGGCTCACCTCGTAAGAGCTCTTGTTGCACAAACACGAGGACACAAGTTCAAATCTCCAGCATACTCACAAGCTTTGAGGGGTGCAGACCAGAAATTTATTGGAGCTTTTTGGCCACCAGTCTAGCTCCAAGTTCTGCAAGGGACACTGAGTAAGAAAGACAGTGAAAGACACCTGATGTCCTACTCTGGCCTTTACACACACAGCATGCACGCCCGTATGTACACATACATATCCACTCCCTCCTACAAACCACCTATGGTAGTACACGCCTGTGATTCTAATATTTGGGAGTTGAAGGCAGGAGGGTCAGTAGTTCAAGGCCATCATCAGACACTATCAAATCTAAGACTTAAACCAGTCTGAGCTACTTGGGATCCTGACTCAACACAAGGAAAAAAAAAAAAAGATAAGCAAACAAAAAGAAAAAGAACACCACAGCCAGCTGTAGCAGCTCCCACCTGTAATCCCAGCCTGCGGCAGGCTGAGGGAGGGGGCAGCTGCTCATTCCACAGAAGCCTGGGCTGCACAGTAAGATCCTGTCTTTAAAACCTCTTCCCCCCCCACCACCACCCAGTCTCCCACTCCCACCCCCATACACTCTGCACACTGTTCTGCCCGCACCTTGTGTTTGTCTCCTCACGAGACTCTCTGCAGCAGCACACAAGCCTTCCTGCGTCTGATGCGCACAGCTCAGTGGCAGCTCTGACATCTAAGGTTCTGGGTTCTATCCCACACAAGGCTGGGGGCAGACTCCACGTTTTTCCCTGCAGCTGGGGTTGGGAGTAATGCATGAGGTTAACCATGGGAGTCCTAGAGGACCCCGCCGGCCGCCAGGAGCCACTGTCCTTGGCCTTTCCTCCTCTGTTACCCATGTGACAAGCACTTCACTCTGCTCACGCTCTGGGCCACATGGTACAGCCTTCTCACCTGGCCACAGGATGCCCTTCACATTAAGGAATAATTTGTAGATAACATGGAGGCGCTGAGATGAACAGTTTCATGGGGGCTGTCACCTGACTAGGTGGGCATTTCTGTCACCCTGCAGGCTGCCCTGTCTGACCAGTCCCTTGGCTGTTTCTGTCTTTGAGCTTCCTGTGTGATAACCACATGGCCTGTTCTGGGTGTCTGGTTCTCCATTCCGACATCATGTGTGTGACTCATCTCCACCGCTGCCTGGTCAGGGCTTCTTAGATCTTTTTGCCATCCCCAACTTATGTAACTGTGGCTGATATGACGTAGGGTACACGCCCTTCCAGGTTCCTACAGAAGATGGCACAGGTACATACACATGTGGACACAGTCACAGATGCCTTCACATGCATGCACACATGTACCACAGTCCAGGCAGCCCTGAGTTCCATGAACATATATAGGCGTAGTCATACGTAGCCACATACAGGTTCTGTACTTGACCGCATCTGTATGCACTGTTGGCTCTGGAGTCAGCTTGGCCAACTGGTCAGGTGCCATGATCCATAGCTCTTTTTGCCCTGCTCCCTTGATGTCCATCAGCTAGTAACAAATTTGAGCCAGAGGCCACTCCTGGATGTCAAGGTAGCAGCTACCGTATAGCTGGGCCCTTGAACCCAGAGTCTTCTCCAGGGAGATGTGAAGGCCTTTTATTCAGGCCAGAGCTCGCTGCCCAAAAAGGTTCATTCAACCTTGTCCCTTAGACTCTGTTCCCTACTGGACAGGTGATATGCCATGTGCAGCCTGGGTCTGTGTGAAGTCGACTCCCTCCTTAGGTTAGGGGTGCATTGCTCTATGGGTGAGCTATGTACTCAGTGGGACGGGCAAGGAAGGGAGGCCCAACCTGGGAGATGAGTTCTCCAGGAACTGAGCATTGGGACACATATCCTCATGGTTCTCTTTAAGCAGGTGCCTGTGCAGAGAAGCCAGGTGTGAGCCTTTTGCCATCTCAGGGCCACTCTGACTCATTTGGGACAGGAGGGGTCCAGGGCTCAGAGCTATTTAACCAGTCACCCTACAAGGCTTCTCACCCCAAGACCAATGGGTATCATCAGGCCAGCTGTATACTGAGGTCCTGGCTAAGCGTTGATGGTTGATGTCCTAATGCATCTGCTTCTGGTGCCCCTTGTGGTACGTGGGTACCCCACAGGCAGATGAGGGGAAGGCCCAAGAGTGATAGAAGTTGAGTAGCATATTCAGACACCAGCAGAAAGGCCACAAGAGGCTAGGGGAGGTGGGGAGTCAATGAGAGCAGAAGAGCGAGCCCAGGAGGCCGAGCGATGTCCTCTTTCTCAAGCCTGCCTAGCTTTCTTGGTTTCCAGATTGTGGCCCAGAAGAAAATGACACGCCCGTTGCTACTGAGATTCGGCAGGAATGCTGGGAAATCCACCATCACGGTGAGGCCCAGAGCTGCGTGCGGGAAGGGTGTCTTGAGAGGAGATGAGTAGGGAGGCTTCAGATGAACTGAGCTGTGTAGCTGCTAGGAGAGACCAGATCCCTTTCAGGACCAGTGGCAGCTGAGGGAGGGGGGTAAGGCTGATGGCCTGGAGCCCATGGGTTCCCTGTCACACACCAGGTAATAGCAGAGGACATCTCTGGGAACAATGGCTACGTGGAGCTCTCCTTCCAGGCCCGGAAACTGGATGACAAGGTGAGGCCAAGATCCCCTGTGTGCTGGGCTCCGAGCCTCCTGCAGGCTGGCTCACTGTGAAAACTTAGCTCCTGCTCGGCACTGGCCTCTAAGCTTCAGAAAACAAGTGACGTGATAGCTGTGCGAGGAGCCATTGGCACACTGCTGTCAGAGTCCTGGTCACTATGTTTATTGTTAACTATTACACTTCACGGTTATCACAGACTTGGCCACCACCCTCCCAGCTACACACACACACACACACACACACACATACACACACACACACGCACATGCATACACACATGCATACACACATGCACACACACATGCACACATACACACATGCAAACACACACATGCACACATACATATATGCACACACACATACACACATGCACACACACATGCACACATACATATATGCACACACACATGCACACACACGCACATGCATACACACATGCAAACACACACATGCATGCATACATACATGCACACACACATACACACATGCACACATGCACACACGCATGCACACACAATGCATGTATACACTGCCATATTGGGTAGAGAGCTTTGTTCTGCATCACACCTTGGCATGTGACCATCAGACTGCCTCCAGCAGGGTACATACATATTTAATGATGGGGAGAGAGTCCCAAGGAGGACAGAGAGGTCTTGAACTGGGACTGAGCCTGGTTCATTGGTTCCTCTCATGGGTTGGAAACTGACCCTCGAGATACTTAAGCTGGGACCAGCAAGGGTGGGTGGGTGGGGCAGGAACAACTGTTTAGACAGGGGTGAGGACTAGCAGAGTGGGGTCTGTGGAAACACACCTGGGGACAAGCTAAGTAAGTGTCCCCATGGGTGAAGCCAGTGCAGGCTCCAAATGGTGAGTCCTTACCAGTGCAGGCTCTTGGGTTGTGTTTCCTTCTCACTTTATGCCTGGGTAAATGGGAGTCGTGGGGGGGGGGGTGTGAATTATTAACCTGCGAAGAATGAAGCCGGCAGGCATCCAGCCATAAGGGATGGAGCCATTCTCAGACCCACAGCTGGCTAGCCCTCCTGCCAGCATACCCTCTGCTGCCCCAGGACCTCTTCAGCAAGTCGGACCCCTTCCTAGAGCTGTATCGGGTCAATGATGACAGCAGTGAGCAGCTGGTGTACAGGACAGAGGTGAGGGTCACACTGCCTGACGATGGAGGGGCTTCAGGGATCAAATGAGGTGACAGGGAAAGAGCCCAGCATCCTCCCAGATGAGGGACAGGGAGATACCATGATCCTGTGGCTGGGGGGGGGGGTCTTTACTTCCAAGGCCCTCTACTCTCTTTCGATGGATGGAATAGCTGGCTGGATTGGCTCTCTGTCCGCCCAAATTTAGCGTGGCAGCTTTGTTGTTACCCGGTCCTATTTTTAGGGATACCTGCTTCCTCCTGCAGGGAAACAGGATTTTAGTTACAGCAGGGACAGAGTTCCCTTTTGAGAGAAATTAATTTGAGTGAAAAGAATCTATTTAAGGAGGAAACAGCCCAGGTGGCTGGCATGAGGCTGAAGCTATTAAGGTCAGGGGTGGAGGGAGTGAAGATTGGGGGGGTCTGGGCTGCACCAGTTCTGTTAGGAGCCTGAAACAGGCCTAGTCTCCTGGTACCCAGTCTCCATGGGGCAGGATACAGGCTGCCACCCAAGTGCTCCTGCACAGCTGAGACGCTGAGAGCCCTGTATTCCAGCTAAGAGACCTATGACTTAAGGATTCCAGAGCTCCCTGGGGCCTAGCTCCCTTGGGGTTCCCACCCAGGTCATTCTTTTCTGGCCCACAGGTAGTGAAGAATAACCTTAACCCTGTGTGGGAGCCCTTCAAGGTGTCTCTGAATTCACTCTGCAGCTGCGAGGAGACACGGCCTCTGAAGGTGGGGATGGAGTATGAGCAGGGCTGAAAATGGGGTCACGGTTAGAGTGGGTGGGGGAGTTGGGGGCGTGGCCACGGGGCGCGGTCAGGGGGCAGGACCAGGGGAGTGGGTGGGGAAGTTGGGGGCGTGGCCACGGGGCACGGTCACGGGGTGGGGGTGGGGGTGGCAGGGCCAGGGCAGGTGTCCAGTTCCTCCAGACCCGTGGAGTATTTGGAGAGTAAGGATCTGTGGCTAAGGGAAGAGCAAGGAGAAGCAATGACAAATGACAGCCTGCCCAGGGATGGGAGGGCCTCAGGTCCTCCGAGGAACACCTCCACTGAGAGGCCTGGGCTCCCCAGTGCCTGGTCTGGGACTATGACTCTCGAGGAAAGCATGACTTCATTGGCGACTTTACCACCACATTCGCAGAGATGCAGAAGGCCTTCGAGGGGGAGCAGGTGAGTTGCTGGCCCATCTCGGGCCACACACTTGTTCTAGTGGGTCTCTGGGAGGCTAGTCATTCTACCCCACCCCAGAGAAGGCACGAAGGTGACAAAGAGCAGTGACATCCACCATGTGGCCAGAACAGGGGCCTGCAAGCAAGTGACCATGTGAGCAACCATGCACTTCTGTGTGTCAAGGTGGGAGGGGTGTCCTTCTTGGGACCTCCCTAACCCTCTGTGGCTGGGGGTTGTGCTGGGAGAGTCTCCCTGGGGTCCTGGGGTCCCTGAGGAAGACCTACAGGCTCAGAATATGGCTGACCTATAGGCCAAGGCTGCAGTGTGTGCAGGGTCTAACCTCGGGCCTCTATCTTGCTCATATCCTCATCTACATGGCTGGTCTCTGTTCTACTGTGTGCTTGATTGTTCCCCTG